>NC_059159.1:172628692-173000799 GCF_019923935.1 Bubalus bubalis
GGGAAGGGGCCAGCACGCAGAGCAGTTTCCATTCTCAGCAACACAGTCCAGTCCTCAGATGGGACCAGGACCCCCTCGGGGCTCAGTTCTGAGGTTAACGGGCCACTCGGGCCTTTACACAAGAGACGACGGATAACGCCGAGCCCTTGGCAGGTATCTGTACTTCAGCCTTTGCTAAACCAGTGCCGTTTATTTTCTCCTAGGACTTTTAGTCTTTTATTAATAGAACAAAATGTGCTTGTTGCATGCATGATCGATCTAATTTTTCTAAAATAACACATTTTTGCATTGCAGTTTATGCCATGTTGGTAATCATTCTGTTTTAGAGTCCAAAGTATTAAATACTCTCATCCAAACCCATTGTCTTTGCACTGATACTATCTTTCCCCTTCCAGAAGGGGAAAGGATGTGTAGATACATTGGAAAAAACATGCTCAACCTTAGACCAATTTTACATGTGTAATGAAAAGAAAACTACATCCCTACCTATAAGGAGCCAAAGCCAAAACAACAAAACAGTGAAAAGAGGACACAACGCAAGCACGTGCTTACAAACCCGCGTTGTGGGTTCAGCAGATGGATTCAATCATCTGTGTTCAGCGGCATCCAAAACCACAAAGGTGTGGGATTTCAAACTTGCACCATTCACGCTAAATAGAGTCATCACTGAGAATTCAGTGCCCACACGACGTGTGAAATCCCAGGGAAGGCGGCAGAGAATAACCCTGTAGAGCTCGGATCCTGTGCTATTTCCCTCCCGGATGACCTGGCCCTTCTGAGTCACAACATGCACCTCGTTTGCTGAGCTCCACGTGCTGATCGCCCCCCTTCCCACCAGGCATCATCCTAGTCACACGACTCATTTATACGAAACGTATGTCACAGCTCAAGTCCATGTGCCTGTCCCCACTAGACGGAGCGCACCCTGAGCACAGAATCACCTCTTACACGTCTGTGTTGGTGATGCTCACCCACTCATCCAGCAGACATTTAACACTCAATGCAATCCTTAGAGAGAAAGAGAGACAAAAGTAAGATGACCCTTCAGCTCAAGAAGGTACCAAAATAACAACAGAGTCAAATCAGAGAAACCTTCACACCAAAAGCCAGACAGCAGGAGAAAGAGGTATTCCAGGCTCATCTCACCTAGGAAGAGATGTGCAAAGCTCCCTAACAACATTTAGCAAAATATACTGAGAAAGTGTTTTTCAGCAGTGAGGCTTTTTCAGTACAGGCCAGTTGGGCAAGGCCTGTGGCCATGGAGTCAGTGTGGAGAGGGCCGGTCCAGTGGTGCCGTCACTGAGCTCCTCCAGGGCAAGTACAGACGGAGTGAGGGCTGCATCCCGAGGCTAGGCTTGCCCCAGGCGAATGCAAGGGGGTCCTGGGGGTACGGAAGCCAGAGCTCCTTGCAGGGAGGTGATAGACAGTGGGTATGAAATCGGAGCTGCAACAGGAGGAGAGCAAACCCTAGGGCTGGCGGCCTGCTATCAGAAAAGAGTAGACTGATAACTCAAGAGCTCCCAAGGCCAGCCACTTGCAGAGGGTCAGGACTCAAGCAGGCCAGGTGGGAAGGAAGGAAACAGTAGGCATTCAACAGCTTTGCTGAATGAAAATGCACACAGCAGAGGCACTGCAGCACGGATTTCATAAGCTGGTCTGGAATACGCGGTCATCGTGTGAACAGGTGGGTCTGTCCAGGTCGCCACGGTCTGGCCTCCACCTGCCTCCCTTGCCCCATGCTTTGTGTTGCAATAACAAATTGTGTGTTTAGATGAACACTTACAGATGTGCACACACACAGGCGCGCACACACACAGACACACACACACCCTCCGGCTGTCATGTCTACCTAAAATCCACTCCCAGCTCCCTCCAGGCCAAGCCACGCTCACTTTCGCTCCTCCTGGCAGGTCCCATAAGACCTGTGTATCTTTTTATCTCCGCACTCACTGTGTTCCATCGCTAACACCTGACGTGCCCCCCAGGCCTGGACTCTGGGCTCCAGGCTCACCCCTGATCTCCTGCTCGCCTCATTCACAGGAGGGAGCCTGTGCTCAGAAGCTCGTTCGACAGGAGCGGAGCCAGCCTGTCCTGTGTCCTTTATGATGCCAACGGACACCAGGGTCTTTTGGAGGAGGAAAGCACCTCACCAGGAGAGCAAACCCAAGGGCTGGCAGCCTGACTCAGAAAAGAATAGACACATACACTCAAGAGCCCCCAGGGCCAATGACAGCTGTCCTTTGTCCCGTGTTAAGAAGTACTTACTTTTTTCTTTCTTCGGGAATGTTTCTCCATGTCTGTGTACTTTCTGAAAAACAAAAGAGAATCAAGCTTGAAATGTTTAAAGCTCACCAAAAACATCTGAATAAAAATGTGGACCGCTGCCTCGGCCTCAGGAGACACTGACCACCCCGAGGAAGGAGCTAACTGTCCCAGAGGACACAGCCTCCCAGCACATCAGCTTCCGGGAGAGAAAGCACCCCGCTCCCGGGGTGGGTAGTGGTTGACCCAAGGTTGACCCAAGGCAGCACATTTATAGGCACCTTCTGCCCTAAAGCCTTTATAGGCTCTCAGGGCAGGGGGGATGGGAACCCTAACATTTGAAAGTTTTTGACGCTTGTTTAATCACGTTTGCAAACGCGGTTTCTTCACACAGCCCTTGAGAGGATGTGCAGAACAAGCATTCCTGCTCTCCTTGGGCTGGGAGAGAACCCGGGCTCCGGACACGAGGGTTTACTCAAACGCCCCCCAACTGATCAGCAGAACTGGGGCCAAAATCCAGCCCCAAGCCCAGTACCCCCTTCGTTTCCCTTGGGGCCAAACATGAGGAGCTGGATCGGCATACAGCTCGGACCTTCCGTCCCGCGAGCAGCCTCCTGCACGTCGGTCCGCAGAGCCTGGGGCCACCCTGACGACACCGGGAGTCTGATACTCACAGCTGATCGGGAGTCTGATACTCACAGCTCATCCGGAGTCAGGACCCCAAGGGCCCCAGACCCACAGGGCGGTGTCTGCATCTGGCGGCAAACTCAGAAAGGGCGGACGGGACTGGAATCTACAGTCTGATATGTGGAGCTGGGAGCACGGAGGGTTTTCACACAAATACAGCCTGAGAAGCTAGCTGGGTGGGACTTGGAAATTCACGGAGGGGTCAAGCACCATTATGCCCTGGGGACAGACGCAAACCACCTGTCTCATCACCTCAAGGACCGGGAACAGTGAGAAGGGCTCTCTGCAGAAGCAGCCCGCTCCGTCCTCGGGAGCATCGAGGCAGGACGCGGGGCGTGCGTCGGGGCGCCGCCACCGGGCTCTTCTGCCTCAGAGAAGACCCCGGCTGCCCCCCAGGCTGGAGCCCACAGGAGAGCAGGGGTCTCCTCTTCATGTGCCCGCCTGCCCTGTCCCAGATGCCACTGGGGAGTGAGGGACAGTCGTCACAATTTTCAGGGGATGGGACCGCAGCCCCCGTAGTCTCATCCTCCTCCACGTCCCAGCCCCTCCTCCACGACCAAAGACCCACACTCCGGGGGCTCCCTGTTGTCCAGGTCTGGGATCTACTATAAAAATCACGGCTTTGTTCACCAGGAGAGACTGCCCCCCGGCACACACTGCTTTACAGAAGGAAAAGCAAGTTGAATTAAGAAAACAAACTGTGTCAGGTGGAGGGCGGGTTACCATGACAGTGGCCTGGGACCACCTCCATCTTGCACGTTTAGACCTTTGACCTCTGTGACCCCAGGCACCCAGAGAAAGACAATGCACTAGACCTGGGACCTCACCTCGCTGTGACTCTCCCCAACAGCAGAGGTTCCTCCACACCTAAGATTTTGAAAATCCAAAACTGCATCACATATAAAATGAGAAGATCAAATTTCAGAAAAACAGCAGATACCTGATCTGGCCTGAAAACAGCAGATTCCTGAACAGATACCTGAACAGAGGATGAGATGGTGGGATGGCATCACCGACTCAATGCACATGAGTTTGAGCAAGCTCCAGGAGTTGGTGACGGACAGGGAGGCCTGGCATGCTGCAGTCCATGGGGTCACAGAGACTGAACTCCCTGAACTGAACTGGCCACGTGAGGGCGAGGTGCCAGGGAAAGGGCAGGTTTCACCAGGCGAGAAAAAGAACAGAAAGTGCTCACTGTTGGACTTCACTCGGCACCTTCAGGGACTTCCAGTAAGGGAAATTCTTGAAGGCTTCCAGTCCCGCAGCCACATAAAAATGGTTGTCTTGCAAATCCTTAGAGTTGTCCAAAAGATGTCCATTCATTGTAAACAGTCTGCGAATAAAGAAAGAGCAACAGGCTGCAGATTTAAGAGCTGGGATGTCAGGGCCGGGGATGGAGAGAAGGGGCGTCCAGTAGAGAACATGACTGGCGTGTGGGCCACACGGGGAGTAACGGGACTGATGCTCTCTGAGCAAACGTGATCCAAACACGCTGAGCCCTGAGGGGGTGCTCTGCCAGGATTAGGCTTGCTTTCTATTTTTAGATTTTTTAATTAAAGTATATTTTTAATTATGTAAAAGTGCTCAAAGGCCCTTGAGAAGAACACTTTAAGCTGCAGGTTGCTGTTCAATTAATTTTAACTAATAACAGCTAAAATGAATACAAATTGGCTTATATTGTGTAACAATACTTGAAAAAAACCCTGGCATTTATTAGAGAACAATACGCCTTCTTATAAGCACCGAAAGACTAACATACGTCTGCTTTTTATTCTGCATTCTTTCCGGCAAGTATTAATGCACTCATTCATTCATTTAAGAAACCATTCAGTTCACTCAATGTTGAGCATCTGTTAGGCACAAGACAATGAGGTAGGCGTTGCCTTGGATAAAAATATGAGTAAGAAAGTCACTGCTTCCCCAGAGTCAATAGGACCAGAGAAGGGCAAAGTGCCCGTGTCCTGAGGAGAGAAAGACCAGAAGCGACTGTGGGCTTCACTGGGGTGGGAGAATGTGCACAGGGGTTTGAAGGGTGCATAGGAGTTCCCCTCGGGAAGATGGAGGGAAGCCTATGAGGCAGAAGAAGGGGCCTCTGCAGACAGCCGGGACACAGGGGGCTGGCTGCCACCAAAAGGTGACACACGGAGGACCCCAACACTGAATCACGAGCTGGAATCCTAAGGGGAGGACCTCGTCGCTGACTTAGAGTGAGCGGAGGGTGCAAGTGTGGGGTGAGCGGTTTGACAGCACTCAGCTGGCCGCTGTGCATGGGATGAGACGGAGGAAAAGCACTGCGCCCCAGGGAGGAGACGCAGAGCTGGGGTGGAGGACATGCTTACCAACAACTGCAGCAAGCACAGGAGCGGAGACGAGAGAAGGAAGCAGGACACGTGGAACAGGCGGGACCCCCGGGACCCACCCCTCCCTCCACCGCACACCCCCAAACCCCAGCGAGCATGTGACCAGCCCGGGCGCTGGCTCACACACAGCGGCTGGGCCCCCGCCTCAGAAGCGCTGATCCTGTGAGCCCAGGATGGGGCCTGAGCATCTGTTTCCAACCAGGGCAGCTCCTGGCCCTGCTACCTTGGGTCACCTGGAGGGGCAAAAAGGAGACCCCCAGACAGGAAAGAGCGGTGAGACACCTTGGGATTGGAGCCCCGGGCTTCCAGGTGGGAGGCAAGGCTTGGAATTCCCTTCCCCTCCTGCTGTCACCTTGGACAGTCGGTGTCCGTCGCCCCAGAGGGCTCACAGCTCACCAGCAGCAAGTCAGGGAGGGGCAGGCGCCCTCAGCAGTGAGAGGCCCAGGGCGGTGGCAGACTGATCTCCCGTAGCTTGGAGGACAGCCTCCCCCAGAGCCTGGGCCGGGGGCCTGGACCCCAAGGTGCTGGGCGTGGACGGCTAGGGAGACACCACCGGAAGACGTGCTCGGATAGATGGAGCAGGAGCTTGAACAAGGAAACCTTTATAAAATAAGGGAACTAAGAAATAAGCAATTATTTGAAAGAGACACATGTATCCCAGTGTTCATTGCAGCACTATTTACAATAGCTTAGAACATAGAACCAACCTAGATGTCCATAGACAGATGAATGGATAAAGTTCTGGTACATATACACAATGGAATATTACTCAGCCACAAAAAGGAACACAATTGAGTCAGTTCTGATGAGGTGGATGAACCTAGAACCTATTATACAGAGTGAAGTGAGACAGAAAGAGAAAGTTAAATACTGTATTCTAATGCATATATAAAGAATCTAGAAAAATGGCACTGAAGAATTATTCACAGGGCAACAATGGAGAAACAGACATAGAGAACAGACTTATGGACATGGGGAGAGGGGAGGAGAGGCTGAGACGCAGGAAAAGAGTAACATGGAAACTTACATTACCATGTGTAAGATAGAGAGCCAATGGGAATTTGCTGTATGGCTCAGGAAACCCAAACAGGGGCTCTGTATCAACCTAGAGGGTAGGATGGGGCAGGAGATGGGAGGGAGGCTCAAAAGGGAGGGGATATGTGTATACCTGTGGCTGATTCATGTTGAGGTTTGACAGAAAACAGCAAAATTCTGTAAAGCAATTATCCTTCAATAAAAAAATAAATAAATTAAAAAAAAAAGAAATCAGCAATTATTGTTTGTAAGATAAAAACAGAGGAGCCATCCCAGGATGAAGCAGGGAATGATAACAGAACGTGGAGAGCGAAAGTTAGGGGATAAAAATGAGAAGTGCCATCATCCGGACAATAGGAATCCCCAAAGAAGCTAAAACAGGAGCCAAAAGGAAGAAACGCACATAGAAACAATGAAGTTTAAGGTCACAGAGGGAAAGACAGTGGGCAGCTGAGCTGGAAGTACCCCCAGCGAGTGAGAAAGCAGCAAGACCAGGGTCAGGGTCAGGTTCAGCGGCGCGGCCCACCGTGCTCCACAGATGCTGAGAGCGGAAATAGCCAGACCTCGGAGCCTCAGGACTCGGCAGGGACCACTCAGCGCCGTGCTCTCCAGCAGGGACAGGGAGATGGGGGGCCGGGGGACAGGCCACCCTCCCTCGTCCTCGGCTTGCTGCCCGAGGAGGCTCCTCTGCTATCTCAGCCACACCTTCCCCTCCAGCCACAGCCCCGCGGCCTCGACAACTTCGGCCCCCTTCCTCCCTGCAGGGACCACCAGGCTGCCAGCTATGACCTTGGGCTGTCCCTGGACTCACCTCCACACCGAGCTCCTCCCGGGCTGATCCTTCCCCGCTCAGCCACAGACCCATCCACCCATCTGCCCCCTCCCTCACCCCGGGCCGCCAAGCATCAGAGGAAACAGCGGCCCTGCAAGGCGTCCCACCATACATTTGGGGCCCAGGCTCGTGGGGCCCCCAACCCCGCTCGGCCACGCTTCCTCTCCTCTCACTCTCGACTTGCTGTCCCCTGTCCACTCATAAGAGGCCACCTTCCCCACCTCCAGGTCCAGCGCCTTCCATCCGCTCAGGACTTTGTCACCGTGGCCACCTCAGCCCTCTCCTCCCCAGTGCATCACTGACCACACGCACACACGCACACACACACACACACACACACACGCACACATGCACAGCAGCCTCCAGACAGCAAGGCGCTGGCCTGCAAGGCCTGCACGGTGTGGACCCTGGAGGCTGCTCTGGCCTCAGGCCTGGCTGCCTCCCCACAAGGACACCAGCTGCATACAGTGGACTGTCTGCGGTTTCCCCCAGACGCCTCGCTTGTTCCCTATCAGGACTGCCAGCCCATCCCACACTCACAACACACCAAGGGCTCCTCAGGCACTTCACCACATCACAACTCCTGGAAGCAGGTACTGTTCTTACTTCCAATTTCCCAGAGGAGGAGACAGACCTTGGGAAGCTCGGCGCCTCCCCAGAGTGACCCAGGTGCGGCCACTGCGGCCTCCTCCGTCCAAGGACTCCACCCTCTCCGATGGGCCGGTCAGCCCCCCGACTTCTCCTGCCCAGCTCTAACTGCTGGCCACCTGCAGGGGTGTGGGGGTCCCAGGGATACAGTGGGGTCACGGGACATATCTGCCTGGGTAGCCGTGTTCACCACACCTTGTGGGAGGGGGACACTCACTAAACTTCATTGAGTGAATGAACAAAATTGGTTAAAAATAAGTATGGTCCGAAGACTACAGAAGTACTGCCTGCCTGAAGAGTTAAAACCAGAGCTCACGAGCCTCATGTTAGACCTCGCTGGTGCTGGCTAGAAGTTCTCACCGAAACCCCCCACTTCCCGGGTCCCCGGGGCAGGCCGCAGTCTTACTTTCTAACGCCTCCCAGAGGGAAGACCTTCTCCCCAACCATGGCCAGCACGCTGTTCCACTCTGTCAGGCTGAATTTGGGTATAATAATCTTTACAGGTGGAATAAATAATCTTCCATTTGTGAAAACACTGCAAGGATAAAAGGAAAAGACTTTGTTAGTGCCTTAAGCTCTGGGGGAAATGCTGGGTGTTCAAGAAAAACACACACTTACAGAACCATGCAAACCACACAGAGCCCTGAGCTCGGAGAAGGGGGCACAAGTGGTGGGGACTCAGCCTCGTAGGAGAGAGAACATGCCAATGGGCAGAGCTACATTCTATTCTTTAAAAACTATGCCTCTGTCGAAACAGAACTCTACAATGTTGGTGGGAATGAAAATTGATACAGCCACTAGGGGAGACCAGTATGGAGGTTTCTTAAAAAAACTAAAATTCGGATTTCCACATGACCCAGCAATCCCACTACTGGGCACATACCCAGAGAAAACCGTAATGCAAAAAGATGCATGCACCCCAATGCTCACTGCAGCACCATTTACATCAGCCAGGACGTGGAAGCGACCTAGACATCCATCAGCAGAGGGATGGATAAAGAAGATGTGGTACATATGCACGATGGAATAATATTGTTGTTTAGTCGCTAAGTCATGTCTGACTCTTCTGCAACCCCATAGACTGTAACCTGCCAGGCACCTCTGTCCATGCGATTTCCCAGGCAAGAATTGTGGAATGGGTTGCATTTCCTTCTCCAGGGCATCTTCCCGACCCAGGGATTGAACCCACATCTCCTGCATTGGCAGGAGGGTTTTTTCCCGCTGAGCCACATCCAAATGCAAATAATTTAAAATTGGAGAAATACATCTCTCTTTTTTTTCAGGGTAAATGTAAATTTTAATTTAACATGCTTGCACCCAATAAAAAGAATCCATTTTCTCATTAAGGCTCTGTGGCAAGAGGCCTGCAAACTCCAGAGTCCACCTTTTCCCATGTTTAAATGTTGCCCCCAAACAAACCTTGAAAGGATGTCCTGTGCAAGCTGCATCACAACTCATCTGTGGTGTTACTACTATGTTGAAGATTTGCAGCAACATTCCTGAGTGGTGTTCCTAAAGGGTGTACCCCAAAAGTCTTTCCAAACACAGACAGCTACTATTAATTTTTTAAGTAGGAAAAACATTAGATGTTTTTAAATAAGAAGTGTTTTTTCAAAGTAGGAAATAGCACCTGGATCCAGGAATGAATTTTATTATCATGGTGATAATGATGGTGATGGTGGTGGTGGTGATAAAGATAATGGTTTTGGTGGTGGTGATGGTGATGGTGGTGATGGCGGTGATGTGGTAATGGTGACGGTGAAGATGATAGTGATGGTGATGGTGATGGTGGTGGTGGTGGTGGTGGTGATGGTGATGGTGGTGGTGGTGGTGGTGGTGGTGATGGTGGTGGTGGTGATGGTGGTGGTGGTGGTGATGGTGGTGGTGGTGGTGGTGGTGATGGTGGTGGTGGTGGTGGTGGTGGTGATGGTGGTGATGGTGGTGGTGATGGTGGTGGTGGTGGTGATGGTGGTGATGGTGATGGTGGTGATGGTGGTGGTGGTGATGGTGATGGTGGTGATGGTGGTGATGGTGGTGATGGTGGTGGTGATGGTGGTGGTGGTGGTGATGGTGGTGGTGGTGGTGGTGGTGGTGATGGTGGTGATGGTGATGGTGGTGATGGTGGTGATGGTGGTGGTGGTGATGGTGATGGTGGTGATGGTGGTGATGGTGGTGATGGTGATGGTGGTGATGGCGGTGATGTGGTAATGGTGACGGTGAAGATGATAGTGATGGTGATGGTGATGGTGGTGGTGGTGGTGGTGATGGTGGTGATGGTGATGGTGGTGGTGGTGGTGGTGGTGGTGATGGTGGTGGTGGTGATGGTGGTGATGGTGATGGTGGTGGTGGTGGTGGTGGTGATGGTGGTGGTGGTGATGGTGGTGGTGATGGTGGTGATGGTGGTGGTGATGGTGGTGGTGGTGGTGATGGTGGTGATGGTGATGGTGGTGATGGTGGTGATGGTGGTGGTGGTGATGGTGATGGTGGTGATGGTGGTGATGGTGGTGATGGTGGTGGTGATGGTGGTGGTGGTGGTGATGGTGGTGGTGGTGGTGGTGGTGGTGATGGTGGTGATGGTGATGGTGGTGATGGTGGTGATGGTGGTGGTGGTGATGGTGATGGTGGTGATGGTGGTGATGGTGGTGATGGTGATGGTGGTGATGGTGGTGGTGATGGTGGTGGTGGTGGTGATGGTGGTGGTGGTGGTGGTGATGGTGGTGATGGTGGTGGTGATGGTGGTGGTGGTGGTGATGGTGGTGGTGGTGATGGTGGTGATGGTGATGGTGGTGATGGTGGTGGTGGTGATGGTGGTGATGGTGGTGGTGGTGGTGGTGATGGTGGTGATGGTGGTGATGGTGGTGGTGGTGATGGTGATGGTGGTGATGGTGGTGATGGTGGTGATGGTGGTGGTGATGGTGGTGATGGTGGTGGTGGTGATGGTGGTGGTGGTGATGGTGGTGATGGTGGTGGTGGTGGTGGTGATGGTGGTGATGGTGGTGATGGTGGTGGTGGTGATGGTGATGGTGGTGATGGTGGTGGTGATGGTGGTGGTGGTGGTGATGGTGGTGATGGTGGTGGTGGTGATGGTGGTGGTGGTGATGGTGGTGATGGTGGTGATGGTGATGGTGGTGATGGTGGTGGTGGTGGTGGTGGTGGTGATGGTGATGGTGGTGATGGTGGTGGTGGTGGTGGTGGTGATGGTGGTGGTGGTGATGGTGGTGATGGTGGTGATGGTGATGGTGGTGATGGTGGTGGTGGTGATGGTGGTGATGGTGGTGGTGGTGGTGGTGATGGTGGTGATGGTGGTGATGGTGGTGGTGGTGATGGTGATGGTGGTGATGGTGGTGGTGATGGTGGTGGTGGTGGTGATGGTGGTGGTGGTGGTGGTGATGGTGGTGGTGGTGGTGGTGATGGTGGTGATGGTGATGGTGGTGATGGTGGTGGTGGTGATGGTGGTGATGGTGGTGGTGGTGGTGGTGATGGTGGTGATGGTGGTGATGGTGGTGGTGGTGATGGTGATGGTGGTGATGGTGGTGGTGATGGTGGTGGTGGTGGTGATGGTGGTGGTGATGGTGGTGATGGTGGTGGTGGTGATGGTGATGGTGGTGATGGTGGTGGTGGTGGTGGTGATGGTGGTGATGGTGGTGGTGGTGGTGGTGATGGTGGTGGTGGTGGTGGTGGTGATGGTGATGGTGGTGATGGTGGTGGTGATGGTGGTGATGGTGGTGGTGATGGTGGTGATGGTGGTGGTGGTGGTGATGGTGGTGATGGTGGTGATGGTGGTGATGGTGGTGGTGGTGATGGTGGTGATGGTGATGGTGGTGATGGTGGTGATGGTGGTGGTGGTGATGGTGGTGATGGTGGTGGTGATGGTGGTGGTGGTGGTGATGGTGGTGGTGGTGGTGGTGATGGTGGTGATGGTGGTGGTGATGGTGGTGGTGGTGATGGTGGTGATGGTGGTGGTGATGGTGGTGGTGGTGGTGGTGGTGATGGTGGTGGTGGTGATGGTGGTGATGGTGGTGATGGTGGTGGTGGTGATGGTGGTGGTGGTGGTGATGGTGGTGGTGGTGATGGTGGTGGTGGTGGTGATGGTGGTGGTGGTGATGGTGATGGTGGTGATGGTGGTGGTGGTGGTGATGGTGGTGGTGGTGGTGGTGATGGTGGTGATGGTGGTGATGGTGGTGGTGGTGGTGGTGATGGTGATGGTGGTGATGGTGGTGGTGATCGTGGTGATGGTGATGGTGGTGATGTGGTAATGGTGACAGTGAAGATGATAGTGATGATGATGGTGATGGTGGTGGTGGTCGTCATGGTGAGGAAGGTCAAAACACCTTTCTCGCTCGAACACTGAGAACTCTGAAAACCATCTTACCTATTTTCTGTTTGTTTTTAAGTTACAAGGTCTCCATGCGAGCCCTGCATTTGGATGGTTTTGGGGTCCATCTAGTGGAGTTTCTAGCACACCATGTACAGAACAAACCACAGGCCTTAGAATAACTGATTTATCATAGGAAAAAACAGCCTGGAAAAGGAAGTGAGAACCACTGAAAACTTGGGTCAGGACAAAAAATACATATACATCAGGGAAATGTGTCTTTGCCAGGAAGGACCCGTAAGCCAGTAACGTTCCCTTAGGTTTCTATCCATTCTTCAGAAAGAGAGGTCTTTCACGAAATTTAGAAATACCGTCTCTTGTTATTTCAAAACAGTTCTCAGATGAATAAAAGGCCCAGTGGGAAGATCTTGGCTGTGTGCGTGGCTCCCTTGCAGAAGGCTAAGGAAAAGTATCTTAGAGAAATGATGGTTGGGTTTTTGAGGGTGAGTGAAGGAGCAGCTTCGCTAACCAGCAGGTCGTGTTTGTCATAATGCCCTTGGGTGTCTCCGTCGGGGGCTCCGCTGGTTCCGCAGGGGCTTCCCTGCTTCCGGGGCCCCAGATCTTGGCTGATCAGCAGGGACAGGAAGGACAACCGACTGGAAAGCAGAGCCTTGGCTACTCAAGGCTGGGACCAACCCGAGCTGGGGCCCCTCTGACGGGGAGCCAGGACCTGAAAAATCACTGGAATTCCTTCCATCGGGAGCAGGACCAGGAGAGAGGGGACATGCGTCAGCTTCTGTCTCTGGCACCTGGCTGCTACAGAATTCACCCTCAATAGCCTCCACTCCGGCTACCCCAGCTCCCAGTTCAGCAGGGAGGCTTAAAACTACCTTCCTCGCTTGAACATCGGAAACTCGGAAAGCCATCATAACTATTTTGTTTGTTTTTTAAGTTTCGCTGGGAACAGAACTTCTACATTTCTGATCACCATCCAGCAGCTGCAATGGCTAGACTGCAAAATAAATGAAAAAATGGAGACTAAATTGCGTGTTTCTGCCCCCACATGGCCCGGGAACTGCGGTGGGGCAATGGCGTTGGTTCTCCAAAATCAAGGTTCTTGAGAGAACACGTGGCACCTGCAAGGCGGAATTGAACAGAAGGTTCCAGGAAGATGAAAGAGACGTCAGGGTGAGCAGGGGGAGGACGAGGAGGAAGGCAGAGTAGGGAGGCTACTGTCTTTAAGGGGCTCGGGCCTCTGCCCCCACTGGACTCACTTTATTTGTCGGGATGTGCGATGGAAGGTCTGCCACCTGGAAGGCACGCTCATGCCACAGTGAACCACCGGTTTGATCTGCAAGGAGACAAAGGAAGCCCAGAACCCAGGTCAAGCTAAAAAATGCTTGTTGAACACCTATATGACACACCGCATCAGCCCAAAATCTAAGCAAAGGTGGGGCAGCCCCGCTAACAGAACAGACCCCAGAGGGGCCCAGGGAAGCTGCGCTCTGTGCTGGGTGGAGTCTGGGAGCTGCAGCGGCTGAACCCGGCACGGCCTAGAGCCGGTGCTCCACCAGAGAGGACACCACGACGAGAAGCCCTCACGGCGCAGCTGGAGAAAAGCCAGCGAGCGACAAAGAGCTCAGCCAAAACCAAACAGATTTTAAAAATTATATATACTCGTATACTAATAGCCACCAAATCAATGCCATGAATATCAACAACTACCATGAATTTGCAGGCTCAGTATGGAAAGAAAACAGCAGAAATTATCCTTTGCAAAATTCTATTAAGGTATGGCTACCCTAAGAAGCAGCTCTCCACTTGACTGCATAAAATTATGGAAACAATGAACCAGCTGCTTTTCTGTGTTAATGATTCATTAACCCCAATATCACCTGCCTGATTCAATGGCTCCAGCAATTAAATACATGATTCTGGACCTTTCCCCCTGTATTCCATACAATAATCTCCTAACAAGTGTCAGGCAAACACGCTTTTCTGTTGTCTGATGGTGGTGACAGTCTCAAGACTCGTGTCAATCATCCTCCCCAAGAGGCAGGACCCAGTGGGCTTTAGAGCTCTTTATTGAAGGTGGTGGCTTAGACAGTAAACAATCTGCCTGCCATGCAGGAGACCTGGGTTCGATCCCCGGGTTGGGAGGAAGATCCCCTGGAGAAGGAAATGGCAATCCACTCCAGTATTCTGCCTGGAGAATCCCATGGACAGAGGAGCCTGGAGGGCTACAGTCCAAGGGGTTGCAAAGACTCAGACACGACTGAGCGACTAATCAGGGTCATTAAACCAGATCTGTGTCCGTGATGGAAGACACTTGAGGCTGCCAAAGCAGCACGGCTGGTTTGTTGATGCCTACTGTGCACCAGGCGCTGCTGCTGCTGCTGCTGCTAAGTCGCTTCAGTCGTGTCCGATTCTGCGACCCCATAGACGGCCTCCCACCAGGCTCCCACCGTCCATGGGATTCTCCAAGCAAGAACACTGGAGTGGGTTGCCATTTCCTTTTCCAATGCATGAAAGTGAAAAGTGAAAGTGAAGTCACTCAGTCGTGTCTGACTCTTAGTGATCCCATGGACGGAGGAGCCTGGTAGGCTGCAGTCCATGGGGTCACTAAGAGTCAGACACGACTGAGCGACTTCACTTTCACTTTTCACTTTCATGCATTGGAAAAGGAAATGGCAAGAGTACTGGAGTGGGGTGCCAGTGCCTTCTCCACCAGGCGCTGCACAAGGACCTTTATAGGTGTTCGTGTCTGAGCCTCAAAACAACCAGGTAACAAAGAATCAGAGGTTATACAATCTTTCCAAGAACACACAGCTATTAAGTGTCCTGGCCATAATAAGCCATCAAAAATATTTTATTAAAGGTTTTAGCAAAATGGGCACTTGAACCTATGTCGATATAGCACTTAGGAGCCTTTGTTGAGTCATCCATGACTCCAGGACTTTTTCCGTCTCTTTATTACTGTGTGAGCTTGCTCAGTTTGTCTCGCTTCCCTAAGCCTGTTTGTCCGCGTATGCAATGCAGATCAGAGCAGTGTGTGTGCAGTAAGTCAGACAGAAAAAGATGAATATTTCATGACGCTACTTATAAGTCGAATCTGAAAAAAATACAAGTGAATCTATATACAGAGCAGAAACAGACTCACCGACATAGCAAACAAACTTATAGTTACCAACGGTGAAAGTGGGGCTGATAAATGAGGAGACTGGGACTAACCCGTACAAGCTGCTACAAGTAAAATAGATAAGCAACAAGGATTTACCATATAACACAGGGAGCAATATTCATTCTTTGTAATAATCTATAATGAAATATAACCTTAAAAAACATGCATAACCAAATCACTTTTTCAACCACATTTGAAACACAATATTGTAAATCAAATACACTTCAGTAAAAATTAAAACATATATATTAGGCCAAAAAAAAGTTTAAAAAAAAAGTAGCGCATTGACATAGGTTTGCTCGAGATGCCAGTAACACAAAGTGAGTGGACTCATTGTCCAGTGCTCAGCAAAGCGCCTGAAGTTCAGAGCTAAGAGCCCAGTCAACAGCAGCGGATCTTCTCTTGTTGCCCTGAAGTCCCTTCTGTCCCCGGCCCCATCCTGCTCTGACAACCCTCTGTGAACAACTTCACAGCCTTCTTCATGCCAAACATCAAACAAAAAGCCCCATAGCTGACCCATGGTCACGCTCCCCTGGAGGACGAACTTCAGCTCAGCTCAGCTCAGCTCAGTTCAGTCGCTCAGTCGTGTCCAACTCTTTGCAACCCCACAGACTGCAGCACACCAGGCCTCCCTGTCCATCACCAATTCCCAGAGTTTACTCAAACTCATGTCCATTGAGTCGGTGATGCCATCCAGCCATTTCATCCTCTGTTGTCCCCATTCTCCTTCCGCCTTCAATCTTTCCCAGCATCAGGGTCTTTTCCAGTGAGTCAATTCTTCTCATCAGGTGGCCAAAGTATTGGAGTTTCAGCTTCAGCATCAGTCCTTCCAAAGAATATTCAGGACTGATTTTCTTTAGGATGGACTGGTTGGATCTCCTTGCAGTCCAAGGGACTCTTAAGAGTCTTCTCCAATACCACAGTTCAAATGCATCAATCTTCGGTGCTCAGCTTTCTTTATAGTCCAACTCTCACAGCCATACATGACTACTGGAAAAACTATAGCCTTGACTAGATGGACCTTTCTTGGCAAAGTAATGTCTATGCTTTTTAATATGCTGTCTTGGTTGGTCATAGCTTTTCTTTCAAGGAGAAAGCGTCTTTTAATTTCATGGCTGCAGTCACCATCTGCAGTAATTCTGGAGCCTCCCCAAAAATAACGTCTGTCACTGTTTCCACTGTTTCCCCATCTATTTGCCATGAAGTGATGGGACCAGATGCCATGATCTTAGTTTTCTGAATGTTGAGTTCCAAGCTAGCTTTTTCACTCTCCTCTTTCACTTTCATCAAGAGGCTCTTTAGTTCTTCTTCGCTTTCTGCCATAAGGGTGGTGTCATCTGCTTATCTGAGGACTTCAGCTGCCCACTGACAAATGGACTTACAGGCTGGAACTGGTGCTCTGAATGACTCCAGATTTGCTGAGTCCACAATCAGAGAAGCCATCACAAAGCATCAGGCGGCCACTGACTCATGCAGCCTGCTGGCCATCCTGGGAAGTCCCTACTCAGAAGCGGGGCCTCAAGTAAAACCGACCCAGGGACAGTACCTGGTCCAAATTCTGCCAGGCTGCAGACTCCGGAAGGCCCTCGGCCATGGTTCCATTCATTTACTTAAGCCTTATTTGTGGAGGATCCACCACAGGAGGAACTGTGCTAAGTGTTAGAGACGCAAAGGTGAGCATCACACCTTGCCTTGGAAGTGCTGGGCACGTGGGGACCCAGGCCAATGAAGGGGCGGTCTGGAAACAAGAGGACAAGCACACGTAGCTCTGTGGTGAGGGCTCCATGGGGGCCAGCGTAGGGCACAGATGGGTGCACCCCCTCCTCACAGTGACACAAAGCAGGCTTCCTGGAGGAAGTGGCATCCAGGCTGAGAGCCGAACTATAGGAAGGAGCCAGTCCTTCGAGGATGGGAAGAAATGTTGAATGAGGCCGGGGGAGCAGCATATACGCAACATCCTGGCGAGAGGACTTGGGACACACCCTTGTGGGTACAAGGTCTCTGGGAAACAGAAAGTGCTAGACTAGATCCTGGACTCAAAGGGAGGGGTGGTGAGAGGTGGGGCTGACGGAGAAAGCAAGGGCCAGGTCAAGGTTAGCAGAATAGACTCCAACCCCTGGGAGCAAGAAGGCAGGCCTGGAAGTGTCTGCATCAGGGAACCGAGGCGATCAAGTTGGAAAGGGAGGTGCAGCCTGCCGAAAGGCCAGTGGAAGGCACGGGACTCCCAGGAGCAGCTCTGGTGCCCTTAGCAAGAATCAGAGGAGTAACTGAATGGGCTTGAGGGGCGAGGGGAGGAATGCGGCACGGGGCAGCTAGGGGACCGGAAAACTAAGAACAACGTTTAGGTCTCTGGTTTCAGAAACTGGGTGTACAACTCCATTCTCCAAGAAAGGGAACACAAAATAACAACGGGGTTTGGAGGAAGATGTACAGCTACGGAGGCCCAGCTCTGGTACAGTTCGTGTGGGCCCCAGAGTGGACACTGCACAGCAAGAAAGATCACAGCAATGAGAAGCCCTCGCCCCAACACTAGGGAGCAGCCCCACTGGGCACAGCTGGGGACAGCCCGCTCAGCCACGAAGGCCCCGTGGAGCCAAACACACAAATGACAGTTTTTTTAATGTTTATTTAAAAAGTCTTTTTAAAAATTGGACACCGACGTCATTCTCATTAAATCAACATGACACCATCATCGAAACTCAAGATCCCAAGAGCACTATTTGGAGTCTAATTTTCCTCGCCTCTCCATTGAATGAAATGCAATTCCAGATTCATTACACTGAAGCACACGTCATTTCTATGGTTATAGGAAATGTACTACTATGATATTCTAATTAGTTTTAAGTAAATTTTTTTGCTAAACTAAGATCTCTTAAGAAGCTTCTTCAATTTTTGCATTAATTTAATATTTTGACCAGAATATAAGTTCTGTGAAAGAATACTCTACAAAAAGCTAGGCACTCCTACTCTGCATTACTGTATCACAAAATAAGGCAGAATAATTTAGTAAAACATATAAACCTTGAATATTTGGACTTGTCCAAAACTTATAGTATATTATATTTAGTGTTTTTAACAGTTTTCACTGGTGTTCAAATTGGTAGGCATTCATGGACTTCAAATTCAGATAGGGTCAGCTATTCCAACTTAAAGATATTATGAGTAATAATTTCAATGATTTACTGAGTTCTTACAACAGGCCCATCACCGTCTCAAACCCCACAACACTCTAAGAGGTATTATTTCAGATCCATATCTATAGATCTAATCATAGTAAGATGTCATAAACCATTCAACCATTTCTCTATTGATGGACATTCACATGGTTCCCAGGTTTTTGAAATTACAACAATAATAATAATAATAAATGCTGCCATAAACATCTTTAAGGCCCAGCGTGTGTACCGAGTGAGCTGGCTGGAGTGGGTACAAGAGGGGAGCCCATGGTCTCGACTTCTGACAAGGTCTGGGGAGCTTTCAACACCACGTTCTCTTGCAAAGCTACCTCACAGAGGCTGTGGAAACAGTACAGTCCCACCAAGACAAGGATTTACACATCAAACAGCAATAATCACGAGCCACTTTCAGGGGGTGACATCTTTCACCGAAGGAGCGGGGGCCTGGGGGTGACCGTCAAGCACCTCCAGGCCTCCCCACTGCACAGGACACGGAGCACCCCAGGGTGGGGGTGGCGTTCTTACGGGAACGCCGTCACGTGTGCCCTGGAAGCAGCGCATGCTCGGAGAGACGTGCTGGAAGTCAACATTAAAGAGGCTAAAATTGTGCGCCTAACTCCTCCTCCTCACAATCACGACGGCTCTATCGGGGGCCATCCCAGTGCCTGGGTACAATAATGAAAACGCAAAAGGATGGAAGGTCGGTTGACAGAGAGCAGGTTAAATAATTATGATAGACTCACATAATGGAACATTTTGCAGCCACTAAAAACCATGTTGCAGGAGATCCTTTACTAGGTTAACCTATCATGATACTTAACTAATAAAAAGAAGAGAACAGTGTGTGTTGGTGGACTGCCTCTCTTTAAATATATACACACACATACTGTACATACATGTGTGTCTATGAGGGTAGATAGCTAGATATTCGCTACTTGTGCAGAGAAAGGCCGCTGGAAAGGGACATGACGAAACACACACGGTGCTGATCTTTGGGAGGAGGGATCATGGGCGATTTTCACTTTCCTCATTGAGCTTTTCTGCACGGCAATTTTGACATTTTTCTCAGCAAGAATGACTTTAAAATCAGATTTTTTTTTTAAATGAAAGAGTGCAAATTTCAAAAGAACAATTACAAAGTTCCTTGGGCAACCACAACCTTGGTGTGAGGGCCCTGGAATCTAGGCCCAAGTTGGAGAAGATGGGATGGTACCCATATTTCACACAAGGCTTGTCCTAACGTCTCCCATCACAGCATCCTCAGTCAGAAAACAGGGAGCTTTGATGAGATATTCTAGGAAGTCTCCTTCCTGTCCTAAAATGCTAAATGTTACCTGTAATCAAGTCTAATGTTTTTAAATCATTGCAATGTACAAAGGATAAACATAGAGTCAAATTTGAACAGTTACTGTCGAGGGGTCCTCTTCAGAACTGGTGTTTATTCCCACTCCCTGCCCCACCTGGAAAGGGAAATGCAGGGACCTAGGGGTTAAAGATGACCATACACATTTCCTCTTTCTTTACTAAGGCAGCTCGGAAATTCGGTGACTGCCAATTGCTTTCTGGTTGGGAACTTTTCCCCCGGTCCCTGGCAAGTGACAGTCTAAGGTGGGCAAGTAATGCTAAAGGGACTGGTGCCTGGGGGCAAAGCGAGCACCGCTGGACCGTCCTTGACTGGAGCCCTGGCTGGAGTTCAAGGACATTTAGAGGACATGGAGGATGAGAACCGACACATTTAGTGCGGGTACACTACATATATTTCATCATGTAATCTTCATATTACACATTGTCTAACACACATTCTCATCTCCTTTTTACAGAGGAGAACACTTAATAGCAAAATTACCACGTGTAGAAGCAGATACTCTAAAAACAGCTCACCTTTGAAATACTCCACGAAAGCCCATTTATAAAATAAAAAAGTAAAATCATCTTGCATTCTACAAAGCATCAGGCTATCTTGTTCACCTGGTGATTTTTGTCGCTCATTAAAAAGGCGGCTCTCTTTTAACTTACATGTGAACTACGGTTGGTTTGTTTGCTAAGACCCAAGCGATGTGAATAGAGTGATGGATGGTTCCATCTTGTAGACCTTTCAAATGTCTTTCAAGCACAGAAATGTTGGGAACATAGAGCAAATCTCTGAATTTAACATTATAATGAGCTTCAACATCGTGCGAGTTGAATAACTTTTCCTGACACCTGTCTTTCCAAACCCCCAAAACTAAAGAGGAGTTAAAAGGCTTAATGAATGGCAGCACACTACATCTCACTAACTGGGTGGATGGACCTGCTCTCTCCCTAACGGCAGTCTTACAACATTCTCGCCACGGCCACCACCTTGGTGACTGAGGCGCTCTGACAGAACAAGCTCGCCCAGTGACTTCTGGCTTCAAGAGCAGCTGCCTTTGTAGGCATTCCGTACCAAAGGCTGTTTCCACACCGACGTTTCCATTTTCACCAAGTCACCCACTTTATCCCCTCTTCAGTAGCTGGCAGTGAGCACTTACTTCCTTCAACTTCCTCATCTTTGCAGGCTTTCTGGGAACTATATTAATATAACTGCAAAAGAAGAGAGAGAAACCTAGTTAGAAGGTAGATATTCAGATTGAAAATTTGAGCCTCTTTGGCGGTGTCTCGTCTTCGGCATCATAATATCCCACTCCATATCAACTTAAAGCTAAAATCCTGAGCACCGTACATGCCCACGTCAACATACGACAGAAATGTCGTTGCAGGAAGGTGTCCATGCTTGGTGCTGCCACCGTTGGCACCACTCGGGAAAACTGTCCTCAAGTGGCATTGCTTTCCCTCACATGACATTATTCATCACAGAGGAACCTTGGGAAGGACTCAAAGAGGAAAGCTTTACAGGGTCGCTCGTGGCTCATCCAGGGTCCACTACCAGCCAAAGTCAGGGCGGAGACGCGGACGCCGTGCCCAGCTCCCTCGCGCCTGCACTGTCCCGCACGTCTCACGGAATGTCGTCCTGGACCCCATCCTGCCAAAACCTGAGCGCTGGAAAGAGCCGCAGGAATCAAACGTGTATGAGCCCCCCAGGGACAACTGTCAACCTGAGGACTCTTGAAGAGTCTTCCATATGCCTCAAAGATAGAGCAGATGTTCTTAATGATAAAAAAGAATACATTAAAATGTATATGTGTTAAGGCTTCCTTCTGATTTAAAACAATTTTTTAGGTATTTGAGATTGTTCTTGACAATGATTTTAGCCACAGTCAGAGAAGGATTGACTAAGAGTTGGTGGATGGAAGGAAAAGACATTTTTAAGCACTTACTATGCAGTCAGGAGTCACAAGCTCAGACACCTACGGGGGCAAGTGAAAGCTGATGCTTGCAAAGGGTGGTGTTAGGGAATGGTGGGGTCTGCGGCTAGAGGAGTGAGGGTCCCTCTGAGATGGACAGGGCGCATAACTCCTGGGCACTGTTTTCCTGTGGAAATGCAGGCAACTAAAAACTCAGTCCTTTTAAACAGTAAAATCCTCTATTTTTTAATGGAAACCAAAATTTCATATCACATGAACACCTCCATTATAAAATGCTGCAGCCAATTCAAACCTTTGAAAACTGTGAACTGAAGAGACTGTACATCTTCAACTCACCACCCTTGGCTTGTAGGTGCCTTCCACGCACACTTCTGCTTGTCTCCAAATAGGCATTTTAGGGTTGAATCCCAAATTACATATTTGACAATGAACATTAATCCCCCACATGACACAACTTATTATCATGAAATGGGAAACAAAAGGTAAAAATAAATATGGGAAAATTAAGGCACAAAAAGACTGAACAGCCACAAAATGCTATTTATTGTCTCCACATTGTCTGCCGAAGAACACTGAAACAGAATGGAAAGAGGGGAAGAGTGATTCCTCAGAGAGCCGGCGGACCTGGGTCATTAAGCCAGGTGCCTGGACGAGGTTTCTGGACGGACCTGGGTTTCCTTGGGGGTGTGGGGGGTTGGGGAGCAGGAACTTGAAGCAGAGCCTAGATGCTCGTGTGCAAGGTGCCCCCTTACTGCTTCTGGAGAACAAGAGCAAGACAGAAGCCCACCGTGAGGACCACGCCGGGCATTTCAAAGTGCTGTGTCCACTGCGTCAACAAAACCTGCACTGGAGCAGACACCAACAAGCTCTGTTCTTCTGATGAGGAGGCTGAGTCTCAGCGAGGCTGTTCAACCGGCTAAGTGCTACCACACTGGGAGAGCCAGGACCCTGTCCAGCCCAGGTCTCCCAGCCCGGAGACCACACTCCTTGCCCCCTGGCGTGCTGGCCTCTGCACACGCTCTTCCCTCCTCCCCGTCCCCCGCTAGTGCTCAGGTGCAAGTGGGGGTTAGGAGACTCGCGGACAGACCCGGGTTCCACTGAGCTGCCAGAGCTTAACAGCACATTCACTTTTTATCTCAACAACAAACTCCTAAGGTAAACAGGAAAAACTCCTACCATAATTCAGATTCTTTGGGGTCTCCCCAAACACACATGCATGCATACACACACAAAGACACACACACGCATGCATACATATATGTGTGTGTACACATACATACACATATGTTCACACGTGTGTATGCACATACGCACATGCACACATACATGCATACATACACGAATGCACATATATGTGCCACATGCACACATACACACACAAAAATATACACACACAATGCCTTGATCTACATTTTATTGTGAATACAACTTTCTCCACAAATCATTAATTCCGGGCTTTATCTTTTAAGTAATTATTAGTAATTATTAGCCTACAATATTTTGTTTTATAGAGAAAAAATTATATTTCTCATCTCAAATTAATTTATTCCAGAAAGTGTAGGAAATGTGAATGATGACTGGATTTGCATAGATTTTACGCTGCTTGTCTTCCCAATGTACCGTTTCACAGCCGTTATTATGAGAAGACCTCCGGGGCGGTTCATATATCATCAGGTTGCACTTCAAAGTTCATCCGCTGGTGGCACAATTAGAAGCTTATTTGTGGGGGGAAGTTAGTTTTAACCGCTCGTGGCTCAGTAAGTAAGAAGATACATTCGGACAAGCACTAGCTCACGGATACCGTGTAAACTCAGCCCAACAGTTTTCAGAGCTTTAGTCACCAACACCTGGGTTCCGATTTCATACTTCATTGATTTAAAAGGTAGTGAAGAAGCGAAATCCAAATGCCTCTCCGTGTTGAACTCTGCATGCAAACCCCTCCCATCCACCTGATAGCAGTGAAGGTACCCGGAAAATGCAAAATAACAGGGTCTCCACCACGTGGGAACCCGCCGCCCCTTCCTGCTCAGCGAACTGGATCACCTCCCCTTCCCTACAGAATATAATAATTCACCTTAAGAAATCCAGGAAAAGAAACACCTCAACGCCTTTCTGCCATGAGTCCAAAACATTTTCAATAAGCCCTGAAAGTCTCTCCATCAAATGAGGGGTCTCCTGCGTCTCCTGCATGAGCAGGTGGGTTCTTTACCACTGCACCACCTGGGAAGCCCCAATCCAAATGCTACCTCTTAGCAACTATGAAGTCTGTGATTTTTCTTCAAAAGCAATAGGATGTCAAGTCTGCACATTTGCAGATGCCATTAAGAACTTAGATCGCTAGCAAGCCAGCTAGCTCACAAAATACCTCTATCTGGGTGGCCCTGAAAAACTCAAGATACTGACAATTTGGAGGGCCCTTTGGATAGGGAGCATCCTGGGCATTTGGGAGAAGAAAATGGAAATCCCCTCTGGAACATCTCACTTTTATCTCGGGCCTCAAAGTATCTCCTCAAAACACGAATTCTGTGGAAAAGGAGTCATTTGCACTCAAAACGTAAGTAAACTAACAAGGCTAGCAAGGACCACAGGAGAAAACCAGGTGAAAGAAGAGAAGACGGAGGCAAGTTCCAAACAGTGGGACTGCAAGTGCAGATCACAGCGGGGCAAGACTGACAAAAGGCAAACCTGAAAACACATGCAGGACCGAGAGACCCAAGAGAATGAAACGGAAGCTTTGAGAAAGAACCAGACAGCATGTTTGGAAATGAAAAATTAAATGACTTAAAATTCAGTGAGTAGGTTTGATAGCGTAGGACACAGAGGCAGAAAAATTAATCAGAAGATCTATGTGAAGAGAGTGCCTAGATTACAGCCCAACGTTGAGAGAGAGAGAGAGAGAGACGAGAAAGAGGAGGTCTGAGCCAGTGAAACAGGCCCGCCCACACCCACCCAGACACTGGAAGCAGAGCGGGAAGACAAGGCAGAGTGCATCCGAAGAGGCTGGCTGAGAACTCCCCTGAGCCCGCGATGTCACCATCCGGGACGCAGGGAGCGCCAGGAAGGCTGCACTTAGACACGCTGCTAAAAGCACAGCACCCGGACTCAACCCGTGCATTTCAAAAAGCCAAAAAGGATAAAACTTTACTTTCAAAGAAGCGAAAGATGATGGCTGATTTCTCACCAGCAACCAGAGTTAGAAGACAATGAAAACCACCTTCCATGGGCTGAAGGACACTGTCATCCACAGATTTATAACAAAAATACACGAAGAAAAAGGATGAGAAGACCTCGGCTCTGGGAACCGTGGACTAAGGAACCCTGATCAACATGTCCTCTTAAAAACAAGTAAAACTGGACAAACTGAAAAACACACCTCTGCAACGTAACAAAATAGTGAGGGGTTAGCACAGTCCAGGAAAGAACGGAAATAGAAAGACAAGAGCCCGATGTCTGGGGCCACTTTGGTTTCGGGGTGGTGGGTGCTGGGAGCAGAGAGCAGAGAGGATGAACCACAGACAAAGCGGTGCCTCAGGGCCCTCCAGCCAGGGGGTCGTCATGACCCCCTCTCCTAGAGACCCCTGGGTGGTCCGAACCACCCCACACTCTGAAGCTGTGTTAAAGTGACCGTGACCTGGGATGATACCGATCAAATTACTTCTGCAAATAAGTTTCAAAAGTAAAAATGTGCAGCACAGAGAGATAATGAGGCAGAGGGCGAGAGAAGACAGTCTAACAGAGACGCAGCTGTAACAAGAGCCACTGTGGCTTCGGGCTGGACCACTCCTGCCCAGGAGACCCAGCAGCTAGATCTCCCGTGGATGCCTCACGACGCGGATGAATCTTCCTGCCATGGGCGTGAGCCTGCAAGCACCTGCCCCGGTCAGGCCTTCAGATGTGACTGCACAGCATCTTGATTGCAAACACACGAGAGTCTCTGAGGCAGAACCACTTGGCTAAGTTGCTCCGGACTTCCTGTCAGAGGAACTATGCGACAATAAACACTGTTTCCCACCAGTAAGCTTGCATGAATAGGACACGCAGCAACCGATAACCCACATGCTCTCCGGGAGGAAGTCTCACCCACGTGCACCAGGAGATGGGTAGAGGAATGTGCACAACAGTGTGCTGACTCAGCATGAAGTTTAAAACAACCCCAATTATCCACCAACGGATGGAATAAACTGGTATATCAGTCAACAAAATAATACTTAACAGTGAAAACAAATGACCTATAGTTACATGCTGTTAACATGGATGAGCCTCAGAAGCATATTATTGTGTGAAAGAGCAAGTAACAAAATACACACAGCATAACTGCATTTACATAAAGTACATAAAACACTGGGAAAAAAATGTATCCTTCAGGGATAGATTATTATGAAAGGATGATTATCACAAAAGCCAATATAGTGTTTCCGTGTGGGCAAGGGATGGGAGTGGAGATAGGAGGTTTTGAAAATACTGGTCATTCTCTTTTCCTGAATCCAGATTGTGGTTCACACAGAGGCTTGCTTTATTACTATTCTTTAAACTACACATAAAATTGCACATACTCCTCTGTATATGGGGCTTCCCAGGAAGCTCAGTGGTAAAGAATCTGCCTGACAACACAGGAGATGCAGGAGACACGGGACATGCAGATTTGATCCCTGGGTTGGGAAGATCCCCTGGAGGAGGAAACAGAAACCCACTCCAATATCCTTGCCTGCAGAATCCCATGGACAGAAGAGCCTGGAGGGCTACAGTGCATGAGATCGAAAGAGCTGAACACGACTCAGCAACTGAGCACACACACACTCCTCTGTGTACACGACATATTTCACAATAAAAGAAATGGTGTCAACAACACATAAGGAACAGAAATGATATCTCTAGAGGAAGACACGAGACATGAGCGACGCCAAGGCAGCCCGGGAATTCACAGAGGACGAACAAACAAGTGATTTTCTCTCTTCTGCTCTGTTGTGCAGTGCAAGTTGTTCAGCTGTGTCCGACTCTTTGCAACTCCACAGACAATACAATCCATGGAATTCTCCAGGCCAGAATACTGGAGTGGGTAGCCTTCCCCTTCTCCAGGGGATCTTCCCAACCCAGAGATTGAACCCAGGTCTCCCACATTGCAGGCGAATTCTTTACCAGCTGAGCCACAAGGGAAGCCCAAGAATGCTGGAGTGGGTAGCCTATCCCTTTTCCAGCAGATCTCCCCGACCTAGGAATCAAACCAGGGTCTCCTGCATTGCAGGCGGATTCTGCTCTCTAAAGGAAGCCTTTTCTGAGGTCCTGCACTTCGACACCTGTGCCTGTCCGCGCAGTCTCTGCTTTCTCTTCTGCAGTTACTTCTGTTTGTGTCTTATCTCCCCAAAACACACACGGAAAGGCCCTCACGGCCTCCCCAGTTCTCCCAGGCCGCCCTCCAGGAAGACGCGCACAATAGCTTTTGCTAAGGAACTTAAGAAAGCGCTGCACTGATATGACATTTGTATAACGAGGTACCCAGAGCTTAGAGAAATGATGAAGACTGCCAGAGCACAGAGACAGACGTACTCCTGGAAAGAAAAGTAAGGAAGGGTATGAACAGAAGTGTGGTGACCTCATTTGCTGAAAGATCTCACAAATTGGTATTGCACTAATACCAGCCCCAGGCTAAATGAAACAGAACTGAATTCACGCTCTGGGTGGGCACCCAAAGCACTACGGACGGCCTGAACCCGGCCAGCTCCATCATGGCTTTCCGGGCGGCTCTGGAATTGGTACATGGGCCTGTTTGCTCAGGACACCTACATCCTTCCCCAGCTGCGGTCCTGACCTCTGCAGCGCTGGGGTGGCAGGGGTGTCCTTGTCCTGCTCCCGGCGGGCATTCACAGGCTGGAAGGCACGTCTGCACTTCCTTAGCTGCCAGAACTTCGAAAATCCCAGGTGCCTGTTCTCGGTAGGGTCTGAATCTAGCAGGATAGAGAACGGTGAGCAGGCCCACAGCATACTTCAGGAGGCACACTCATGGAAGGGCGTGCGCCCAGGTCCCCAGGGACGCCAGTCTGGACCAGTTACGACCCAGCTCTGCGTCCCGCTCTGCTCGGCGTGGCCAACTCCCTTCTCCCCGCAGAGCTTCCCACCTTTCCAAAGAGGCGAACCCTGGCGCCCTATTTTCACTGCCAGGCCCGCCGTCACCTCACCATCCCCTTCCTGACCCTCTGCATCACTGACGGTCTGGGGACAGACTCTGCTCGGCCCTGGTCACCAGGCGGATGGTGCATGGCGCGCCAGGAGTTGGCAGAGACGGCGCTGTCCCCGTCTGGGGGTCCGAACGGCGGCCCCGGCGGGGCAGGGGCGCGCGGGCCGCGGGCACTTACTCCAGTTTCTTGAAGCGCTCGCGCCCGGCCGCCACGTACTTGCCGCCGGCCTGCAGCGAGTCCAGCTCCAGCACCGGGCGACCGCGCGTCGGCGTGAAGAGGCGCCGCACGCCGAACGGCACCTCCACCTGCTCGGTCAGCTGCTCTAGCAGCGCCTCGAAGGTGGCCACGCGGCGCCGCGACAGCACGAACTTGCGGCCCACGTAGAACTGGTCCCCGTTGCGGTACACCACGATGGTCTTGGCGGGCGTGGTGTCCACCAGCGCGTGCGGCGCGCGCGAGCCCATGGCCGCGCACCTCCTCCGCCGCCGCCCGGCCGCCGCCCGTGTGCTCCAGCCGCCGCAGGGCAGCCCGGCCACCGGGGCGCCGGGTCCACGGTCCCACCGCCCGCGCTGACGCCACCGGCAATTGTGACCGCCGCCCACCTGCCCCGCCGCTCAAGAAAGAGGCGGCCAAGCCAGACAGGGGAGGGGCGGGGGCAGGGCCAGGCCAGGCGACGGGCATCCGAGTCCCGGCAGGTGAGGCCCGCAGAGCTCGGGGCCATGGAGGGAGGCACCCGCCACGGTGTGGGGTGGGAGGCCAAGGGTGCCCTGGGCCCCACCGGGATCCTCCCCCTGCTCCTCCACCTCCCGCTCTGCCGAGGGGCAGAGGGGAGATGGCAGACAGGACCATCCAGACAATTAAAGCTGGTCAAGGAGGATGTGCCAGGAACCATCCAGAGCACGTGGGAATCCAGGCAAGCAGGCGCAGCTGGCTGGCGCTGCCTCAAAGGTGTAACCTTCAGAATGCACCTTCATGTGCAGCAGGAGCGAGTCAAGGGCCTGGGTGACCTTGGGAAGGTCACTTCCTGTTCCAGGTAAAGGCAAGCCCCGCCTCTTCAACCCAGACAGAGAATGCTTCTAGGATTGTATTTTTCCAGTGGCTTTGATGGGCTTCAGCAAACTTTTCAGGACAGTAGACTATGTATGAAGTGCTAAAGTACCTCTGAAGGCACAGAATACCGATGTTATAAAAGTATCAGTATCTTGTACGACTGTTTAAAAACAGTAATAAAGAAACCCTGCTATTTCACAGCCACAGCCAGGCTTTGAAATACCAAGTGTTCCACAAGTGAGTGGTACCCGACTCTGTGGTCCCATGGACTGGGGTCCGCCAGGCTCTTCTGTCCATGGGGTTTCCTAGGCAAGCATCCTGGAGTGGGTTGCCAGGCCCTCCTCCAGGGGATCCTCCCAATCCAGGGATCCAACTGCCAAGCACTCCATTAAATGACATTAAGTGACACTAAATGTCACCAGTGTGTGAGAGTGACCACTTTATTAAATCATCAGGAATTATATTGACCTTCAAAACACTAATTGCTAGAAACTTAAGTTTCAGGTGTTGAAAATACTTCAGAAGAAGAGTCTGAGTCACTGTACAGGTTCTGTGTGGGTTAGAGGTTCGCCCTGAACCCCGCCTTCACCGAGAACCTCATCATGGGCTTCTCGCGGGGCCGCAGGAGGCAGATGGAGCTGGGAAAGCCCTTGAGTCGGAGGCGACTCACGCCCCCGTCGGGGGTGATGGTGAATTTGGCGTGGGTGATGACGTCCTGCAGTTCGGGGGTCAGGCTGTCCAGCACATGCATCTCATCGGGCTTCAGCTGGAAAGAGAGGGGAGGCAGAGGTCCTTGTAATGACCAGGGGGCTGACTCTCCCAAGGCCACCCATCCGCTTGGACTCTGGGCCTTAAAAGGTGAAAAGTTATTCCATGATAATAATTTGGCTCCACCTAGCAATCTGCTTTTGGGGACAGGATGCCCCAAGGAGACCGGCATGAATACTCAGGTCCCCGTGATGTTTCTTTCTTATAGTTAAGTCAGCAGACAAACTGGTGAGAAAAAGAAAGCAGACAGGGGGCCGTGGGAGCAGTCACCCTTCACTAAGGGGAGCAGTGCTTACTCCCGTCTCTGACCCAAAAATGACCACGCCCCTCCTGCATCCATCCCACTGCCGGCCCCACCCTGCTGCCCCTAAATATGCTAGCTCCCTGCCTAGAGAGTTAGTACATCGCAGAAACGTTTCTCCATGTATGCATGCTTGAACAAGGTGGTCTAAAAGAAAATTTGAGAGTTAGATATGCAAAGACGTGAGCCGAGAGAGCCCATCATTTTATTATACAAAGGGGCAGAGACAGTTTTTAAAATCTCATTCATCGCACTGTTAAACTGAGCAGAAGCTTTGGGGTAGAACTGTAACCCTTTGAAATCCCGCCTTGACTGAAGTAGCCCTCTGGAGGGCTGCCTGCGTGACCCCAAGGGCTCGCACACCACACTACCTTTGTGACCGGAAGCAGTGGCTTCCACTTATGGCCCGGAAGGTCCCACTTCTGCCTGACCATGTCTTCCTCCTCCTGAGTCGTCAGGATGCAGCCATCCACCTTACAGCTCTCAGGAGAATTACCTATTGGAACAAGACAAAGGGCACCTTCTCCACTCTGTCTGCACTCAGCACAGTTTGGTTTATGGAATATTGACCTTTTAAATCAGATCGAAAGACCCAGCAAAAAGTGAGCTTGGGTGAGGTGAGCATGCTTCTGGGGCGCAGTGAGAGGACATCCCAATGACTGTTTCTGTCTCTTTAATATACATGCATGTGTACATGTGTGCGTGTGCATGTGTGTACGTGTGTGTGTACACGTGTGTGTATGGATGTATGTATTAGGCCTTGCGTGTTTGGTATTATAACTGGATGCTGGCTTGTTCCCGATCCCCATGACCATCATCCCTGGCTGACAGAGACACCCACGGCCACTACCAGTGCATCCATGCCATGTTGCACTTTGGGGTCCCTGGCTACACGGATTTGCTGCTTATTACCCTGGCCCTGGTGGCTCAGAGGTTAAAGCGTCTGCCTGGAAGGCGGGAGAGCCAGGTTCGATCCCTGGGTTGGGAAGATCCCCTGGAGAAGGAAATGGCAACCCACTCCAGTGCTTTTGCCTTGAGAATCCCATGGAGGGAGGAGCCTGGTAGGCTACAGTCCGTGGGGTCGCAAAGAGTCGGACACGACTGAGCGACTTCACTTTCACCCTGGTTTTGGCTAAACTGTCCTTTGCAAAAATAAACAAGTGACTTTAAACTACCACACAGAGAACCGTGGATGAAATATACCACTAGAGATGATTTTTGAACATCCGAAACAGCAAGAAGATAGCAGGACTGACATTCCTCCTGACCTTCAGGAGCTGCCCTGGGCCAGTCATGCTGAAAAGTGGAAACAGTGGCTGCTAATCAGATCTAAACCATCGTCTTCCCAACAGGAGTTCAAATTATCAAGACCTCTTGAAACCGTTTACATTTACCCATTGAGGATGAACTTCACCTTAAATATATACTGACCCTTGATGGAAGAGTTAATAGTTGAGTGAGGTCATAATGATTTGCAAGACATTTAAAAATCAAGCATCCAGTGTATGAATACAAACTGCTGTATTTACTCAAAGATGGCCAAAGAGTCATTAGACACCCACCACGGTACTTGGCAAAACTTAACGATTATAAAAGTTTAGTAACCTCTTTTGAACTTAATATAATGGAACATGTATCTATTTCATAAGAACATAAATATGGAATATTAAGGGTGCTTTTTCCAAATATTATTTTACTAAAGGAAGGCCATAATTTAAAATGTGTGTAGAGCACTGCCCGGAGAAGAAATAGTCACCAAGCTGCCTGCAATCCCTCCCCTGAGACGATACCCCCATTCTGTTCTTTTGACGACCTAACCAGCAAGTGTTTCATAGACTTTTTCCACATGGAGTTCAGGGCCCCTGTGGTGAGAGCCTTAGTGCCTCATAGAACCTCACAACTTTTGTGGTCGAGTGCACATCTAATGCTTTATAAAGAGAGAAGCAGAGTGCGAAGAGTTAACATAACACGCTTGAAGCTGCACAACTGTGAGTGGAGAGCCAGGGCCACAGCCCGCTGCCCTGAGTCCCTCCCCTGCTGGAGCCTGCTGTCCTTATTCTCTTTCATAGTTTTAATTTATTTACTTGGCTGCATCGGGTCTGAGTTGCGGCATGGAGCCTGCTGCCGTCGTGACCAGCACACCAATTATAAGTGGTTTCCTAGTGCCATTACGTTTACCTTTGAAATATTTTGTGTCAATTTCGATTTGAGTTATTACTCCAGGATGCGCCAATCGGAAAACTGCCCACTCACAGCCTGGAACCAGAAGAATACCGTTCTCATCATTCTAGAATTCAAAAAAAGGAAGAAACAACTTAAGTCAGCTTGCTGTCATTCACGACAGTAATCCTGAAAACCAGCAAGCAACAAGGTTGGCACGCACGTGTCATTTCCTACTGTAAGGAGTAGGGCATCCCTGGTGGTAAAGAATCTGCCTGCAATGCAGGAGACCAGGGCTCAGTCCCTGGGTCGGGAAGATCCCCTGGAGGAGAGCATGGCAACCCTCTCCAGTATTCTTGCCTGGGAAATCCCATGGAGAGAGGAACCTGGCGGGCTACAGTCCACAGGATCACAAAAAGCTGGACTTGACTTAGCACACATGTACATGAACTCAGGTGGTATGCTGTACTCCAAAGGGTGTTTATCCAGCCTGACCAATAGCTCCTGGGGTTGGTTTGACTTTTCAAAGTAGATATGTCTTTGACCACATCTATATCAATATATGACCTGCCTCCAAACACAAGTTTTAGTGAGGAGAGTTTGTTTATATTTGGAAGCATTGGGTGATACAAAAACTAACCCATGAAAGGGGTGTTTACAATTAAGTCTGTGATATGATTTACACACTGAAAGGTGTTTTCTTTCCTTTTTTACTTCCTTATCTTGAGTTAGTCACTGGTCAAATTAAACAGCTGAGCCATCACACGTTCACAGAAGTGGTCTCACCCAGGGATACACAAAAATCAAAGATGATGAAATGGTGTTTTTCTTTTTTTTCTCCAGATCAACAAATTTACTCATGGGTTTTTATTAAATTTAGATGCTCTAGCTTTTTTATATTAAAAAAGGGATGATTCCCATGATGTGTTAGAACAGCCAGCGTTAATTAGCAAGTTTGACTTCTAGGTCTTTCTGTGTAGTCTGGCTCTGATATTACATTGAAACAGTAGAAGATTTAGAAAACATTTAGAAGCAGCAAGTATTTACAAAAATGCCTAAGAGGTTTCTAAACTATCAGTCTCCTTGACATCAAATGAAGAAAAAAACCCTTTACTTTCTGGGAAGCATTGGGACGCAGCGTTTTCACGTCTCACCTCCAGTATCGGGGGCCTGTCCAGCCTCCGTGCTGTTTCCCAGCCGTCTGCCATCGACTTCGCCGTGCCAACTCCTGCCAAAAACAGTGTTTAGCGGTATGTCAGAGTACCATCGCATTTTATTCTAAACGCGAGAATGTTTAGAATACACGTGCACCGGCGTGATCGGTGTAGACCCCGCGTGCCTGAGCAGTGCAACATCCGTGGTTTCCATTAAGGTGAATGCGTCAGCAAATTCACACCTGAGCAACTGCTTAAGGCAAAATCAGGGAGATTGCTATTGATTTACTTCCTGTCTAAAAGGCTTTCGATCCTGTATGAAGGACCTCACCCACCCATATGGCTTGAGACGGCCCCTTCCTCTTGAGTAATTCATACCATACCGGGTGCTCAGTGTGAGGCCCACATGTCCCAAGCTCCTCGAGCATCGTCTCACCTATTATATTGTTTGGGTGCCCAAAATGTGCGTTGCTAAATCCTACACAGGCACCCCCGTAAGCGATGGTCACCAGGTCTAATGGTTCTTTGGGGTCACCCGCAGTCCAGTCTTTTTGTCCAGTACCATATACCCTAAGACGTGCGATTCCACCATCTGAAAAGGAAAAGTGCCTTATTATTATTATTACCTGGGAAAAGTTGCCATTTGTGGATCTTAAAACACAGAGCTCCGCACGCCTGCTCTGGTTCTTAAACACACTGAGCCCGAAGCCCAGGACCTGCCTGCTCTGGTTCTTAAACACACTGAGCCCGAAGCCCAGGACCTGCCTGCTCTGGTTCTTAAATGCACTGAGCCCGAAGCCCAGGGCCTCTGCAGCTGCCACCCCCCGGTCCTCGGACAACTTTCCTGCTGCCCAAGGACTGCTCATTGTTCTCAGGTCTCAGCTTAGCCGCGTGGCCCCAGGAAGGCCTTCTTTCCCTCTCTAGACCATCTCCTTCCTGCCCCCACCCGCACCTAAGCCACGGTCTGATTCCCCAGGTCAAGGTTATCAACCCCCCACACACACTTATTTACTCCACTGCACTAATCACGGTCCAGAATTACCTTGTTCTTACGTCCCTGATAGTACGTCTCCCAAAAGCAGAATCTAAAAATCTTTGAAGGCCAGTATAGCTACCTGTCTTGCTTGCTTCCGTGTGGCACAAAGTAAATACATATTTGTGTTGTTGGTGAATCAATAACTCCAGGAAGGCCAAAAATCAGATGGGAAATTCACCACAGATATAATGCTTGGTGCCCGAAATCAACATTGCTAAATCCCACACCAACTTACACAAGATCTTAGGTGTTTATTTTTACACACGTTGCTTTGCAGTGCGGTTGAGAATACTAAAGATAACATTCACAAATTCAAGTAGCTGCTGACAACCAGAGCACCTCAACAGTAGGTCTGCAGAGCAAAAATAACTACCAAGATCCACTCACATTATGTGAGTCTAATAAAATGAATGTTTTTTAGTTGAGCATCACGTCCTAGAAGGTGGAACCCAAGTTTTTTATACAGAAGCTCAAAATCACTAATCAGAATATTCTAATGAAACAAGCCCTATATTTTTACATGAAAAATTTGGTGAAATTGAGTGATCTGAAAGAATTTCGCTAGAACAGTGGAGTCTTGGCATTTACAGTGAATGAAACCAGGCTGTGCTGGTATTTGTTGGTGTTCAGTCCCTCGGTCACGTCCAGTGCTGTGACCCCATGCACTGCGGCACACAAGGCCTCCCTGTCCTTCACCATCTCCTGGAGTGTTGGCATAAAACCCAAGAAAATATACTAACGAGAGTAATTCACAACACTATACTGGTTCATGGAACATTATGAGCTGCCCTCATGGTACCTAGTGTTAATGTCTGCTCATGTAAAGCTGATTTTACATTAAAAAAAATAAGATTCTTCTTTACAGAATTAATATCCAACCTCACTTTTAATCAAACTATCAAGGAATATTCCCCTTCATGGATCACAGCCTTGACATGGCAAAGGGGCTTGTGTAAGATCATGGCATCCAGTCCCATCACTTCATGGCAAACAGAAGGGGGAAAAGTGGAAGCAGTGAGAGATTTGATTCTGGGGGGCTACAAAATCACTGCGGACAGTGACTCAGCCCTGGTGGCTCAGATGGTGAAGAATCTGTCTGCAATGCAGGAGACTCGGTTTCGATTCCTGGGTCGGGAAGATCCCCTAGAGAAGGGAATGGCAACCCACTCTGGTATCTTGCCTGGAGAATTTCATGAACAGAAGATCCTTGCAGGTTACAGTCCCTGGAGTTGCAAAGAGTCAGACATAACTGAGCAACTAACACTTACTTGCTCCTTGGAAGGAAAGCTATGACAAACCTAGACAGAGTATTAAAAAGCAGAGACATCGCTTTGCTGACAAAGGTCCATACGTCAAAGCTGAGGCTTGCCAGGTAGCGCTAGTGGTGAAGAATCCACCTGTCAATGCAGTGGGTTCAATCCCTGGGTTGGGAAGATCCCCTGGAGGAGGAAACGGCAACCCACTCCAGTATTCTTGTCTGGAAAAGTCCATGGACAGAGGAGCCTGGCGGGCTACAGTCCGTGGAGTCGCAAAGAGTCAAACACAGCTGGGCACGCACATACACAGTTTTTCCAGCAGTTATGTACAAATGTGAGTGGACCATAAAGAAGACTGAGAGCCAAAGAACTGATGCTTTCAAACTGGTGCTGGAGAAGATTCTCGAGAGTTCCCTGGACAGCAAGGAGATCCAACCAGTCCATCCTAAAGGAGATCATCCCTGAATATCCATTGGAAGGACTGAAGCTGAAGCTGAAACTCCAATACTTTGGCCACCTGATGTTAAGAACTGACTCACTGGAAAAGACCCTGATGCTGGGAAAGATTGAAGGCAGGAGGAGAAGGGGATGACAGAGGACGAGCTGGTTGGATGGCATCACCGACTCAATGGACATGAGTTTGAACAAACTCTGGGAGTTGGTGATGGACAGAGAGGCCTGGCGTGCTGCAGTCCATGGGGTCGCAAGCAGTTGGACATGACTGAGCGACTGAACATCAGAAAATCGGAAACTAACACAACGCTGTTAACTACACTCCAATACAAAAAATAGAAAGCTTTTAAAAAATAATAATTGGTCGTGAGGAAAATGCAAATCAAAACCACAGCAAGATACCACTTCGTTTCTTCTGGGGTGGCTGTGATCAAAAACTCAGAAAATGGCAAGTGTCAGGAGGATGTGGAAGAACTGGACCCTCACACATTGCTGGTGGGGCTGTAATGTGGTGCAGCCATTGTGGAAAGAAGTCTGATAATTTCTCATAAAATTAAAAACACAGTTATATGACTCAGCAATTTCAACTCCTAGTTGCACACCCAAATGAAAACCATACGTTTGCACAAACATTTGTACAAGGGTGTTTATACCGGCATTATTCATAAGCTTTCAATGGGTGAAAATAGCCCAAATGTCTATTAACTGATAAATGGACAATGAGCTCTGTCCACACAATGGAAGATTATTTGACCACACAAAGGAATGGAGTACTGACGCACGACAACACGGGTGAGCCTTGGAAACATGCTAACGAGTCACAAAAGAGCATTTCTATGAAATGTCTGGAGTAGTCCAGTGGATCAAGACAGAAAGTGGACTAGTGACTGCTTAGGGCTGGGGCAGATGAATGCTGATAGCTAAAGGGTATCAGGTTTCTTTTCAAGGTGATGAACGTGCTCTAAAGTTGACCATGGTGATGGTTGCACATATACTATATATATTTCATGCTCATGCTCAGTCGCTCAGTCGTGTCTGACTCTTTGCGACCCCATGGACCATGGACGGTAGCCCACCAGGCTCCTCTGTCTACGGAATTTTCCAGGGAAGAATACTGGAGTGGGTAGCCATTTCCTTCTTCAGGGGATCTTCCTGAACCAGGGATTGAGCCTGCATCTCCTACGTTGCAGGCAGATCCTTTACCTCTGAGCCACCTGGGAAGCCATACTATATATTTACATAGACTTTACACTGTATACTTATATGTACTATAAACCATAGAACTGTATACTTCACATGGGTGAAATGCATGTTACACTTATTACATTGCAATAAAGCTGTTCAATAAAACAAAATAAGGGTTATTTGTACACAGCACTTCAACTGCTAATATGTCTGTGAAATCGACATTGTTAGGTGACATCTAACCTAACACACCTTAGGTCCATCACATCCTAATTTACTTGACAGTTTTTCCTAACTACCTACCGACAGCAGGGCTAAAACGAGAACTTCCTAGTACACAGAAAGGGAAGATTAAAATCCTAAAATGCTAGAGAGATCAGTGACCGAGGAGGAAAGGGTGACTTTTCTTTGTGTTTTTAAAACATGCCGGCACTCAATGAAGAAAGCACAGGACTGGAGGCGGTCCATCATATTTACCCGGGAAAATGTTGAGTCGTATGTGACTCCACGTCTGCTGGGAAGTGACGGGAAAGTAGTTGTGGCTGGAAGCAGGATTTCCCGGTGTCAGTTCTGTCATGGCAACCAAGCAACTCCAGTCGTCGGACTTCAGCTAGCAATAAATATAAAAACAGAAGTGATGGCTCTAGGGAGCAATAACTCCCGTCACCCTAATGCCTGCATGGGCTTACGGGGCAAGCACTGTGGGACAAAATGAATGATGGATGCCTAATGCCTGCATGGGCTTACGGGGCAAGCACTGTGGGACAAAATGAATGATGGATGCCTAATGGAACACTGTAATAAAAGCACTAATAAACATCAAGTCCCAGGTTTAATAAGCAGAGTAAAGGCCTGCTTCTATTACACCCCGGTCATAACAGCCACCTGTTGGTGGTGGCCGGGGATGGGCAGGGGGTTAGAGCCGAGCCTCCGGATGTCTTCACTTTGAGGATTCATAAAAAAGCAGCAGCCAGAAGGTGATGTGAACGTTTAAATAAACCCAGGCTCTTGGTGTGGGCCTGGGGGTAAACGAGTCAGCCTGAGCCTCCTGGCACTCTCCCCTAGATGAGCGCTTCACTGGAAGGGCCCGCTTGTTGCCGTTATGTATTTCCCCAGTGTGTTATGGATCCACACTTTTGTAAAACGCAGTGAAGATCAGCAGACAAACTTCAAAAAGCAAGAATGTCCCAAACACAAACCAAATTGTTTATTGGATTACATTCATCCGGCATAACGTTACTTTGTCCAATTGCTATCAAAAGTATGTGAACTGACTCTGTATTTATCTCACGGGGCACCATTCCTGCGTCTCTGTGAGCAGACTGCCCCATGGAAAGCAGCACCCTGGACCTCGCATGCGCTGGGGTCAGGGGTGCACAGATCCACCCAGAAACCTCTGCAGGGCCGCACAGGGCAAGCACAACGTGTGAGCTCTGCCAGGCTGAGTGCAGGCGGGCAGAGCTGCTCCCAACAGCCCGTGACAAGCCCCCGCTTCCCCGGGAGACATACCTCCGAAATGGCTTCAAACTCCTCGGGGGTGGCCGCGGCTCCTGTCCTGACTTCTCGTTGTGGGATTTCTGGCTGCCTATCTAAAGTTACAGTGACTATGAGGGTTACCATTCCCATTCAAAATCAGAATATACATACTCTTAGTGGGCTGTAGGGTCATTTTCATTTTGCCTAAAGATATCGTTTAAGTCAAAGTATCAGATGCCCAATGTAATAGACATACATGTTAAAGTTCCTCCATATTTAAAATACTTAGGGTAACTTCAGAAGGGGTGCTGCACACCTGGTGCTTTGTCTGCTCATCAGAGGGTAAATATCAACTCCAAGTTTAGCCAGATAGACAAACTCATCACACGACTCGGGTTTTCAAAAGGCTGGATTGATCAAGTTCTGGAATATTGTAAGTCAATTCACAAACACTGCTTCCCCCAGTGGCATCCTCAGAACTGATCCGTGGGCAATTCACCAACAGAAGCCTGTGTGGACGGTCAGCCTCCTGAAAGCATCATTCTCTGTGTCACTGGTCACTGCCTCCCACCATCACGTGACTGTTCAGGTCCCTCCACTGTCTTTCTGGAGGGGAGACCGTCACGCCCCTGGAGCCTCCTACAAGCTGGGCACAGAGTGCCTCCAGGATAAGACCGCTAACTGACGTGACTCCTGTTTCCCAAGTAAAGTACAGACATGCCCCTGAGGGTACCTGTTTCTAGAAAGCTACCTCTGGGACCAACCTCGGAGGACCATTTCCATTCCAGGATTAGGAAAGGAACGTTCCTGGAAAGCCCAGAGCTGCCGCGTCCTTATGCAGACCCGGGGGGCTGGGGTGCAGCAGAATGAGCGGGGGGCAGTGGCCCCACAGCTGGCCCGGACCGGGCTCCAGACCGCCCTGGCCGCCCAGGCAGACTGCTCACCAAACCCTGCGCCTCCCGGGGGTGCTGCAGTGTGAGAATAGCAAAATCTAAGTTGAGCTGAAGAACACTGTTAAGCTAAACCTCAAAACTCATGGAGCCCTTGAGGGGGAATGTCGTCAGCCTCTGTGGCAGCGAGGGGGGGCCTCTGGACGAGACTGGGTGGGAAGTGAGCCATCAGGGGCCCCCACAAAGCTCCCCACAAAGGTCCCCCAGGCACCTTCTTCAAAGTTTGCCGCTTGAATCGACACTCGAGGGGCGTGATCTCCCGTGAAGTAGGACGTGTCCACGTCGAAGCCCCGGATAACACCCTGGATGCCCAGCTGGACCACGCACCAGTCGTGACCTGGGGACATAAACAACAGGAACCCCCGCGGGCTGAATCCCACCGCCGAGCCGCAGGGCTGAGCACGACGACAGCGGAAGTGAAACACCGGAAACGCACTTCTCGCATCGGAGAAAAACGGTGCGGGCTCCTTCTCGGCCGAGGCTGCAAGGTCTCTGATGACGTGGCCACATCGGACCGCCACTCACCACACGGACCCTCACTTCTAATCTGACCAGAGCGTGCATAAGCCCTGGGTCCAGAGGGGCCACATGTCTGACTCCAAACCGGCCACCTCCTGTGGGCAGCATTGGCAGATGGGCATCTCTGAGCTTCATTTCTTTTAACTGCAAATCAGGGATGAGCTCAGTTTCCAAAAAGTTTAGCTGTAACTCTGGAATAGGGACCACCAGCCCAGCTAGGCCAGGGCTCAGTACTGAGCTAGGTCTCCTGGAACAGCCTAAGCTTTGCCTTCAGGGCCCCAGCCAGGACTACCCCACCCTGTATCGGATGACGTAGAAGGACTCCCAGTATGACACTGTATGGTTCTTGGTTTCCAGAAGTCGGATTCAAATCCACCTTAAAATGTCCAGTTTTATTAGAATCTAATAAGGCCTAATACTTTGCAAACAAAGGTCCATCTAGTCAAGGCTATGGGTTGGACACGACTGAGCGACTGAACTGAACTGAATAAGGCCTGGGCTTCCCTGGTGGCTCAGACAGTGAAGAATCTGCCTGCATTGTGGGAGACCTGGCAGGAGGGCATGGCAGTCCAGTCCAGTATTCTTGCCTGGAGAATCCCATGGACAGAGGAGCCTGGCGGGCTACAGTTCACAGGGTCCCAGAGAGTCGGACATGACCAAGCACAGCACAAGCACAGCCATTAAGGCCTGGCGTAACACAGAAATACAGAAAATTAGAAATATCGATTGTTTCTGTAACACTTGAGACAGTAGCAAGAAAGTCAGTGATTAGCCTAATGCTGGCTGGTTTTCTTTTACAGACATTTCTTTAAATTTAAAGGGTGTATGTTGACTGATGAGTAGCAGTGAGTGAAAGTAGCCTCTTAAGGTGACATAAAGATAGGATGGATCTTGGCTGAGCTCCCGGCTTCTCTCACCATTGCTGTGACCTGAGCTAAGTGAATGAGGCTGTTTCCATGGCAATCGGATGGGACCAGAACACCTACTTCAGAGAGGGGTGCGGACATCAAATGCCGCACACGCACCAACCCGTGTGTGCACACGGCTCAGCCTCCTTCACCCACAGCCCTCCTTTTCCAGAGTCTCCTTTTCCTCACAAGTGCCTGCCCGCTCCTGCTCACACTGATGACCAGGGCTCTTGCGACCCCTCCTGAATTGGCAGAGACTGCCATTCAGAAGGGACATCTGAGGTGACCGAGTAGTCCAAGGGCCCGTGTTAAAATCGACCCCCAACGTGCACTGCTTTCCAACAGCCCTGATCTCAAATGTCACAGGAGTGAGTGAACAGTCATCATCGTCTTACCTGGAATCCTTTTCCTTCTGGTCTGCCATCCGTCCATCCATTTCCCAAACTCAGTGTACTCGTGTTCTTTAAAACTTGGGTTGTCCCTCTAAAGCAAAGACGAGCGGATCATCAACCTTCACGCGAGAGCCTGGGCTCCCAGCAAATAAACTTCTGCCCCAAAGGGACAGATGGGTGGTGCAGAGAACAGGGACTGTAGGGGAGACGGAGGACGATGCCCGCATATCTTCGTATCGGCTTCCGAGAAAGAAGTCTTACTTCTCTGCGGGCCTTCATCCACAGAATTTGCCACTGGCAGCAAAAGGTAAAACCACATGGTTCATTCCAGGGGCCCCACCCCTGGTGCAGCCACAACCTGGGCGCCTCCTGAAAGGCCGTTCAGCAAAGCAAGGAAGGGTAGCTGGACTCCCAGAGTAACCCCGAAAAGACTGGGCAACCAGAATCCGGCGGAGTCTCAGGAAGCGTAGGCTCGATGCTGCGGGTCACTCTGAACAGTCACCCCTGCCCCCACCCCCGTGCTCTGAGCTGCTCCAGGCCCAGCAGTGAAAGTGAGACCCCCGCCCCCAGCAGTCACACGCTGCCGGGCGCCAGCTCTACGGGCACCAAGGCCATCACCCCTCTCGCAATAACTCTCGCTGGTCCCACAGCAGGGACAGGGTGGCGGGATTCCCCAGAGCTCCCGTTCTTCCCTACATTTATCAGTATTTTCTGTTTTTAATAAACATACGCCAACAAAGGTCCATATAGTCAAAGCTATGGTTTTCCCAGGAGTCATGTACAGATGTGAGAGTTAGACCATAAAGAAGGCTGAGCGCCAAGAATCGATGCTTTTGAACTGTGGTGTTGGAGAAGACGCTTTGAGAGTCCCTTGGACTGCAAGGAGATCAAACCAGTCCATCCTAAAGGAAATCAACCCTGAATATTCACTGGAAGGCCTGATGCTGAAGCTGAAGCTCCAAAACTTTGGCCACCTGATGCGAAGAACTAACTCATTAGAAAAAGACCCTGATGCTGGGCAAAAATTGAGGTCAGGAGGAGAAGGGGACAACAGAGGATGAGATGGTTGGATGGCATCACCAACTCTTTGAGCAAACTCTGGGAGATAGTGAAGGACAGGGAACCCTGGGGTGCTACCGTCCACGGGGTCACAAAAAAGACATAACTGAGTGACTGAACAACATTTTTATAACTAAGTAGGAAATACATTTTCCAAAAAATTCAAGCTCTGCAACACTTTTCTTCCCATCACAAGTTATGAACACAGCGTGGGGCAGAGAGAAATACAGAGGACATCAGCGACTCCCCCATAGAGCAAGGTGGTCCCAGAATCCTGTGTCGATCCACATTTGTCTCTGCCGTCTTAATAGGAGTGGAGGCTAATTTCCACACGTTTCTACTGTTCTAATACCCTAATTATCTGGGTCACATCACGTGACTCCCAGCCTAAACACACAGGGAGATTTTAATTAGCAGGACTGCGTGGCTCACCCCACCCCAGCACTTAGCAGAGACCAATTTACAGTACCTTTAAAAGATTTTCAGCAGGAGCAAAGAAGTCATCTGTTGCAAATAAAATCTAGACAAAGAAAGAAGTAAAGATAAAATAACCATAAATTTAAAACCATTTTATTTCATTCCCTGGTGAAACATTATGAGATGCAGTAAAAAGAAAATGTGAAATTGCCGAGAGGGAGAGAAACAATATGCAATTAAGACACAATGCCTTTTAAATGCTTCGATTTCATTGCCTGCCTCCCCCTTAATCTTGCCTTCCCACCCTTTCCTTCTTAATCCCCCTTACCATCTGGATACAAAAGTGCTAACTTCTTAGAAAGGAAATAAACCAACTTTTTTTCAAGAACGGAGGACCCTGGGCTTTGTGACCCTTGTCCCAGAGCAATGGGGACAAATTGTCAGCAGAGTTACAACTGTGGATTAGCCAACCCTGCACACCCTGCGGGGGGGAGGGGGTCTGCAGTTTGTTTAGTTCAGTCGCTCAGTCGTGTCCAACTCTTTGCGACCCCATGGATTGCAGCATGCCAGGCATCTCTGTCCATCACCAACTCCCAGAGTTTACTCAAACTCATGTCCATCGAGTTGGTGATGCCATCCAACCATCTCATCCTCTGCCATCCACTTCTCCTCCCACCTTCAATCTTTCCCAGCAACAGGGTCTCTTCAAATGAGTCAGTTCTTCCCATCAGGTGGCCAAAGTATTGGAGTTTCAGCTTCCACATCAGTCCCTCCAATGAACATCCAAGACTGATCTCCTTTAGGATGGACTGGTTGGATCTCCTTGCAGTCCAAGGGATTCTCAAGAGTCTCCTCCAACACCACAGTTCAAAAGCATCAATTCTTTGGCGCTCAGCTTTCTTTACAGTCCAACTCTCACATCCATACATGACTACTGAAACAACCATAGCTTTGACTAGACATGCCTTTGTTGGCAAAGTAATGTCTCTGCTTTTTAATATGCTGTCTAGGTTGGTCAAAGCTTTTCTTCCAAGGAGCAAGTGTCTTTTAATTTCATGGCTGCAATCACCATCTGCAGTGATTTTGGACCCCAAGAAAATAAAGTCTGTCACTGTTTCCATTGTTTCCCCATCTATTTGCCATAAAGTGATGGGACCAGATGCCATGATCTTAGTTTTCTGAACACTGAGTTTTAAGCCAACTTTTTCACTCTCCTATTTTACTTTCATCAACAGGCTCTTTAGTTCTTCACTTTCTGCCATATAGGTGGTGTTATCTGCATATCTGAGGTTATTGATATTTTTCACAGAAATCTTGATTCCAGCTTGTGCCTCACCCAGCCCAGCATTTCACATGATGTACTCTGCATATAAGTTAAATAAGCAGGATGACATTATACAGTCTTGACATACTCCTTTCCCAATTTGGAACCAGTCTGTTGTTCCATGTCCAGTTCTGTTGCTTCTTGACCTGCATACAGATTTCTCAGGAGGCAGGTCAGGTGGTCTGGTATTCCCATCTCTTGAATTTTCCACAGTTTGTTGTGATACACACAGTCAAAGGCTTTGGCATAGTCAATAAAGCAGAAGTAGATGTTTTTCTGGAACTCTCTTGCTTTTTCCATGATCCAGCGGATGTTAGCAATTTGATCTCTGGTTCCTCTGCCTTTTCTAAATCCAGCTTGAACATCTGGAAGTTCTAGGTTCATGTACTGTTGAAGCCTGGGTTGGAGAATTTTGAGCATTACTTTGCAGAGTACATCATGAGAAATGCTGGACTGGAAGAAACACAAGCTGGAATCAAGATTGCCGGGAGAAATACCAATAACCTCAGATATGCAGATGACACCACCCTTATGGCAGAAAGTGAAGAGGAACTAAAAAGCCTCTTGATGAAAGTGAAAGAGGAGAGTGAAAAAGTTGGCTTAAAGCTCAACATTCAGAAAACGAAGATCATGGCATCCAGTCCCATCACTTCATGGGAAATAGATGGGGAAACAGTGGAAACAGTGTCAGACTTTATTTTTGGGGGCTCCAAAATCACTGCAGATGGTGACTGCAGCCATGAAATTAAAAGACGCTTACTCCTTGGAAGAAAAGTTATGACCAACCTAGATAGCATATTCAAAAGCAGAGACATTACTTTGCCAACAAAGTTTCGTCTAGTCAAGGCTATGGTTTTTCCTGTGGTCATGTATGGATGTGAGAGTTGGACTGTGAAGAAGGCTGAGTGTCAAAGAATTGATGCTTTTGAACTGTGGTATTGGAGAAGACTCTTGGGAGTCCCTTGGACTGCAAGGAGACCCAACCAGTCCATTCTGAAGGAGATCAGCCTGGGATTTCTTTGGAAGGAATGATGCTAAAGCTAAAACTCCAGTACTTTGGCCACCTCATGCAAATAGTTGACTCATTGGAAAAGACTCTGATGCTGGGAGGGATTGGGGGCAGGAGGAGAAGGGGACGACAGAGGATGAGATGGCTGGATGGCATCACTGACTCGATAGACGTGAGTCTGGGTGAACTCCGGGAGTTGGTGATTGACAGGGAGGCCTGGCGTGCTGTGATTCATGGGGTCGAAAAGAGTTGGACACAACTGAGCAACTGAACTGAACTTGTTAGTGTGTGAGATGAATGCAATTGTGCAGTAGTTTGAGCATTCTTTGGCATTGCCTTTCTTTGGGGTTGGAATGAAAACTGACCTTTTCCAGTCCTGTGGCCACTGCTGAGGTTTCCAAATTTGCTGGCATATTGAGTGCAGCACTTTCACAGCATCATCTTTCAGGATTCGAAATAACTCAACTGGAATTCCATCACCTCCACTAGCTTTGTTCGTAGTGATGCCTCCTAAGACCCACTTGACTTCACATTCCAGGATGTCTGGCTCTAGGTGAGTGATCACACCATCGTGATTATCTGGGTCATGAAAATATTTTTTGTATAGTTCTTCTGTGTATTCTTGCCACCACTTCTTAATATCTTCTGCTTCTGTTAGGTCAATACCATTTCTGTCCTTTATTGAGCCCATCTTTGCATGAAATGTTTCCTTGGTATCTCTAATTTTGTTGAAGAGATCTCTAGTCTTTCCCGTTCTATTGTTTTCCTCTATTTCTTTGCTTTGATCACTGAAGAAGGCTTTCCTATCTCTCCTTGCTATTCTTTGGAACTCTGCATTCAAATGCTTATATCTTTCCTTTTCTCCTTTGCTTTTTCCTTCTCTCCTTTGCTTTTTCCTTCTCTTCTTTCACAGCTATTTGTAAGCCCTCCTCAGACAGCCATTTTGTCTTTTTGCATTTCTTTTTCTTGGGGATGGTCTTGATCACTGCCTCTTGCACAATGTCATAAACCTCTGTCCATAGGTCTTCAGGCACTCTCTCTGTCAGACCTAATCCCTTGAATCTATTTATCACTTCCACTGTATAATCATAAGGGATTTGATTTAGGTCATACCTGAATGGTCTAGTGGTTTTCCCTACTTTGTTCAATTTAAGTCTGAATTTGGCAATAAGGAGTTCATGACCTGAGCCACAGTCAGCTTCTGGTCTTGTTTTTCCTGACTGTATACAGCTTCTCCATCTTTGGCTGCAAAGAATATAATTAATCTGATTTTGGTGTTGACCATCTGGTGATGTCCATGTGTAGAGTCTTCTCTTGTGTTTTTGGAAGAGGGTTTTTGCTATGACCAGTGTGTTCTCTTAGCAGAACTCTGTTAGTCTTTGCCCTGCTTAATTCTGTACTCCAAGGCCAAATTTGCCTGTTACCCCAGGTATCTCTTGACTTCCTACTTTTGCATTCCAACCCCCTATAATGAAAAGGACATCTTTTTTGGGTGTTAGTTCTAGAAGGTCTTGTAGGTCTTCATAGAACCATTCAACTTCAGCATTACTGGTTGGGGCATAGACTTGGATTACCATGATATTGAATAGTTTGCCTTGGAAACCAACAGATACCATTCTGTCATTTTTGAGATTGCACCCAAGTACTGCATTTTGGACTCTTTTGTTGTCTATGATGGTTACTCCATTTCTTCTAAGGGATTCCTGCCCACAGTAGTAGATATAATGGTCATCTGAGTTAAACTCACCCATTCCAATCCATTTTAGTTCTCTGATTCCTAGAATGTCGACATTCACTCTTGCCATCTCCTGTTTGACCACTTCCAATTTGCCTTGACTCATGGACCTAACATTCCAGGTTCCTATGAAATATTTTTCTTACAGCATCTGACTTACTTCCATAACCAGTCAGATCCACAACTGGGTGTTGTTTTGGCTTTGGTTCCATCTCTTCATTCTTTCTGGAGTCATTTCTCCACTGATCTCCAGTAGCATATTGGGCACCTACTGACCTGGGGAGTTCCTCTTTTGGTGTCCTATAACTTTGTGCCTTTTCATGCTGCTCATGGGGTTCTCAAGGCAAGAATACTGAAGTGGTTTTCCATTCCCTTCTCCAGTGGACCATGTTTTGTCAAAACTTCCACCATGACCCATCCATCTTGGGTGGCCCTACACCGCATGGCTTATGGTTTCATTGAGTTAGACAAGGCTGTGATCCATGTCATCAGTTTGATCAGTTTTCTGTGACTGTGGTTTTCATTCTGTCTGCCCTCTGATGGAGAAGGATAAGAGGCTTATGGAAGCTTCCTGATGGGAGAGACTGACTGACGGGGAAACTGGGTCTTTTTCTGATGGGTGGGGCCATGCTCAGTAAATCTTTGATCCAATATTCTGTTGATGGCTGAGGCTGTGTTCCCTCCCTGTTGTTTGACCTGAGACCAAACCATGGTGGAGGTGATGACGATAATGGCAACCTCCTTCAAAAGGCCCCAAGCACACACTGCTGCCCTCAGTGCCCTGACCCTGCAGCAGGCCACCGCCCACCCACACCTCCACTGGAGACTCCTGGACACTCACGGGCAAGTCTGGGGCAGTCTCTTGTGAGGTCACTGCTCGTTTCTCCTGGGTTCTGGTGCACAAGGTTCTGTTTGTGCCTTCCAGGAGTCTATTTCCCAGTCCTGTGTAAGTTCTGGTGGCTGTATGGGGGGATTAATGGCGACCTCCTCCAAGAGGGCTTATGCCAAACCCAGGTCTGCTGCACCCCGAGCCCCTGCCCCTGCGGCAGTCCACTGCTGACCCAGACCTCCACAGGAGACACTCAGAGACAGTTCTGGCTCAGTCTCTGTGGGGTCTCTGGGTCCTGGTGCACACAAGGTTTGTTTGCACTGTCCAAGGGTCTCTGGCGGGGAAGGGGTTTGGTTCTAAACACGATTTTGCCCTCCTACCATCTTGCTGAGGCTTCTCCTTTGCCTCTGAGGTTTGTTAACCAAAGCAGAATGTTTGTTTGGCCACACCTAATGGCTCGGGGGGTGGGGGTGGGGGTTAGTTGCCCTGTCAAGCAGGGATTGAACCCTGGACATGGCAATGAAAGAGCTGAGTCCTCACCACTGGACTCCCAAAGCAGAACACTTTAGAGAGTGAGGTGCAGACTGGCTGCTGGCCATTCCACCAAGCCTGGGGCCTGGGGACCCCTGTGGTCTGGGAAAGAGTGTCCTGACCTCTGAGCCCAGCCAGAACCTAAAAGGCAGGGGAGGGCCTAGCTGTCTGGGAGTTGCTGGTTATCTGGTTGGCCAAATGTGGGGGCCGTCTCTGTGTGACTGGAAAGCATAGGATTTGGAGTGAAGCGCACATCAAAGGAAGGTGTCATTAGCATCCAATTAAAATAAATAAATTAATTTAATAATAAAAAAGGAAGGTGTCAGTGAGCCCAGATTTGCTCAGTTGTGACCCCATGGACTGTAGCCCACCAGGCTCCTCTGTCCATGGGATTCTCCAGGCAGGAATACTGGAATGGGTTGCCATTCTCTCCCCCAGGGGACCTTCCCGACCCAGGGATCGAACCCACGTCTCTTGCATCTCTTGCATTGGCAGGCGGGTTCTTAACCATGAGCGCCACCTGGGAAGCCCATACACAGAAAAGAGCTAAATTCCTTAACTAAAGATGTCTGGTTTTCTTTTACAAATAGGAATCTTTTGATCTTGTGATTACATGGTCTTTGTTGCAAAACCCCTACATATCCTGGCTCCCCCCTCACCTCTTTGGAGCCATCCGTAGAGCCAAGTGAGAGGCTGTGTCCAGGGCTGAGGCCCTCAGTTTTGTCTCCGAATAAAGCATTGTGCTCAGCTTTTAGGTTGTGCATGGTTTTGTCTGTTGACATCTGCCTCCCGAGGACGCAGCTCGGTGAGTTCACCTGGGCATCCCTCCCCTGCTCAGGGCCTGCAAGCCTCCTCCGGGGCAGAGACCTTCCAGGCACGGGGGGCCTTGCTACCCCTCCAGGATCCTGCCCTCATACCCCACATCAGCTCCTTTCCCCTCGTCCTCTGTCTGACCCTCCCCATCACCCCCCTGCCTTGCCGGCTCCTCCCCCGACCGAGGGCTCCTTTGGGCATCGCTTCCCTGCATGGTCCTCCCCCTGCTTCCCCACCCTGCATGACAGATGTGGTCCCACAGCGCCCTGTCCTGCCTTGATGCCAGCCCTGGTCTGCATGTCTCCCGGCAGAGCCTAAGCTCTTGAGGGTAGGTCTGTAGCTTACCTGGAGCCTCATGTTAGGTTCTCACGTGATTCTCATACTGAAGTCTGAGGACCACTCATCTGCCCCATAAGAAAACACACTATGGGGTGGGGAGTTCTTTTCACAGGGGCAAAATGTGTGCTTCCAACCTTGGGCAATGCGGCCCCGGTCATAATTGTCATCAATTTAAGGAAAGTTCCCTGGGAGACTTTCACAGTAACAGGCTTCCTTGGGGAGGCCAGCCTTCCTCCTGATTCCTGCTGTTCCAGTTCAGGTCCCCGCAGTGGTCAGCTGGAGCCTCAGCCTGGGTGCATTAAGTACAACACTTGTTCCCGCCCTGAGACACCCTGCTTACCTTTCCTCCTACAAACTCAGACGCCAAGTCAATCAGCTGCGTGAAGTCTGGAGGCCTGGCCACTTTTCCTTCCCTGGGGGAGTCAGCCATGCTTCCTGCAAGGAGAAAGGCGGGCTGGGTCAGACTCTGGGTGCCGAATCTCGGGGAGCAAGGCCCTCATCAGGCCCGCAAACCAAGGCTTGAGCCATTCATACAACACATGTGCCACCCACTGGTTGTGGGGTACCCGCTGGCTCAGGGTCCCTCCCCAGCAACTTTGCACAAAACTGCATTGGGAGGGAACTAGAGCACGGCCCCCGCGTGACCATCTAAGAAGAAAATACACAATTTCTGCAGTCGCAAAATGTCATTATTCAAGGAGGAAAAAATGCTTCAGTGTAGAAAAGAACAATTTGCCTTGAATAGTTTTGAGGTACATTCAAAAAACACATACTGGGCTTCCTTGGTGACTCAGTGGTAAACAATCCGCTGCAAATGCAGGAAACACAGGTTCAATCCCTGGTCCAGGAAGATCCCACACGCCACGGGGCAACTAAGCCCGCGCGCCAAAACTACGGCGCCTGCGCTCTAGGACCCAGCTGCAAAGACTGAGACCACACGCCCTTCCGGCTGTGATCCTCGAGAGACGTCACTGCAGTGAGAAGCCCCGGATTGCCACAGCTAGAGAAAAGCCCAACAGCAAAGAATACTCAGCATGGCCAAAAATAAGTAAACCTAAATAAAATTATTTGGAAAATAGCCTTTACAGAAAGGCTACTTTGAGACATTAGAAAACAATCTCACTTTAAAAAACAAAACGTGTTTTGATTCCACGTGTTTGACTTAGTAAGAGTAGAATGGTAGATTTCTAATTAAATAAAAAAAAATAGATATACAAGCAACAAATGTTTAGAGTATAGCACAGGAAACTATAGTCAATATCTTGTAATAATGGAAAATAATCTGAAATATATGTGTATATGTATAAGTGAATCACCTTGCTATGCGCCTAAAACATTTTGTCAACTATACTTCAATAAAATATATATATTAAGAGCACACACACACACACATATCGAGCAGCTGTGCGCTAGACCCTGGTGGAGGTGGGCCCAGAAACCAGGACAGAGCACCCTCCTCGTCCACCGTGCCGGGCGCCCTGCCTCTGGGGCTTGGAGATGTCTGTTCTCTCTGCCAGGAAGTTCTTCCCGGGCACCTGTGCAGCTCACCAGCTACCTCTGCTCAAGGCCTGGCTGGACTGTCACCTTCTCGGTGCAAACTGCTCCCGCAGTGCGGTGGCACCCACACCCACACCCCACCCCAGCCCTGCCAACGCCCCCACCCACACCCCACCCCAGCCCTGCCAACGCCCCCACCCACACCCCACCCACACCCCACCCCAGCCCTGCCAACGCCCCCACCCACACCCCACCCCAGCACTGCCAACGCCCCACCCACGCCTCCACCCACACCCCACCCACACCCCACCCCAGCCCTGCCAACGCCCCCACCCACGCCCCACCCACACCCCACCCAGCACTGCCAACGCCCCACCGCATCAGTCTTTGTAACTCCACAGCACACAGACCTCTGTGGGATTCGCCTGCTTGTAGGTTTTTATTATCTTCTTTCCCGATTAGATGTGCTACGCTCCACGAGGACACTCATGAGCCAATTCATCAGACAAGACCCTGATGCTGGGGAAGACTGAGGGCGGGAGAGGAAGGGGGGCGACAGAGGATGAGACGGTTGGATGGCATCACCGACTCGATGGACGTGAGTTTGAGTAAACTCTGGAAGATGGTGAAGGACAGGGAAGCCTGGTGTGCTACGGTCCATGGGGTCGCAAAGAGTCAGACCCAACTGAGCAAATGAACAACTACTGAGGATACTGATTTTTTTTTTTTTTTTTTTTGGCCCACTGGTGTATCTGCAGGGCTCAGAACGTTGCCTGCCACATACAAGATGCTTGACAAATACTTGCTGGATAAATGAATGAGTGAATAATGCTTTCTTGATTTGTGTGTTAAAATACTGATTCTTCAAATGGACTAAAATCTTCCCAAGGATGAACAGGTGCAGAAGAAAACAGGACATTTATTTCCTGACATTTATTTGAGTCTACGATAGTGTCCTACACAGTTCATTTATTTTATCTCATTTTAATCCTCAGAACAACCCTGTGAGTTTGGTATTCACATCTTACAAACAAAATGCCTCTTTGAGAGGCCAAGTGAACTGTCCAAACCACACAGCTGGGGGGGGAACCCTGTTTCCAACCCAGACATGTCCTTACAGTAATGACGGATATTTGAGAGCTCTTAGCCTGCGTCAGAGTCTCGGAAGGGATGCTCATGCATTAGTGTTAGGCTCATCCAGTGGCTGTGGCTGAAGCTCCTGCGGCGGCCAGGCCCGTGGCCACACGTGGGACTGACCCCTGACCCTTGACCCCGACCCCTGCTCTCCAGGGGTCATAGTGGAGAGCAGACACAGCAGGAGATACAGAGACAAGAGGTGTCCTCCTGGGGCCCCCTTTAGGAGGGACACCCGAGCTGGGCACCAAGGAGACGGAGTGACAGAGAGCACGTGGCCGGGTGGGATCCAGGGCCTGGGGGCTGGAGAACTGCACTGGTCCAGACCTGCATGGGGCAGCCTGGAAGCCCTGGCCACAGGTGGCTATTCAGCGAATTTTAAAGAATCACAAGTGAATAAAATGTAATTTTAAAGAATTACAATTGAATTACAAGAATTGCAGTGAATTTTAAAGAATTACAAGTGAACAAAATAAAATTTTAAAGAATTACAAGTGAATAAAAGTGAATAAAATAAAATTACAGCACAGTTCCTCTTGTACCGGCCACATTCTGAGTGCCCAGTAGCCGTGCGTGACTCCCAGGTTGCCTGGTACAGAGAACTTTCCATCCACTCAGGACATTTGCCGGCTGGAGAAGATAATAGTGGGCAGCCCACCCGTGTCCCCCCCTCCCCCACACACACGCAGTCTCCAAACCTTTAATGCCAAAGGACAGGCAACACTAGCCCACCTGGTAGACGTGCCCTCACAGCTGCTGATCAAACGCTTCTTCCCGGAGCGTCCCTGCCATGCCCCAGGGCAGCCATCAGAGCTCACACACTCGGCTCTGCTCAGCTCCGCAGGCAGCTCAGGGTGTTGGGGGCTCAGAGGGACGGGGCAAGGCCAGGCCGGGGGCAGACCCATCCCAGACTCGGTGAGCCGCTCAGATGCCCCCCCGACCACTACCACCATGACAACTCAGTCCATGTCCCGCATCTTGAACAAAACCCACAGGGCCAGGCCCATCATGCACACTCAACAAAGACTTGTGAGTACTTCATTTCCTTAGCTAATTACGGAACATGTGAGTCACCCATTGTTTCAAACAGGCTTGGCTTTGTTTCTCAGTCGGTTGCAGTGAGCTCGAGACACCCCAGGACAGAGCATCCGCACGTTTGCCTGAGTCAGGGATGCAGGGTTCCCGGCCCGGTACCCCACTGGATGGGAGGAGCCCGGCGTCATGGTAACACAGGCCCGACCCACACGGAGCAGGCATCGCTCTGCCTCTCTGCCTCCCAGAGAGCTGAGAGCGTTCTTTTTCATCTTAGCCGTCTTTTATCTTTTGCTTTGATGCGCCTCAGAGTACACAAACAGTTGGTATGACATGCATCGACCAGAGGCTGCAGATTCAAGGGAGAAAGAGATTAAGGGGAAAAAAATTTTACACTTTTTTTCTAAATGCTGGACTCACCGTTTCAGGTTCTTCCAGCCCCACCCCTGAAAACTGGCACTCCATTTAGACAATAAACACCGCAGCGCAGCACTTGTTTTTAAAAAAGAACACTCCCTAACACAACATTGTTCACCAACTATGCTCTAATATAACAAAAATTAAAAAAAAAAAAAGAATGCTCCCTTCTGAAAATGAATGTTTCCGTTTGGAAAATACACACATAAAAAGTGCTTCTTGGGCGCACACTGGTCAGTGTAGCAGCGCCCTCTGTGGCTAACGGGTGAAGCCGCCGAAGCCGACCCTCGTTCGTCTGCAAGACACAGGCAGCGTCTGGGGCCACCAAGCTAGAGCTTTTAACGTGGTCTGTTTCTCAAACGGGGTGAGCACACTTTCCTCGAGTTCGTTACTATATATGTGTCGCAAAGAGTCGGACACAACTGAGCGACTGATCTGATCTGATATATATATTCATCAAAAGTGAAGTTGCTCAGTTGTGTCCGACTCTTTGCAACCCCGTGGACTATGGCCCACCAGGCTCCTCCATCCATGGGATGCTCCAGGCAAGAATACTGGAGTGGGTTGCCATTTCCTTCTCCAGGGCATCTTCCCAACCCTGGGATCGAACTTAGGTCTCCTGCATTGCAGGCAGACGCTTTAACCTCTGAGCCACCAGGGAAGCCCCAGTATTCATCAAAGGGCACTTCAAAAACAGCTGGAAGTTTCCGAGGCTGACTTCTGCTTTTCCCCATGAACTCTGCCATTTGGAAACATCTGTTTTAGTTGGCACAGTAACCTTGGCTTGGGGCAGAAATTCTCCATGGCGTCTTTCATAGCCTTCGCTGGAGGCCATGTCTGCCCACTTCCTGAGCCTGCACACTTGGCTAGAACTGAGGTGTCACATGGTGACCTTACAGCCACTCCAAGACTTAGTGACTTAAAGCTTTATCATTCTCTTGGCAAACTCCATTAACAGGTAAGATTTTGCTACTCAAGTGTGTTTAAAATGTGTTGCATTGAAATAAAAGAAAAACAGATCTTTGTGAAACACTGCAGAGGAGTCAGGACAGAGAGAAATCTCGGAGGAAAATGAAACTCCCAACCCAGTTTAATAGAAATAGCAGGGGCAGAGGTTGGGGGTGTGAAATCCAGCCCCCTGTCTTCTCTTTAGACACTCACAGCTTTTCCTACGATCCTGTGTTTAGACAAAACATCCAGCCCTTCAAACAGGCGAGTCACTCAGTCCTGGGTTCTGAGCACACAAGGTTAGATGCCGTGTGGTGTCTGTGTGTGCTGTGGTTGCGCTAAGATGGTAACTATCTGCTATTTGAACCATTTGAGTTTGAAGCGAATGAAATCTAAAGCTCAGTGCCCCTCATCTGAACAGCCAGAAGAGAGATTTCCGTTGCTGTAGAAAGTTCTAGTCAAGGTGGAGGTGTGTGGATGCAAAGCACATTGCTGCATGTTATAGGAGGACACTTGTTATTTTCATGCCTTTTCACGAAAGACCTTGGGTGTAATAGCGACTTTCAGTAAGTCTCAGAAGTCTTTAACAACCTCCCACCAATGCAGGAAAGCCAGAGCTAACACTTCAGAGCTGCCTGTGGGCTTCCTGCAGTTGGAGACCCACTAGGTGCCCCTGCAGTTGGAGACCTACTAGGCGCCTTGGAGTTGGAGACCTACTAGGCACCCCTGAAGTTAGAGACCTACTAGGCGCCCCTGCAGTTGAAGACCTAATAGGCACCCCTGCAGTTGGAGACCTCCTGGATGTCTCAGAGTTAAAGACCTACTAGGTGCCCCTGAAGTTGGAGATCTACTAGGCGCCAGGCACGGCGCTCAGACCATGACACAGGCTCTAACGCCCATGAGCTTCTTACAAGGTGGCCGTGTCTGTCCCCACGTTCCCCATGGATGCCATGCACATCCAGCCCCGCTTGGTCTAGGCCTGGGGAGTGAGCTCGGACCATCCCCTGTAGCCTCCAAAGCCAATGCTCCTTGCTCAGGGCTTGTCAGACATGAGGCCACCAGGAGGTTGCCGGCGAGCCAAGGGCAGCTGCCCGCCATGGCCACCAGGCCTCCCTGCACAGACGCCTGCACCCCAGGCTCAGGCCCGCTCTCCACCCACACTTTGCTCTCCTGCTGCACAGCCACCTGGTCACGCGTCCTGGGGACTGAGGACCCCACCACCAAGCCCCGCCCTGCATGAGATCCTCAGCTACGTCTGAGTGCGAGGGCACAGAACTCACCCACCAGCCTCATTCTGTTACCGAGTCCAAGCTCGCTCTACCGGCTGCATGAGGCTGGGAAAATAACTTTATTCAGAAAGCCAGCTGACCGAGATGGCAGGCTAGCGCCAAAAATCTTAGCGGGGTCTGGATGCCAGGTTCTTTTACAGATCAGAGATAGCGGGGGAGAGATGAGGAAGCAAAGTAAAAAGGCCATTAGTCTTGCACACATCTCCTAGAATGGCAAGCCTCAGCCAGGGGGTGTGTTCATTTCTTCCTTCCTGCCATGCACAGGTGGACAAGGCTCTGAACGAAGACCCTTTGGTTTAACAGCCAGGCGGAGAGGCAGGGTTCTCCGAGGCAGGCCATTCTGTCTGATTATAATAACAAAACCAATGAAAAGCAAGCCAAAGAAACACTTCCAACACGGAGCCACAATTGGCTGCTTCTGTGCAAAAATTCCAGTTCTGGAAGGCCAGCGCGTGGCCTCCCAGGCTGCTCAGACCCTGGCCCCTTCCTGCCCATGGGCCTCAAGCACCCAGTCCTCAGTCTGTCTGTCGCATCAGCCATCCACTCCCAGAGCTTCTTCTGACAGCCAGCTGGGCACCACTGGGCGCTGAGGATGGACACTAAACTGATCCCCCTGCCTTCAAAGATGGCGCTGGAGTGGGTGGGATGAAGTGGGCGGGGCTGAGCATGGGGGTTGCAGAGAGGTCCTCATGTCAGGGGGCTGTGGGTGGGCGTTGACAGAGCAAACATGAAGTGGGCTGAGATCCCGCAGAAACAGGCAGGGTGCGCCTCATCTCCAGAGATGCACACACAGGGCCTGGGGACTGTGCCCACAGGAGGCTCCCTCGTGGACTGGGTCTGAGTCCAGTGACGGGGACCCGTGAACACACACCTCCCACTGCCGGAGGGGGTCCAGTGACGCCGGGAGATGGGGAGACAGAGACACGGGTGCCCGTGGATGGTCTCAGTAACAGACACACGGCAGGCCCGAGCGTCGGCACAGCCCACCCACCCTCAGTGGGCAGAAGGCCCCCCCATGTCTGCTCCTCCGTCCCGAAATACACCTGTGTCCACGTCACCTCACATGGCAAGAGGGAGTTTGCAACCGTGACAAAGGTTATAGACCCTACGAGAGGGAGGGGAGTCTGCGTGGCCCTGACCAGCTGAGACCTCTCGGGGAAGCAGGTTCTCGCCCCTCGTTGTGGGGGGGACGTCCATGGCTCTGAGACTCGGGTGCTGTGGATGCCCCAAACTCAGCTCATGGTCCCCCACTGTTTCTACTGATGGAGGAGCCCCCAAACCTGACTTCTCTCATTCCCACCCGCTCAGACCACCTGCTGCGTCCACCTCTACATCTAACTACTAAATACAGAATTTCCCTACCTCTTCATTTAAAATTAGCTTTTAAATAATTTTAGGCAAAAAGCAAGACCTCCTCTAAAAGGAGCTGTGACTGAGGTCAGGCTGCGATGCTTAATGCATAGGCTAAAGCTTTTCAGGCAAACTGCAACTCAGTCATCAGAAATCAGGAGCATTATACAGGTTATTCCAGTGCAAGGAGGCCATTATTCCCTCCCGATGGAAAAAGCCTAGTCCTTAAATTTCATACAGTCAAGAGCCATTTTCCTTTGGGATTTGCCCTAAAATGGGAAGGTGCTATGGGGTGAATCTAGGAATCGTGTGTGGAAGGTCTTTGTTCGAGGAGCCAGCCAGCCTGTGCTGGCAATTCAGAATCAGCAGTGACTTCTGTCCTCACTGTTGATAGGTCCTAATTAAAAAAAAAAAGCCTCTGGTCAGAAGTATAAGGTTTATAGCAAAACAGAAGAAAATAGAAGAAGGTTATTGAAGTGTGGACAAAACTAGAGTGAGTGTGGGCAGTGACATAGAGTGCCCAAGGTTGGCGCTGAGACCCCTGGTGAACACAACTGGGGATTTGCTCAAGCTTTTCTTGGATGTGCGGCTCTTCTTTGGAATAAAGTTTCCTCTCACCTGTGGGCTTAGCGCTGTCAACGTTTCTGTAGTTTTGTAAAGACCAAAGTCAAATGATTTGAGCCCCAGCAGAGCAGGACCAGAGCCCAGAGCCGCCCAGCGCACTCAGGCTGTTCCTGGCTCTGCAAACACCGTTCCTGGGGTTTAGCCACCCCCGACACCGAGCTTCTGCCAGACCCGTCCCACCCTCCCCTCTCACGGGGGTCAAACACTCGTGTGCTAGTAAGCTCCTCTCTGCCGCCCTGTTCTTTCCACAATAACAACTTAAAAACAACATGTTGTTTATCAATGGGCCTCTGAGCTCACCAGGAAGGAGTCTGAGGTTCCGTGTTCAGGATCAGGTTTCTTCTGTCCCACAAGCCAGCCCGGGTCTCATGACGCTCAGGTGCCAGCAGGAGAGAATTCAGTTTCCCAGGGATGGGCTGTGCCTGTGTGACGTCACAAGGGCTGCAGGAGACGGAACTCCGAGCTGAGCGGCCCCTCCCTGCAGAAGCCAAGGGGTCCCCCAACCCCTACTGAACAACGTGGACCTGAAACCCCCGCTGCCAGCCCTCGGATCCCCTGGGGTCCGTCTCTAGGAGGCTCCCGTGAGAGCATGTGTCCAGCACACCCAGCGTGGGCGCCCAGCAGACAACAGCCTGGGGGGTGAGTGCAGGAAGGACCCTCCGCCTGAAAGTGCAGATGCACATGGAGCTTCTGGGGGCTAAAGGGGCCCGTGGACCTGGAGAAAACATACCTGTGCCTCGTGCTGCAGGAAAGACACCTGTCCTGGCCCTGGGAGCCTGGGGTCTGGGGAAGCGCTCTCCATGAGATGGGGATAGCTGACCACAGCCAGACACCCGTGTTCATACATGACATGCATGATCATGCCGGACACCCATGGTCACACCTGACACTCATGGTCATGCCTGACAAACGTGGTCATGCCTGACTCCCTTGGTCACACCTAACGCACGTGGTCATGCCTGACACACATGGTTGTGTCTGACACGCATGGTCTTGCCTGACACGCATGGTCATGCCTGATTCCCTTGGTCACACCTAACATGCATGTTCATGCCTGACACTTGTGGTCATGCCTGACACGCATAGTCACGCCTGACTCCCTTTGTCACACCTGACATGCATGGTCATGCCTAATTCCCTTGGTCACATCTGACATGCATGGTCATGCCTGACACGTGCGGTCATGCCTGACACCCGTGGTCATGCCTGACACATGAGGGGCACAGCCGACTGTGCTTGTCATCACAGCATCCTGCCGGTGTTATCCCGGCTCACAGATGCAGAAACTGCGGCCCAAGGTTGCCAAGGTGATCCTGGGAGCCTACCTCACGAGCGGCTAAACCAAGCGGGGGCTCAGAACACCCAGTGTGCGGGAGCGCGGGCGCCCCTACCGTCTGGAGGCGTTTCCCAACCCAGGAGCCCCTCCCGCTTCCCTTCCAGGGCTCTCCTCCCAGGCCTTGGCCCACCCTGTTCCCCCTGCACCCTGACCCTGCCCTGATGGAAAGGCTGCCCCCGTCCTTCTCCAGGAACCTGGCCGGCCCCCACCAGACCCTCTGGTTCCAGAGGGCACGCATCTCCCCTTCCAAGTGAAATTCTTCATAGCAAAACCCATCCTATGCTTCCTCACGTAGCAGACTGTTTTAAATTAAGGGGTGTGCTTCTGTCCTGATGTCTCCAGTCACCCACGGCCTCTCCGGAGGCAGCAGCTGCAGTGTTCAGGCCGTGGCCAGTGGGTCACCAGGAGGGCCTCGCTGTCCTCTGCTTCTCTGAGTCCAGCTGGACACAGACAGCAGCCACGGCAGGGTGCTTGGAGCTGGCAGAGGCTGCCAGCCCTGCAGGCCCGCGTTCTGCAGGATGTGTGGGCTTCTCCCTTCCTCGGACTGAGCGCCAGACATTCTCCAGTTTTTCCAAAATCCCTTTCACCTGCCCCAACTCTTTCAACAAATCCCCTTTCTACTTACATCAGCCAGACTCCGATTTTCTTGCTTACAGCGAAGAAACAGCCCTGCCCTCGGGTCTGACCTGTTGGATTAAACTGGGCTACACCTGGTGGCCCCTCCAGGCCCTCCCTCAACACCTGCCCCCAAAGGGGCACGTGGGCTCCGTCTTGCCCCGACACCAGAGACGGCCGTGGGCACATGTGAGAGCCTTTGTCACCCCCATCAAGAGGCAGGGATGTCCAGACAAAGGCTGCCCCAGGGACAAGAAGATGGACAGCCACAGGACATCTGTCTGCGAGGAAACGCCTTCCTGCCCCGTCTAGCTGCAGCCCTCGCCCCCAGACCCCCCAGGGCCCAGGGCTGCAGGGGGTGGGGACCAGGGCAGGAATGACAACCCCTGGCTAGAGCCGTCTGCCCCCCTGCAGTCCGAGCAGCCACCTGGGGTCACAACTCGCTCCTGAAGGGGACACCACACGAGCTCCGCTCTTTCCTGACGGCTCCCTGCGGCTCGGTCTGGGGCCCCCTCCTCCCCTCCCAGGCGTCCGTCATCCCTTTGTTCCTCCTTTGTCCGTCTCCGCAGCCGCTGGGTGGCAGTGTGGACGCGCGCACCGGCCGCCCGCCGGGCAGACCCCTCAGGCCGCGTCCGGCGCGCATCCGTGTCGCCCGCGCTGCGCTGGGCGCTCGGAGACCCGCGCACAGCGTCGCGGTCCCGCCTCAGTGCAGCGTGAGAAGCCCGGCCCGCCAGCAGCCAGACCGCCGCTCCTCCTCCGCAGATCCGGCGCCGCGCGCTCCCTTGCCAAGCCCGGAGATTTAATTAGCACTTCAATCCTGGCTTCCCACCGGTTGTCGTGTCCGAGCAAATGCGGCTGCAGTCCTCACAGACCGAGCAGCGGGCTTCCTGGGCGGCCTGCTGGCACGGGGCCTCCTAGGAGGGCGTGGCGGAGGAGGCGGCGGGCATGACTCCCTCTGGTTCCACCTGAGAGCACAGAGGTGCCCCACTCTCTCCCGATGAGAGAGGGACCCAGACTAGGGAGGTGCACTTACCCCGAGAGAAGAGCCCGGCTCTGGCCGGGTCGGGGCACCCTTGACCCACCCTAGAACCAGGGCGGTGACCGAGGGCAGTCTCACAGCAGAGATCCCAGCCCTCACGCTGCAGAGGATCAGGCTTCAGGAGGCCCAGGCCAGACCCTTCCTGAGGCCCTGCCCCGCACCGTCCCCGCGCCGTCAGCTCCCTGGCACAGGCCCCCTGGGCTGGATCTGCATGTCCTGTGAAGGGCAGTCACCCAGGCCAGCTCAGGGCTGTGGGCGGTGGGTGGGGATGCCTGCAGGCCCAAGGGTGCTGTGGGGGCACCCGCAGAAACCCCGAGCAGGGCTGCTGTGGTATCTACACCTCCACAGGGCCCTCGAGGAGGACCAGCCCCCCGCCCACACTGGGCGTCACCCGGCCTTCCCTTCGCCCCAGTCGCTCTAGGCAGACCGTCCCTTCCTCCGAGGCAGTCACTATACAAGCATCCTGCAGACATAGTCGGGTAGCCAGGGCCTCCTCCCAAAACAGACTCGCAGGAGGCCCTGAGACTGTTTCCCCACAGCCCCCTTCTGGTCCCCAGCCCCAGCTGTTTTCCTTTGTACGTGCACATCTACATGCTTCCTTAGAAAAATGAAGATGCTTGTTATTTTTTTGCTGAGGTTTCTGACATACAGGAGGAAGAACCATGGGTGACTGTGGCGGGCAGCTTCTAGAATGGTCCCCACTGGCCCCGCCCCCAGGAGTCCCCTCCTGAGTGTAGGCTGGGCCTGGCCACTGGCTCCTGAGACGGGGATGCAGACTGCGATGGGGCATTGCTTCCCTGATGGGCTCAGGCTGCACTGCTCAGAGGCACCAGCGGTCCTCGGGAGCTGCCCAGGGCAGCGAGGAACCCAGGCCCCGTCCCCCACCCGTGTGACCTCAGGGTCAAGTGTGGCCGGTGAGGCAGAGCCTCGCTGTGCCTGGCATGAAGTCCTGGCCCACAGCACCTGCAGGGACACCGATGATTTGTCACAAGTTGCTGTTTGGGGGTGACAGTGATACAGGAACAGACAAGGAATACCGCTAGTGAGGACGTGGCGGACGAAAGGACATGGCTCATTCAATCATCAGATTCAGAGCCTTTATTTCTCTTGTTCTTGAAATCTGGGTTTGCAGCAAAGCAAAGCTGTCTCTACTTGATTAACAAAGAAAAGGAACTTATATTTTAATATAATTTACAGAAGCATTGATCAAAGGCAAGAGGATGCTTTTCCATATATAGTCCTTTATGACCTCACTACCATTGTTTGTACTTAACTGTTGTAATAATTAAAGAAGCTATTTTATACTCTGGACAAAGCCAAGAGCAATTCTGAGTAATAATTACATAACATTTTGGCTACTTAAAGTTGTAAAACTTTTAAGTTCTTCAGGAATAATACCCAGAAACACTTGTTTTTCCTTTCAGACACTGGAGATGCAGGGGCTGCAGGGCAGGGCCCCCTACACGTGCTCCTTGTCGAACTCGCAGAGGAAGTGCATGGTGAGGTGGCAGGCCACATCGTTCCAACCCCCTGAGGCCACCAGCTCCACGCAGTCCTCCTCGTCGTAGGCGTTGTTTGGTTCCCCGCTGCGCCACTTGCTGAAGGTCTGCATGGGCGAGCGGTCCGCGTAGACGAACGTGCCTTCCCTCTCCAGGTCGTTGATGCCGATGAAGACGCGGGCCAGGCCGGCCTGCGTGATGTAGGCGGCCAGCAGCGCGTTGGCGGCCTCGTCCTTGGGCATGCTCAGTGTGCCGCCCCGGCCCTGGCAGGCCAGCTGCGCGTCCAGGTAGCGCTTCTCCTCCTTCACCAGCAGGTACATCTTCTGCTCCGTCTCGCGCACTCCGGCAACGGCTGCGACGACAGGGCTGCAGGGTGAGCACCGGAGGTCCCCGAACGGAGCACCGACCCAGTGCACCGTGCAGCAGGGGCAGACAAGGAGTCCCGGCCGGGCCCACGGAAACCACCCCCGCAGCCAGCAGTTCGCGGGGGCAGGGCTGGGGGAGGCCAGGGAGCAGGAAGGTGCCCGGAAGCACGTACCGTTCTTTATGAACTTCAGCTCGGCCGTGAGCTGGGTGACCTGGTTGTCCATCTCCCCAATGGCCTTCCTCAGCTGGCTGCACTCGCACGGGATGCCTGCGGATGGAGACCAAGGCCAGCATGTTAGGAGATGAGCCCCCTCCCCAAAGCACCGACGTGATGCAGCAGACACGCAGGCCGTCCAGGCTGTGAGCGAGACTTGACCCTAAAGGCGAGCAGCGGTGGGAGGTCAGCAACAGGGGCGCCCGGGTCAGGTCCGAGTTTCTCAGTCTCGCTTTGGTCACCGTAGTAAGGAATCAGTGGGGTGCAGAAGTGACACGGGGTGGGTGACAGTGGGGGTCGTGACCGTCACCGCGGGAGGATGTCTGGACCGTGTTTCGGGGGCGGGGGAGAGAAGACGAGACGTTTGAGAAGGGTGGTGGAGCTGGGGCCCTTGGGCGATGTTTGGTCACCCATGCGTGGTCTCCTCCCGGACTCTCAAGAGGACCCTAATCTTCGTGCCCTGAGGAGCTCCACGGGGTAAGGAGCCTTCTCGGAATGTCACTGGGCTGTCACAGCGTCCTAGGCGAGTCGCCTGTGGAGGCACACCTGGAGACACACCTGGCTCCAGCATCCGCTCTAGATCAGGACCCGCTGCCGGCTCCGCGCGTCACCCCCACGACTCGGCCCACCCACCAGCTCGGCCCCGCCCACCCGCGGCTCGGCCCTCCTGCGGCCCCGCCCACCCACCTGCGGCCCCGCCCACCCACTCGCGACTCCGCCCTCCCACCCGCGGCTCCGCCCACCCGCGGCCCCTCCCACCCATTGCTCGGCTCCGCCCGCCCACCCGCGGCCCCGTCCACCCACCCGCGGCTCCGCCCCCCCCCCACCCGCTGCCTAGCCCACCAGCGGCTCCGCCCAGCCGCAGGACTTCTCCCCATTCCTGAGGACTCCGCCGCATGAGCGCTCAGCCCACCTTTGCAGTCTGATCATCAGCTTCGGTGTCTTGCCCGTCATCCAGACTCCCAGCCACCCTTTATCACCGAGAGCCCGAACACCCCTACCACCCACAGGGCGCCCTCATCCCGGGGCACCTGGCACCGCCACGCCTGGGTGGGTTCGCTCTGAGGGAACTTTCTCTGAGACGTGTCTTCAAGGTCTCTGGGCCCGCTGTCCACCCGACGGGCCCCTCAGCGCGCACAGGGGCCGCCCCAGGGACGCGGACACCGCGTTCCCACCTCATCCAGAATCTGTGAGGTGTCTCCTGTGTCACCGGCAGGGGGGTGGGGGGACAGACAAGGACCGGCAGGTGCAGACCCGCCAGGAGGGGGTCTCAGCAACGGGTCTGAGCGGCAGCGAGAGCCGAGGGAGGGCGTGGCAGGGACGGGAAACAAGACAGCCGAAGCGGGCAGGGACAGTCCAGCGGGGGTGGGGGAGGCTGTGTGTGGACAACGTGAACCCGGCAGGGACGCTGGAGGCGCGAGCTGGCAGTGGGCTGGCCAGTGAGGGGGGTGGGGCGGGCGGCTCCTCGTGGAGAGAGGGGAAGTGGGGGCGACAGGACGCTGACAGAGAGGACGGGTCTGCTCGCAGCTGGGCCTCCGCGGCCCCCAGGAGGGGTGGCCGGCAGGGACGAGCTGGGCTGGGGTCCCCTGGGGAGTCTGCTGCAAGGACTCCAGAAAGAGCAGAACCAGAAGGTGCAGACATGCTTTTCAGAGAAGCCAGGTGCTCAGAGCCAGTGGGCTCTCCAGAGACGCATCAGGAAAGGACCCCTGTATCTGAGCCGAATGAGGAGCTGGGACCACATGCAGTCAGCAGGCAGACCACGGCCCTAAGCAGGACAGGGACACGTTCAGGCGGGAGGAAACCGAACACTGAAGGAGTCCACAGAGGGAGCGACGCCCGGGGAGGGGAGGCAGGTACTTGTGCTGCTTTCCAGCCCCTTGAAGCATGCTGTCATGATTTATATGTTTTAAAAGTGCAGTTTTAACACACGTTTAATAAATCCTTGGACTCTTTATGCCATACCTGGTTCTCCGTTAGGGCCAGGGGGTCCTATGTCACCAGAATCTCCTTTTTCACCTGCAAAAGAGAAGCAAGGCCAAAGTCACCAAGCAGGGCTGGGGCGTGTTCCATGAGCTCAGACTGTCCAGGTGACAGCGTTCATTCTTCCATGGGCAGTGCCCTGGGGTTTCTCCCGGTCCCTCCTCCCTCAGTGAACTGTAGGGAGACACAGTCTGTCTGCGATCGCTTCTCCAGGCTCTGCTTACATGACCAGGAACACACACACAGCCTGGGACTTGAGAGGTTACCAGACAAGCATTCTTCACGTCAATCCTGGAAAGCCAGCATGTTTCCTAGAACATCCATCATCTCAGGAAATCTTAGGCTCAGTGCCAGTCCTGTCCAAGTCCCTCATCACAGCAAGAGAACCCAGGTAGAACATGTGAACTCAGAGATGAATGGACCTTACAGGTTACCCAGCTAAACAGAGTCAAGATGAGACTGGTCCTCCCCGACCCTCTCTGGGAGGCAGCAAGGTGTCACCATGGACACCTGGGCGCCAGCCTTCCGTGGACAGGACATGCCACTCAGCCACTCTGACTCTCCATCTCTCCCAACTTAGGAAACAAGGGGGTCAGAGAAAGCCACGGAGACAGAGCTTCTAGCTGTCTTGAAATTAGATGATGGATATTTTTAAATCACAGGGATGTCCCTAAAGCATAATCTTTCTTACCCTGAGAGAACCTAAGCATCTCCGCTGACCTGGGGCCAGTGAAGGGACAGTGAAGTGCATATCCCTGGAGACCCGTGTTCTGTCTGATGGAGATGGAGAGCGCTCGGCAGGCTCCACCCTGGTGATGCCTTTGTTTATCAGCATCAGGAGCTTGCGAATGATTCGGGTTCAGCCTGACAAGGGCCCAGCATGGCAGCCTCAGAGACACGGAAGCTCAGGTAAGCTGAGCCCACCGAGTACCTCCAGGGCAAGCTGTCCCCTGTGAGACTCTGACATTTACCCAGAGCACATGCTGTGTGTTACAAGCATGTACACCCCTACTCGTAGGCAGCACCCACTGCCTTTTGCACAGTGGCTGAAAGGCAGAAACCCCTCCAGCGACCCCCAGCAGATGAAGGGGCAAGTACAATGCGGTCCATCCATGCAACAGAATATTGTTCAGCCTGTGAAGGGAGGAGGTCCTGACGCCTGCTGCAGCGGAGACGAACCTCGGAAGCATCGCAGTAGTGAAATAAGATACAAAAGCACAAAGAGTGTGTGACTCCATGTATGTGAACTGTCTAAGTGGGCAAGTTCACAGAACGCAGATAAGCGGTTGCTGGGGCTGGAGGGGAGAGGGGAGTTACTACTTCATGAGGACAGAGTTTCTCTTTGGAGTAACGAAAGCATTTTGGAAATACGTATACAGCGGTGGTGGTTGCACATCACGGCAGTGGGACTCAGTGGCGCTGAACTGGACGCTGAAAGTGATGGATTTTATGTTACCAATGTTTTACCACCACTTTTTAAAGTTTTCCGGAAGCAGTCGTACCCTCCTCTGTGTCACACACATCTGTGTGCTCCGTGATGAATCCCCGGGGCAGGGGCTCCCTGCGGATTTGCTAGGGGCAGAGGCGCTTTGGGGACAGTCCCTGTCCCCAGCGTGGGGCCCGGGGACTGCCCGGTCACCCCATCTGGGGCTTTGAGCCACGAGTGTGTCTAGGTGGCCTCTCCTGATGGGGGCCACAGGGACCTGCCCTGGCCCAGCCTGGCCCTGGCAGGAAGGGCTCCTTGGCCAGGACTGTGATGGACGGTGTGCCCACTCGGCAGAGCCCCTGTAGCCTTCCAGGCCCCCCAGCTTTGGTCTCCTGCCGCCAGCACCTGCGACAAGACCTGTGGGGAGCCTCCATGGGACTGGGGGCCTGCCTGCCTCATCATGAGCCCCGGGGTCCAGCAGAGGTGCAGATAAGCCAGGGGCTCAGAAATCATTTGCCGACGGAGGGTGAAGGGGGCAGAGCATGAGGCTGAGCCACCCCTTGACTGCCCTGGGCCTCGTCGTCCAAGCCCAGCCTCCAGGGTCATGCAGGTCAAAGGGGATGACGTGGGCACTGATGCTGCTTCCCCTGTGCTCGTCTCAGGAAGTCTGAGCCACCAAGCTGGAGGTGGACACACCGTGTGTCCAGAACACCCTCCTTCCGCTGCTCAAACGGGTCTCCTGATTGTCCCCCGAGCCCGGGCAGCTCGTGAGCCCTGCAGGGTGGGGGCACTCCTGCCTGGTGGCACCCAGTCAAGTCTGATCACTCCCAAAACCTAAACATCAGGGCAGACCCGATCACGTGTAAAGCACACACGATAAACACACCCGCCAGCTGCTCTGCAAGCACCCAGTGGTGAGCCTGCGAGGGAACGTGAGCCAGAGGTGCGACTGAAATACCTTTGGAGCCAATGGGGCCGATCTTCCCGTGCCGCCCCACGCCACCTTTCTGTCCCTTGTCGCCCACGTCTCCTGCGGAAACAACGAGATCACGGTCAGCCAAGGCACGGGTAACGCGTACAGGTAACGCGTAGGCACGCCATCCCCCAGAACACACATGCACACACAGCCACGCACACACATGAGGAGGCCGGACACGTAGCCCTTCTTAAACTCTCCAAGGTTGTGGGGTCAACTGACCCCGGAAGGTTACTCATGTCACCTGCTGAGGTATTTCCCTCCCCTAAGTCTTGCACGCTACGGAACAGCAGAGCCTCCTCGCACACCCCAATGTCCTCCACTCAATCAAGCCTCAGACTGAGCACTCCAGCCGGCAGGCAAGTCCTACCTCTGTGATGTTGCCCCAGCTCAGACCAGGTCAAGGTCACAGGACAGAATGCAGGCTGAGGGCTGAACCACGGTGGAGACGGAAACACGCCGCCCAGAGCCACCCGTCTAACATGCCCCCAGTCCAACCAGGGCTGGCTCAGATCCACACAAGGAGGAGGGGTCAGGGGCAGAGTGCGTGCATGGACGCGCTCGTGTTTATTACAGGACAGGTTCATTGCACAGACCAGGTTCCCAGGGTTAGGTCCCCGGTCCAGCCACGAGGCAAGCTCCTGCCCCAGACACCATATGCCCTGCATGATGCTGGGGACACAGGAGCGACAGAGCTCAGCGTCTGCTGGAGGAGGTGGCTCTAACCTCAGTAACGAGTGCTGTAACGGGAGAGGCACGGGGGCCTCTTGGGGTGGTTCGGCTGGTTCCTCATTGACCAGCAGGGCCCGCTGGGACAGTTGCCATGGCCTCCTTAGGGGACGTGCAGATCCGCTAAATTAAACTTGGGCTCCACCAGCAGCCCCATGAAGACCCATGCCCAGAGCAGCTGGAGGTCTTGGAGACCACCTGTCCAACCACAGCTGCAGATGGGAGGGCAGACACAAAGGACTTCACCTACAGTGCGGAGTGGGGCGGATGGTTCCCAGCACGAGGGCCCCACTGCAGAGGGGCGGGCCGCTGGAGCCCGGGGAGTGACCTCCTGCCTGGGGAATGCGCTGCCTCACTCAGAAGACCCACCACCGCAGAGGAGCCTGGGTCACATTGGGGTAGGTCGAGTGTGAGCGTGGGCCTGTCAGCTGGAGTCTGCTGTTTGCTAAGAAGAGTCCAACTAGAAAAGATAAGGACCGAGTGCAGAGCTCCTACAACCTGAGACTCACATCTCCTGAGACCCCTGCAGTGGGGCGCTCGGAACAACACCTGCCCACCCCTCTGCTCCCCCGAGATGGCCCCTGCCACCCCAAGCAGATAGGAGAGGGAGGGGAGGCTGGGAGGAGGGCCTGAAGGGGAAGCACCTCCATCAGGAACAATCTGGTGAAGTGCCTCCTCCCCCATCTCCCCCCACACACAAAACCTCCCAGCTTAGCAGTGGATCAAGTAATGATTCAGTTCATCTGCTGAAGGACGCAGTCAGGGTCTAGCACACACCCTGCTGTTGTAAATAAGTCATAACCTGAGGATGACTGCATTCAGCCCATCTGTGAATTGCACAGCCGAACTTCACCACTAATTCAAGGCTGCCGCTGACACCGGACACCTGTCCCCAGCATGTCTGTGTCCAGCTCCTGCCCTTGGAGGAGTGTGGGAGGTGGCCCCTGCTGTAGGGAGCTCTAAGAAACCAGGTACAGATATGGACAATCAGACGGTCGGACACTAGCGGCTCATGGGGCAGGGAATGGAGGCGGGCCTGGAGCCCAAGGCCAAGGGCAGCGAAGGCGCTGTGGGCCTGCAGACCCAGGGAGAGGCCCCTGGGGGCTTGTCACCACCGGTGGCTGGACCCACCCCAGGGGGGACTCCGCAGGTCTGGGAGGGGTGTCCCCAAGTTCCCAGGCGATGCAGATGCTGGTCTGCATCCTGGTCCCAGAACCAAGCTTGGGGACCCCTGGGGTTTTGGGGGTGCGAGAAGGCTGGAGGTGCAGGAGCCTGCCTGTGCAAGCCAAGGCTGGGGGTCAGCCAGCCCTGCATCTGGGCCCTCAAAGTCGACTCTCTCCAAACAGTGTGATAATAACCTTCTCCTTGTGGTCTGAGATGCTGAACACACAACGCTGCCCACCTGCCCCAGAGGAGCCGTGTGCGAGGTGCTCAGAACTTGGGCCCTGGGCCTGGCTGAACTCCCCTTGTCATTTGACCCCACCTGGACCCACACAGACACACAGAGCCTTGGGCCCACCAGCTCACACACCAGAATCTACATTTTAACACATCCCGGAGTGACTCCAAGGCCCCAAAGCTGGAGCAGGCCCTGGCCTGCTCCCAGCCTGGTGGCCTCACAAGAGGACCTCTGTGCAGAAGGCCGGGCCCTGGGGGAAGCTGGGCCCCAAGTGAGTGGTCGCCCTGGCCAGCACGACCAGTACCCTGTCCTACACGGTTCCCACACATCAGGCTCCCGGAGGGCAGAGTGACAACAGCCACCACCTGTGGGTGCTGCTGCGGGCAGTGTTGGTGCTGGGCAACTCATGTGCACGCACACACACCACGTGTACACACACACACATCTATATTACACACGTGTACACATACACACATGTGCCTGTTACATGTGTGCACGCACATGTATACTAATACATATACACATGCACATGCATTCATGCAAGTGTGCTCGTATACATGCTTGTGCATATGTGTGCATGATACACACATGCACCCATATCCATACACACGTCGACACTCAGCCATGCACACACGCACGAACAACATATCCAGACATGCAAACATAAACTCACACCCTGCAACCCTGTCGTCCTCACTGTACTTGGGCTGGAACCTGGGAGCAGGAGCTCAGCAGGTCCTGCAGTGTGACCGTGTGCATGTGAGACCTTTGGGGTGTGGGCTGCCTCTCCTCAAGGAATATTCTCTCTGTGGGGTTTGCTGGAGAAGAAAGAGGCGAGAACCACGGGGTCCCCTGACAGATCTACATGCTCTCTGCTTGAGGGCAACCCACGGTCAACCAGAAGCAGCAGAAAAGCCGGGTGACTGCCAACCCGGCGGGGACTGGACGCAACAAGAGCCCACTGCCTTCGTCCTGCCCCCTCTCGAGTCCTTTAGGACAAAAAGCAAACTCCCCCGCCCTGGGAACACACTGGACACACTCAGACCCTGTCCTTCCATGCCTCCGGACCTGGCGGTGGCGGCTCCCGGGGAGCCCGTCCCCTCCACTAATGAGACAGGCACTGCGCACACTGTCCTCTGTACACGCACGAGGATGGGGCTCGCAGCGGGCTGGCGATCCTCATTAATTTTAATGAAGATCTCACACGGTCCTTTGAAGAGGAGACAGGGCAGAAAGAGCACTTGGCAGCCTGCTTCCTCAGCAATTTTTAACAGGGATGACACACGCGTTCCAGCGCCTAGAAAGCCCATCAGGGTCGGGATCACCCTCCACCCTCCCGCACCGGGAGGGGCCCCAGCTCCTGTGCTCGGGGGCCGGCGGGCGGCCTCTTAGCTGCGTGTCTGGGGGCTTGAGATGACACGCGTTTAGCAGGTGGTGTCAGCAAGCACAGCTCGTGTGGGAAGTGCAGGCAGGACTCGCATTCCAATGAAGGACCCCGACAGCGGTGAGGGGGTGGAGGGGGGGGAATCTGCTGCAGCGCATGAGCCGTCTTTGTTCTTCCAGAAAAGCCAGCCAGCAGCTTGCAGGCACTTTCTGCTGCAGCTGCTTTGAGTTCCCAGCAGGGGAGCTGCTCCGTGTGTGACCAGAGACCCCCCCCCCTCCCCCGTCAACACATGGCATGCCAGCCAAAGTGGAAGGCCCCCGCCTGCAGCAGCCCCACATGGACCCAGCCGGCCCTCCGTGGAAGCTGAGCTGAGAAGGGCGCCAGGGGCAGGGTGCCTTGGTCCCACCCAACCCACCCCCTGGCACCGGCTGCCAGTCTTACCCACCTCGGCCGCCCCCCAAACCAAAGCTGAAGCTGCATAAGCCCAGCTGGTCCTTCTGGTTGGGGGAGCATCTCAGGGCAGAACATCTGCCCAGAGGGCAGCAGGGGGAACCCAGCCCAGCGTGGCCAGATGCCTCGGCCACAGACCACCCCCCTCCCTGGAACCTGGGGAGGGGCAGGTCCCCGCACAGTCACCCCGGCCCTCAGACAGGCCACCCACAGATTTCAGACGCATTCCTTCCAGATGTTTCCCAGACAACTGACTGAGGGCCTTCCAACGGCCGGGTCCTTGATGGGATGGGAAGACTCCAGTCAGGAGCCAGCGGAGAAGGGAAGGAAGGGGTCCCATGGGGAAAACGGTGCAAACCAGGGAGACTGGACACCCATGGGACATTCTGGACATCTGGAGAGAATCCCTCACACTTTCTCAGCAACTAACAAAAACGTTCCTGGTCAGACAACTAGGATCTCACACGCCTGGGGCAACTGAGTCTGCGGCCGAAACTAGAATCTGCGTGCTGCAACGAGAGCTCCCGCCGCGTCCCCGCAAAGGCCTGACGCGGCCAGAGAAGAAAATACGTCTTTTTTAAAAAGCACACTGATGTAGACTCTCACTGCCGCCAGGCTGGCAGCTCTCTGAGGCAGGGAGGGTGATGGCAGATGGCCTCCTTTTGCTTCAATAAGAAAGAGTGAACAGATTTGACCCTTTTGAACGGCCATATCCACTCATACTTCAAAGACACCAGCATTTCGATCTACAATTACATGCCTGGAATTTATCTTCAAGCTCCACTCATGCACATTAAGAATGACATTTAAAGATGACTCACTGCAGCAAGGCCCTAGGAAACTGCAAACCTGCAGTAACAGGAGACCTGCCAGCTAAGGCACGGAGACCGCGTCGTCGGGAGGGAGCCAGCAAACCCGTGTGTCCTCCTGTGGACAGAGCTCCAAGTGCACGGATAAGCGGAAAGAACAAAACGCACAACGGTGCATACATTTTGCAACCGCTCCTACAGAGCAGGGAAGACCAGAGCTCACTTGGCCATTCCAAAATAGCTCTGCGAAGATGAAGAACCCTGACAGGTGATCAGAGGGGAGGGTGGCTGGTGGGGAAGGAAGGAGGCTAGTCCCTGGGAATATACGTTTTGAACTTTGAGCCAGGAGCATAGTTGGTTTATTTTTGAATTAATTTGTTCCAAGTAACGGGAGAATAAATAAAAGCCAGCTCCTGGGCTTGACGGAGGGGTGATGGTGGCAGAACTGCTCTAGGTCTTGCCTGGGACCAGGGTTTCACGGGCAGAGTCATGGATGGCACAGCCCAAAAGGCGGCGGTGGGTAAATCACACCTCGAAAGAATGAGCAAACGGCATGGGCTGACCAGCACAATGGCCCTTCCCGTGCGGTTGCAGCCTCCTCCTGACCCCAGTGTTGAGAGCTCAGCTGGGGACGAGCCGGAGCACCTCAGGGCGTGGGCTCCCAGGACAGTGTCCCAGTGTTGACAGAGCACACACCGCTTTTAAGGACTTTGCAAATTTTAAAGCAGCAGCAGTAAGTGAACCCTAAGGGGGACATTGGTTGACATCGCCACGCACCGTGTAGCTGCTTCCCTGTGAGCCTCAGCACCACCCCAGGAAGCAGGCTACACGACACCGTTTTACTAATGAGGGAACAGGTTCAAAGTGACTTCCGTTCTCGGGTTTCAGAACCCCCCAAAAAATGACTAGGGTCCATCAGCCATAAACAGGAGGCCACAGAGTGCCCCCCACCATGGCCCAGCCAAATCTGTGCCCTCTCCCCTGCACACCGAAGTAACTGCTTCCATCACTGTCTGCACACTCTCATAACTGCGCCTGCGTGTAACAATCGCTGGCACACGAGGGCCAGCCAGGGCTGAGCGCCATGCCCTGAGCCGTCCCGCGACGTGCGCCTCCCAGGAGGCACCTTGTTTCTTGGCACCAGGCAGGCAGGACCCGGGAGCACTGTTTACAGAGCACTCTGGGCACCTGCTCACTCACACCCCCCACCCTCTTCTCCCCCAGCAGTGCCCCCGGGGCCAGGGGTGGCAGGTACCTTTCTCTCCCGTGGGGCCAACTCTTCCGGGCCGTCCTGGGGCGCCTTTGTCCCCCTTCTCACCAGCATCCCCTGCGGAAGAAGCCATAGGCCGTTAGGACCTCACACCGAGCTCTGGGCCCTGGCATCTGTGCGGAGGGAGCAACCAGAGAAAGCACTCCACGTCTGTGTCTCCGGCCAGGGCCCCAACCTCCCTCCTGCCCAGCCCCCAGGGGCTTCACCCCTGCTCCCCGACCCCCTCCCAGCCGGTCTCCCTCCCTAGTCTGCTCTCAGGACTCTGCATCCTCACCCACCCTCTCCCTGCAGCAATGCTCCAGCCCCTCTCCAGACTGGCGCCCAGTCTTTCCACTGGCTTCTGTTTCATTTATTTTGTTCAAAACTGAAACAGGGAACTGGGCTGTCTGTTGAGTCTCCCGGGTACCACATACTTGGCACGTCCCAAATTGACCCCAGGGTTTCCCCCAGAAGTGAGTCTCTTCTGTGGACTTTCCTGCCGTTGAGACATCGACTCGCCCAGATGCCAAGCCCCAGGCCCTGAGTCATTTCTGGTTTTCCATCCCCCTTGTCAAAGCTAGCGGGCTACAGTCCATGGGGTCGCAAAGAGACAGAGAAGTCGCTCAGTTGTGTCTGACTCTTTGTGACTCCATGCACTGTAGCTGACCAGGCTCCTCCATCCATGGGATTCTCCAGGCAAGAATATAGGAGTGGGTTGCCATTTCCTTCTTCAGGGAATCTTCCCAATCCAGGGATCAAACCTGGGTCTCCCGCACTGCAGACAGACTCTTTACCATCTGAGCCAAAGACTGGGATGCAACCAAGCCAGTGAGCATCCACCAACTGTGCACAGGCCAGCCAGCTCCCCCGGTCTCCCTCTGCAGCCCCCGTGCCCAGCCGTGTCTCTGCAGCTCTGGGGGCGTGTGGACCACGAGCCTGCCCTCACACGGCTTGGGACAGGGGATAGGTCTTAGAGAACCCTGCCGGAGCAGGTCAGGATGTGGCAGGAGCGAGGGCGGAGTCCTGACAGAACATCCAGTCCTCCCCCTGCCTGCCCCAGTCCCGGCTCCAGTCCACGCCGGAACGACCTTCCTAAAACACAGAGCCCATTAGGACACCTCCCTTGGTTGGCGATTCAAAACCACCAACAGCCAAATGTCCCTAAAAATAACGTCCCGTCTCTAAGCCCCACAAGCCTGTTCGCAGAGCCCAGGTCTTTCTCACATGCTGCTTCCACCTGGAGGGGTTTCATCTCATCATCAGACCCTCCAGGAGGCTTCACCTCCCCACCCCCCGCAAGGCGAGTCTCCCTTCTCTGGAGATGGGGAGCCTGTCCTCACCGCAGTCATCACGCCTCACGTAGCCTCCCACCGCCCCTGCTCCCGGGAGTGGCTGTGGCTGATGCGCCTTCCCCGGTGTGCACAAGTCCGAGTGCACTTCCGTCCTGCGTGAACGCCCCCTGTGCACCTTCACGGGGTGGCCATCTTCTCTGAGATTACCAACTCCCCAGTGACATTCCCCAAACCAATCATCTGGCCCGAAGTGTGTGAGCTGGGAAGCATTCAACAAAGAGACGAGCAAAGTGAGCGCCAAGGAGACCTGGAAGGTGGGGGGCCGTGTCACTGCCCCCCAGCACAGCCGTGGTGCCTCCAGGGCCACTACTCGGGCGACCAGCATGTGCAGCACACACACGGGCCCTTGAATCGCAGGGTAGTTCTCGGGATTTTTTCTTATCTTTCAAAAAGGAATGGCAACCCACTCCAGTACTCTTGCCTGGAAAATATCATGGATGGAGGAGCCTGGTAGGCTACAGTCCATGGAGTCGCAAAGAGACATGACTGAGTGACTTCACTTTCTCTCTTTAAAAAGGAAGGAAACCATTGCAGCAATGGTACTGGGAGAACCACTCAAAGTCCGGCATGAAGAACCAGCTAACAGACTCATCTGTTACCGCCAGGAATTGGCAGACACTGCAGGGCCACCGGCATCGTGATGGAGAAGGAACAACCCAGGAGGCAGGACTCGGGGGGCAGCCAGAACCTGCTCTGAAATGAGACCCGGAGGATCCCCGCAAAGATGAGAGGGAACATGAGCAAATGGCAGTGAAGAAGGACCAACTAGGGATCTTCTGCATCAGATGAATTTCCAAAACCAGTTACTCGATAGACAGGGCTTCCCAGGTAACACTAGTGGTAAAGAACCTGCCTGCCAATCCAGAAGATGTGGGCTCCATCCCTGGGTCAGGAAGATGCCCTGGAGGAGGGCATGGCAACCCACCCCAGTGTTCTTGCCTAGAGAATCCCATGGATAGAGGAGCCTGGAGGGTGACAGTCCATGGGGGTCGCAAAGAGTCGGACGTGACTGAAGCAGCTTAACACACACATAGACAGGCTGAGCAACAGAATAGCCAACGACAAGTCTACTTTATGAAACAAAAGATTAGACAGAAGGACTTGGATGCAGGGCTGCAAAGTTTTGTTTCGGTTTTGAAGTTACTGAGTCGGGAGTTGAAGAAAAAACCTACAAATCCCCACACCCCCCGCTCAGGAATTCCAGAAAGGGGAATAGACGTTTGAGCCTTCATAGCTGTGATTTTCCAGCTCTGGGGAAAGTCACGAAGGGTGTGATGCAAGCACCCATGGAGCAGGAGCAGAAAAAAATGGGGGAAACAACTCAGACGTGCTAGAGTGACAGACGGGACGTCCGGAATAAAGAGAAAATTCTGCAAGCAACACAAGCAAAAGGAATTTTTAAAGCCTGCGTGCATGTAAATGGGAATTAGACAGATGTAGAATCCCCAATAGCGACATGGGCTACGAGAATAAAATGAGGCACGTTTTCAACAAAAGGCCATAATTTAGACAAAGATCAGAAGGGGCCTCCCCAATGACACGGCTTCTGACGGGGGCCTGCTGAAGCAGGCGGATGCACCCAGGCGGGAGTGGGGGGAGAGGACCACCTGGGCGGGTGAGGAGCGGCGAGCCGGGGGTCTGGGCCGTTGGGTGAGGAGCCCGGAGCAGCTGGCGCTGGGACCAGACGCCCCGCCAGGGAGGGAAGCGCCCACCAGGGCACCCCCTGCATCGCGGGAGGGCAGTGAGGAGGGTGTGTCTGCGTCTCTGAGAGCACCTGGGGAGCCCGGACCTCACAGAGGCCTCAACAATCCTGGAAAAGTAGCACCAGCAAACCCCCCAGGTTTTCTTTCGTCGGTTAAGATGGACTCAGAGAGCTCACACACCGCTCCAGTCATCTCCATAACATCACCACCTCGGCCTCCGCCCCCCGCTGCCCCATGTGATGCGGGAACCGTGTCCACTTCATGGATGAAGACTCAGGCCAGAGACAGGCCACGCCTCCCGGGACCGCCAAGCCCCGGGGAGAGGACAGGCTGCCAACCCCCTCCTTGGGGAGAGAAAGCCGTCAGTCATGCCACCTCCTGCCCTGCGTCCACCCACTTCCACGGGCCGTCTCCGAGGATCCAGCAGGGGTTGGGAGTAAGGATCCAAGGTCAGCAAGAGCCTGAAGAGCCCCAAACGTCACCTCATATTTCCCGACTCTCCTTGCTGAGACAGGAATAGGAATAAGACGTCGCCCGACACAGTTAAGGCTTCCTGAGGAGCGGGACCCATAGGGCTTCTTTCTTTTTTCTAATTAATTTAATTGTAGGGTAATTACTTTACAATACCGTGGTGATCTCTGCCGTACATTGACGTGACTCAGCCACGGGCCTCCCCCCATCCTGAACCCCCTTCGCACCTCCCTCCTCCGAGGGGTTTCTCTTCCGAGTCTAGGCAGAAACCCCCTCCTCACCCTTCTCCCGAGGCTCTGACCCGTGACTCTCTAGCTCCAGGCCCTTCAAGCCTCCCCCAGTGGATGGAGGCCCCAGCCTTCCTCAAGGTCCTGCCGTGGGGCGTCCAGAACCTGGAGTCCGTGGGCCTCCTCATCCTGGGCCATGTAGACTGTCCCACCTAGCTCCCTCATCTCTGACGAAGAGGGGATGACCCGTGTGCACACGGCATGCTGGGGGTCGCTGGAAAGACTCACCCCCCTGCTCACCCACCCTGGGAGGCAGCCCAGACCCCGAGACTCAGCGGCAGGAAGCTCCTGACCACCTGTCCTGTGACCTTGACCTTGACCTCCTCTTTGCAGGCACGCCCTAGAGGCGCTTCCAGGAACATAGGCGGTTTCCAAGCCCTGTTGGTGTTCGGCAGGGCTTGAATTCATGGTGTCTGCTGTCTGAGGGCACAGAGCCTACGCTCCTGCGGGGCTGGGGGTGTGCTCGCTGGGGACTGTCTTCCTGACCCCTCCCGCGCACACATGTTACACGTATCCCGCAAGGCGCACACACCCAGGAGCGCCGGAGCCTTTCCCTACACCTGGGTCTCTGTCGGGCGCTGATCTGGGGCCAATTTGCTACATCAGGTTCTGAATGACGGGTATTTGTAGTGTCTCGACCAGCAGAGACTGACGCTGTGCTGTCTTGCTCATTTCCCGCGGCCGTGTGCATATGTCCTCCGGCCTCGCGCAAGGGAAGACCACGTGTCCTGTACGTATGGCTCGCCCCGCGCCTGCGCACCACGCCGACCGTGCACGAGCTCCCCCGCCTAGACCGCACTCAGGGAGACGCTCCACCCGAGTGGGAAGGCACGACCGTCAGTAGATTCAGGCCCTGCATCGCCCGGCTGAGTCCACAGCCGCGGGGGAGGACCACAGCGGCTCGGCTCTCACCACACCTGCTGCAAATGCCGTCTGCGGGCAGGCCTCCCCAGGCCAAGCGCAGGGCAGAGGTGCCCCAGCAACGGAAGGAAGGGGCCGGGAGACCGCAGGAGAAGAGGGTACGGGCCCGGAGCAACATTTCAGAAGAGCGAAATTCCCAAGTGCGTGTATGAGTCACCTAACTGGTTCTATCAACCTCCCTCCAATCAATTTTTTTTCCAGTAGTCATGTATGGATGTGAGAGTTGGACTATAAAGCTGAGCACTGCAGAACTGATGCTTTTGAACTGTGGTGTTGGAGAAGACTCTTGAGAGTCCCTTGGACTGCAAGGAGATCCAACCAGTCCATTCTAAAGGAGATCAGTCCTGGGTGTTCATTAGAAGGACTGATGTTGAAGCTGAAACTCCAATACTTTGGCCACCTGATGGGAAGAACTGACTCATTGGAAAAGACCCTGATGCTGGGAAAGATTGAGGGCAGGAGGAGAAGGGGATGACAGAGGATGAGGTGGTTGGATGGCATCACCGACTCAATGGAGATGAATTTGGGTAAACTCCGGGAGTTGGTGATGGACAGGGAGGCCTGGGATGCTGCAGTCCATGGGATCGCAAAGAGTCGGACACGACTGAGCAACTGAACTGAACTGAACCAATCAATTGGATAAAACCTTCAGAATAACGATGCTGTTTTAAAATCTCTGAGTGGCAGGCTTGCTAATACACACTTGTATTCTCCTCCCTGCAACCCCACTGTTCCAGCCATAATGGAAAGGGCTCTTACTCTCTCTGAATGCAAAGAGAGATTGCTATTTTTGGGTCTGCAAACGGACCTCATCTCGAGCACAGTGCCAGTTGGGGGAACACTGCCTGGAGTCGTGCTGAGAAGAACCTGAAGCCCCTGTGACTCAGTGGAGGAGGCGTCCGCATGGGACGGTGGAGGCAGCAGCATTTAAGATCCCCTGTGCCTCCAGGCTCCGTTTCTAAGGAGACGGGCACCAGCTCATCCTCTCGGGCTGAGCCTGGCCCGGCGTTTGTCTAATGGACAAGTGGAGGCCACGCACCTCCTCTTTCACCTTAAGAGCAGGACCCATATTGTGTTTTTACTTCCATCCCCACTGGCCAAGGCCATTCCTGACACGCGTGCAGTCATCAGACCTTTCACAGGCTCTTGTGGGCATGTTTTGGGCAGGTGTGGCCGGCGGAGCCCTCGTCCCTTCCCTGGCTCCCTGTGTGGCTGGAGCACCCAGTGGTCAGGAAGCCACTTGGAGAGGGCAGGGGGCGGCAGGGCATCCCCTGTGCCCTGAATCTGGGTGTGACGCTGATGCTCTACACACCAAGCGCTGGAGAAGTCCCAGCCCCATCACGACCCTGAGCTTCATGGAAGGGCCTAGGGTCAAAAAGGCCTCTCTCGGCTCCTGGGGCCTCCTGCTCTCTGCAGCCGGGGAGCATCGCAGAGCGCCTGCGAGGTCAGAGATGGAGCTGTGAGCCGGGGATCCAGGCGGTGAGGACCAGCTGAGTGCAGCTGCCCCCTGCTCCCCCTCTCCCCCGCCGCAGTGGCCCAGGTCTGGGGGGCGGGCCCTGCCGTGATGCCAGAGCCTTGCTCTGCAGGGGGCATGCATGCACGTGGACCTGAGCATCTCCCCTCCACCCTTCCCCTGCTGCCTACACCCACCCCCGCCCCCGTAAAGCCCAGAACACTGAATCCCTCCTCGCTTCCGGTCAGCACCTTCTCAGCCCAGAAGGCTCTCACGCGGCCCCGCAGTTCTGAGTCAGAACATGCCACAGAGAGTAACCAGGCGAGGTGCGGGCAGGTCCATCAGCGTGACTCTGGGGCCGGTTCACAAGGAGCCTGCAGAATCCAACATCATGAAGCTCGCCCCACATAGCTGCTGCAGCTTCTGTTTGCCAGTTATCCCTCAGCAAAGCTGGATATCTAAGAAAGAACCAGCTGCCTAGATTTCCAGGGGCTTTTGTAAACATACTAGGAAGTTTCTCCACTGGAATTGCCGATTTGATGTCGGCAGACTAGCGTGAAACTACACGTGTGAGATGAGGCTGCCCCTGAGATCTGGAATCCAGACCCAATGCTAAGTGACAGCGTGTCGCCCATGGCCCCAGACATCCCACACTGCCGCTTGGAGCCTGTCCTACTGCCTGCTGGCGGGTGAGCCTTGACGAACAGGGTCTCGGCAGATTCACCGACACACCCCGTCTGCGGGAGAACTCACATCGCGTTTGCTCACTGCACCTGCCCAGCCTGTGCGTGTGGGAGGGGCAGGGAGGACAGCCGGTCAGCTCTCTGCGGACCGGCCTTCACCTGGGAGTTCATTGGCTCATCCCTGCCCGCAGCACGGTGTTAGGTGGTGAGAGACCACTGCTGAAGGAAGCGACTGGTCCCTGGGGCGGCTGCCGGTGGGGGAGAAAGCCCTGCGGGGCCTGTGGAGCACTCAGGTCAGAGACACCTCATCTGGATGTGGCAGAAATCGTCCCGAAGCAGATGGAAACAGCATCTTCTCAGAAGTGCCCTCGAGATTCGCTTGTAAACCCAGACACCTGACTCTAGATGCGGCCCCCGTTTTGTATTTAATCTGTGGACTAAGCTGAGCTGTAGACAGGCGGGCCTCACCCTCCTGGGCTCTGTGCTCAGAAGCGCAGCTGCTGATACGGCAGTGGGTCTCCTTCCAGCTTTTCTTCCAACTTCTGTCCATTTGTATATTTTTATTGGGATTCGGAAGGGACCGTTTAAAATTGCTGACTCTTCCTACAACAATTGGTCTCTGTGTAAAGCATTCTTTAGAACCCCTTCCTGGTTGCGTTTCCCAGGTTACCCGCCTGCCCACCAGCCGCCATGTGGGTGGCGCTGCCCGGGAGGCCTGGGGACTGTACCTTTGAGGCCGGGAACGAGGATCTGCACGGAGCAGGCGTCGTCCACTGTCTGCTGCGCGGCCCCAGCCCGGAGCGCACACAGGAAGGCCAGGCCCATCAGAGCCAGAGCCCGCTTCATGGTGAGGCTGGCAGGACGCTGACTCCTGGAGGGAGGGGCAGGAATAAACAGCGTCGGGAATTCCAAAAGCCCGACAGTGAGTGACAGTGCGCAGGCTCTGGGGCGTCCCTCTCTCTCTCCCTCTCTCTCTCTAACTCTGTCTCTTTCTCACTCGGGTGCCAACTTAAACCTCCACCCAGACGTCCCCTTTGCCCAGCAGTGACAACGAAGACCATATTACTCTAGATTCTCGTCTTCTGGTTCTTTATAACTAAGGTTCAATACACACAAAGGCGTGTTCATCGTCAAAAACCAAACGCCGGAGAGCCGCCCCTTCATACGACGGCATCCTGACCCCAGTGTCTGGTGCCTGCCCCAGCCCTGCCTCCTGCAGAGGGGCCCGTCCCCACACCTGTGAGCCCGCCCGCTCCCCCTGCCCTGAAGTCAGCTCAGCGGATTCCTGGACAGCGCAGGGCTGGTGCGCCCGGCTCTCAGCCATGGGATCCTGGTTCACACTGCGTGGTCTTCCCTGCTTTACTCAACAGTTTGTTTTGCTTGGTTAGTTGCTCAGTGTGTCCGACTCTTTGTGACCCCGTGGACTGTAGCCCACCAGGCTCCTCTGTCCATGGGATTCTCCAGGCAAGACTACTGGAGTGGGTTGCCTTTTCCTCCTCAAGGGGCTCTTCCTGACCCAGGGATCAAACCCTTGTTTCCTGCATTGCAGGTGGACTCTTTGCTGCTGAGCCACCAGGGAAGCCCTTAGTCAACAGCAGCACTCCAGGATGCATCGCACTATGCTGCTACAGGCGTCTGTGGCTTATCCGTTATCTCCTTACATCCAAGAGAAGGTGGCTTATCCGTTATCTCCTTACATCCAAGAGAAGGCATCTCAACAGGAGCGCGGCGGCGGGGAGAGAGGGAACCACCACTCTAGCGGCAGATCGCTTGTGCTCAGGTCGATGGACACGGGCTTATTGGTGTTTGTGGGATGCAGGCCATGTTCAGATTGTTTTAATCCAAAGCGTACATGAGAGTATCCTCTCGAGCTAGAAACAACTGCGTCAGGAGACTCTCAGGGTGTTTAGCAAGACCTAGTGCTCTGACACGTAAAACACACTTGCTCCTTGGAAGAAAAGCTCTGACCAAGCTGATAGCGCATTAACAAGCAGAGACGTTACTTTACCGACAAAAGTCCATATAATCAAGGCTATGGTTTTTCCAGTAGTCATGTATGTGAGAGTTGGACCATAAAAAAGGCTGAGTGCCAAAGAATTGATGCTTTTGAACTGTGGTGCTGGAGAAGACACTTGAGAGTCCCTTGGACTGCAAGGAGATCCAACCAGTCCATCCTAAAGGAAATCAGTCCTGAATATTCATTGGAAGGACTGATGCTGAAGGTGAAACTCCAATACTTTGGCCACCTGATGCTAAGAAATGACTCATTGGAAAAGATCCTGATGCTGGGAAAGATTGAAGGTGGGAGGAGAAGGGGACAACAGAATGAGATGGTTGGATGGCATCACCAACTCGATGGACATGAATTTGAGAAACTCCAGGAATTGGTGATGGACAGGGAGGCCTGGGATGCTGCAGTCCATGGGGTTGCAAAGAGCCGGACACGACTGAGTGACTGAACAACAACGGCTCCGACTTGGTCTCGAGAAAGGGGAGCAGCGGGAGGAGGACCCTGAGCGGCAGACAGCCCCCTCAGCCCTTCCCTCATCCCCTGGCCCTCTGCCCACTCCTGTGTCTGTGCCCACCCACCCAGCAGGTCCTGCCAGCAGAAGTTGGGGTAGGCAGACCCTGGTGGGAGCCTGTTTCCCAGCCTTCAGGCTCCTTCCTGCCCTCTTAGAAGAGGAATTTTGTTTTATAAACCAGGAAGCTGCAGCTCCTCCTGGCGCCTCTTCAACAACAACACCCTTATCTCCCAGCCAGGACCCGGGAGGCCAGAGCCCTCGAGACTGGGACCCTCCCCTCCGTGAAGGAGGCAGCTTTGTGGAGGGGAAAGGAAATTCAATTTGGAACTTTTAGTAGAAATACATGGTAAGAATGAAACAGGCAATGAAAAAAATGCGGCTTCCCGCACGCCAAACATGCAGTTGTCCGTTTTCATTAAGCGCCCACAGCGGGCCCAGCACCTTACGGGCACCTCGAGGGCCTGCAGAGCAGCGCCGCGGGTCTCGGGGGCAGAAACCCCACCCCTCTCGCCGTGTTGTTCCTGCAGTGACCCTGGGCCTCCCCTGCAGCCACAGCACGGCCAGCGTCACCCCAAAGGCACACGTCTTTCCGGTCTTCTTACCAAGACCCTCAAAGGAAGAAGAGGCCTTTTCCGTATTTCCCTCCCTAACTTTACGAGAATCATCTGTGTGTTCTCTTATTTGGCATATAGGTTGTTCAAAACTGTAAATAAAATTGGGGAGCTGTGAAAGTTTGGGGTGCTGCTCTGCTCATCCCCAGGGCAACACGTTTCCCATCAAACTGAAAACCCAGTTACACACACTCGGTGGCTCCCAGACGTCCGCTTTCAGCTTCAGGACTGCGGCCCAGCTCCAGCCCGCAGGCAGGCAGCTGGGGGGTGGGTGCCCCTGCAACACTGCACAGCCCGGTGCTGGAGGCGGGATGACCCCTCCCCGATCATAAAAGGACCCGACACAAGGGGACCTGACTTGTCCTGACAGTTGCCTTCTGCAGCCCCTTCCTGACTCCCGTCACTGAGTCCCACCTGGAGCTGCTGGGCGGACATGAGTTTGGGTAAACTCCGGGAGGTGGTGACGGATGGGGAGGCCTGGCGTGCTGCGGTTCATGGGCCGCAAAGAGTTGGACACGCCTGAGTGACTGAACTGAACTGAACTGAAAGCAGAGGAGCCGTTCTCCTGGGCGCCCCTCCTGCGGGGCACGCACCCGGCTGGGACTCAGGAAAAGCTGCTTCTCCCCGTCTTGAGTCAGCTTGGCAGCGCTTGCCTTGGTCTCCTAGTAACTGGTACACCAATTGCTTCTCCTTGCTCGGCTCCAGGCAGTCTCCACCATGAACCAGAGAATTATCCTGGCCTTGGTCCCTGCGACAGGCTGACCTGGAGCAGACCGCTCCGCCCCGCACCCGGTACCCCCGGTGCCCCCCAGCAGCCACGCCTCGTGGCCCCAGCATCTCCCGCGTCCCGCCCCGAGGCTGCAGAGGGGCCAGCAGAGTCCCTACCTGAGGCGCACACCAGGCGGAGGGGGAGTCCTGACTGTGGCCGCGGGGACCCTGGGCCCCGGGCTGGGTCTGCGCTCAGACCCGCACGTTGGGCGAGTGGCCTGGCTGTCGGCAGGGCAGCGACTCCACTCCGGCCGGGGCTGCAGCCTTATCTGCAAACGGCTTCCTGTTTGCAAAGCCTCAGGCGGAGGAGGGAGTTTGGGAACTCGGGGACATGTGAGAAGTCGGGGTCTCAGGGCCCCTCACTCTTCCCCCAAAACTTCCATACCAGTCCCTTCTTTATGCATCTTTCCTGTTCCTCTTTCTTTCTTTTGAATAAATAAGCATGCATATTGTGGGAATGCAGCAGAGCAGAAAGGAGAGTGACAATTATCACCTGATATCACACAGAATACAGGCTGACATACTGTATTTTTTTTCCACGTGGGTTTCACTCCAAAACCATGAAGTACTCACCTGCTGCTTGCCGAGACCTAATCTGTGCGTGTGTGTGCTGAGTCGCTTGTCGTGTCTGACTCTGCAACTCTATGGACTGTAGCCTGCCAGGCTCCTCTGTCCATGGGGATTCTCCAGGCAAGAGTATTGGAGTGGGTTGCCACGCCCTCCTCCAGGGGATCTTCCTGACCCAGAGATCAAACCCTTGTCTCTTATGTCCCCTGCATTGGCAGGCGGGATTCTTTACCACTACCACCACCTGGGAAGCCCTAACCCATGATAAGACCGCAAAAGCCCTCCACTCACTGGAATTTCATTTAAGGGAACACAAGCCAGATCCATGACTGGATGGATCTGGCTTCCGTGTGGCTGGAAGTGGGGTGCAGGGGTGGGGGTGTCATTTAAGACAGTTGGCAAATTAGGATCATAAAAAGCTAGGTTCAAAGATGAACGTTTATTAAGACTGACAAGAGAAGTTATTACAAATTACAAAAGTAGGGACTGACAGATGCCACACACATCCCCAGAAGCATGAGGAAGAACAGACTGTTTATTCAAATTGCCTGACAGTATAAGTCAACCCGACGACTCAGATGGAAACAGACCACGTCCTGGAAAACACAAGCTACCACAGTGGACTCACCACGGAAGAGAGAATTCAACAGTCCTGGAGCAATTAAGGGGATTGCACTTGTGATTTTAAATCTCCCCAAAAGGAAATCTCTAGGCCAGATGGTTTCATAGGAGAATTCTGCCAAATGTTTAAAGAAAAACTAATTCCATACAATTCTTCCAGGAAACAGAAGTGGAGGAGAAACACTTACCAATTTATGAAGTTAGTGTTATCCTGATACCAAAACCAAAGACACTACCAAAAAGAAAAGTACAGACCAATAACTCGCAAAAGATACGGATGCAAAAAAAAAAAAAAAAAAAATGTAGATGAAATCAATTTTTAACCAAGTATTAGCAAACAGAATTGAGCAATATGTGAAAAGATTTATACGCTATGACTGTGGTATTTTGGGGATGCAAGGCTGGGTCAATATTCAAAAATCGGCTAAAGTGAAAAATCGACTAAAGTGACCCACCATACTAATAAACTAACACAGAAAAGCTACATGTCACATCAGTTGAAGCAGAAAGCATCTGACAAAATCCACACACTTCGATGATAGAAACTCTCAGAAAAATGGGAACAGATGGGGAATTTCCTCATCTTGACAAAGAGCATGCATTTTTAAAATAAAAACTATTTTTAATTGAAACATACTGACACCCAACATTCAAGACCAAGGTGTACAGCACATTGATCTGATACATCTGAACACGGTAATATGGTTGCCTACAGGGGTGGCATCAGTTAGCACTTCATTACATCAGAGTTGTCATTGCTTTTTTAAATGTTGATTTAAAATTTTTTTGGCTGACAGGTCTTAGCTGCGGCACTCAGGATCCTACTTCCCTGACCAGGGATCAAACCCAGGCCGCCTGCATTGGGAGAGTGGAGTCTTTAGCCACTGGACCACCAGGGAAGTCCGTCATTTCTTTTTTTTGTGGTGGGAATAATTAAGATCTAGCTCAGGAATCTTGACGGTTTTAATACAATATTGCTGTGTTCACCGCACCGTGCCATCAGCCCTCCAGGACTTACTAGCCGCACACGTGTCCCTGAAACCTCTCTCCCAGTCCCCACCTGCCGGCACCACCCTGGCAACCACTGCCCCTTTCTAGTTTGGCTTCCTTAGACCCGCATGAAAGTTACAATCATAGTGTCTTTCTGTTGGATTATCTCACTTAGCTTATGACCTCCAGGGAAAAGCACGCTGTCCAATGGACACCCCTCCCCCTCACGAGGAGGGTATTTGATTGTACATCTCTATCTGTAGCTTTTATCCATTTGTCCCGTTGACAGGCAGGTAGGTTTCAGTACCTTGACTATTGTGAATAATGCTGCAATAAGCCTGGGAGGACAGACATCCCTTTGATGTTTTCATTACTTTTGCATAAATCCTCAGCAATGGAAATGTGCGATCACACAGCAACTCCTTTTTTGGAGGAACCTGCGTACTTCTCTGTAGTGGCCGCACTCACACACACTCCACCAGTGTTTTCTTGAGTTTTCGAGATTGTTACCTCCATTCTGTTACCTCTATGACCAGCATTCTGACAGGTGCGAGGTGATAGCTTGTGGTTTTGGTGTGCATTTCTGTGATATTAACTTGCCTACTTGAAGCAGACTGTAAACTAGAGCCGTTTTCAGGTCACAATCGCATTTACACCTGCCCTGCAGACGAGCACCAAGAAGCCACCAGCATGACTGGTGCTTCTCCTCCGGGGCCCCCGGTCTCCATCCCACTGCCCCCGGCTCCAACACTGACCGCCAGAGCCGGCCACTTCCAAGGGGTCGGACAAGAACCTGGCCCACGTCCCAGTTATTATTTACATTTCTCAGATATAACTGAGACATCTGGACACGAGAGCCCCAGCAAGCCCATGTGTCTCCAGCTGGGAATCTTCCCCAGAGGTCACCTCTGTGCAGCCGTATCTCGGGACACTTTGTCCACAAGGACGTTAACCTCACCCGCCCTCCCCTCAAGGCTTCACTTCTCCAGAGCTCCTGATGGCAGAAGGACACCAGGCCACACGGCCTGCTGGCTTGCAGCACAGGAGCCCAGCCAGCACAGACAAGGGTGCAAGCGTGGAGCACCCAGGGCCCCATGGTGGAGAGGTGTCAGGGCACGTCACACCCGAGATCCCGAGGTCACGAGGGATCTTAGTACAGGAGGCTGCCCAGAATCAAGGAGGACTGTGAAGGCCATGGAGGCTGTCAGGCAGGCAGGAGGCTGGGGCAGCGGGGTCCTCGGCCAGTCACCGTCCCCAAGACAAACCCTGCAGCTCAGAAGTGGGCTCCACCATGTAACACAGACGACCACCCCCGAGGGCCTCCTGAGTGCACGTGAACTACACTCGTGCTTATAATCACCTACAAGAGGCAGGAATCTGGAAAATATGAACGCGTGTGTAAGTGAGCCACTGTGCCGGGAAACCAATGCAGGGCCCTGACGACAGGGGCCGTTGGTCCAAGACCCCCCAGCCCAAGCAGGAAGCGACCCGGAAATCCAGACGGCTCTGCAGCCGCAGCTCTGCAAGTCTGAAAACCACGCCCAAAACACGGCACTCAGAATAATATTTTATTTAGTCGTTTGTTTACAACTGAAACTCTGGGAATTCAAAATTAACATCCTTGCCCGTGAGCTTCTTATAGACACCAGAAAACGTTTCAACCTACAAGAGAAGAGATAAATTGTCACTACACACAGGGGACGTGCCCTCTGTAGTCCCAAACGGGGCAAGCTCGAGTCTGGTGTGGGGAAAGGGCTCCACCCCCTGCGCCACCTGCTGGCTCCTCTGGGTCACTCGGAGACCCTGGGGTGACGGTTTAACCCGGAATGAAGCCAAACGGCAGTTCTCCCTCAGAGTCTAGAAGCCAAATGATAGTTCTCCCCAGAGTCTATCTCGACCACCACCCAGCCTTAAGTTCAGCCTCACACACACCATGGAATTACTTCACGTCCATTTCTCCTAACAATTTAAAACAATTCCAGTGTTTAAAACATCTCCCAATTTAACCTGATCTACAGCCCCCAAGGCAGTCGGCTCCCACAGGCAGGTTCAGAACCACTGGGGTGGGCTGGGCTCACCCCCGCCCGGGCCTTGTCTGGCCCCTCCCCCAGGGGCGGGCCTGCGTCTGGCCCCTCCCCGGGAGGCCAGCCCCTACCTTGTGCTCCACATTGTTCTGCTGAGCTTTGTCCAGATGGACCTTTATGAGTCGGCTGCCGTCCAGCTTCACGCGGATCCTCTTGCCCACGATCTCACTTGGGAAAACCAAGTCCTCCAGGATGGCGTCGTGCACAGCGGTCAGAGTGCGGCTTGAAGAACACAGCGACAAAAGTGAGAAACCCAGCAAGGTCTGCCCTCCTGGGAACCCCCAGGGCACCTCCGCAAGTCAACCCTGAGTGGAACGCTCCAGGTTCCTGAAGCCACAGCAGCACGAGCTTTCAAGTTACGTCCTTTTGTCCCATGTATCACAGCAGAGCCGCTACCACACGAGGAGAGGGAGACACACACGCTCCCATCTCACTTCCAAAGCCAGCCTGTTGTGAACCACACACACCAGCTGTCAGGAATGATCATCTCCAGAAAAGGAGATTAGTGATGACTTTTATTACAGGACACACCGTTAGGTTGTCATTCACATGATCTTCTGTAGTAACCTCTTACCTCTTCCAAAACGATCTTTTCCAGTGTTGTCAAATGATTAGATGTTACCACAGGCTTTACCTACCGAAGACACTTTGAGGGGTCCCTGGCCTCTAAGATGCACCAAAGCCCCTCCCTGTTCCTGCGATGGAATGAGGCGACACCCCACCCAAAGGACACTGTTCTACCCCAGCTCTAGGATGGGGCCCCTCCCATGAGGGTACCAATTTCAGCCCATCCCATCACAGACTGCCAAGGGAGCCTTGCTCCTCTTCTGGATATGACTCCAAGTTCACAACCCATCTGGCTGCCAGACAAGGTTCAATTAACCCCAAACTTCTAGCCAATCAGTTTTGTACCACAGGATACCAGGAATGAGAGAAGAGACTGTTCTCACTCCCAACGTCTGCAGGGCTCCCTTTTATTACGGAACGTGTCCAAGTCTTATTCACCCCTCAGTGGCTCAGACACCATGTCCTACTCGTTTCTCTTTGTCCGGCAGCTCTGCACACACAGAAGGGGCTCCTAAATGACCGCAAAGTTTCATTGCTCAAAGGCCAAGAGCAGCTTCAGCACCTCAGCACACAAATCAGTCAGCCAGCCCAGTTGACGAATGGCTGCTAACCACTGGCCAAGCACACCCTTCCGGGTTAGGAAAGCACCATGGACCCTGTTATTTACTTCCTTCAAAACACAAGAATAGAACGGAATCTAGCTGGTCTCAAACTCAAACTCTAGCCTGATCTAAACTCTCTGAGGGAAAGCAGGGGCAGCACAACTTGACAATCACGAGCCGCAGGGCCAGCCTGCCTCAGAGGAAAGTGGCCGAGACCCTGCGCGTGACTCGTGCAGGAGGAAGATGAGCACAGAGAAGGAGGAGAAGCCGCAGAGCCAGCCTGCTTCAGAGGAAAGTGGCCGAGACCCTGCGCGCGACTCGTGCAGGAGGAAGATGAGCACAGAGGAGGAGGAGAAGCCGCAGGCAGGAAGGCAGACGGGAAACGGGTGGGATCGCTCAGCGCAGGGCGGGGAAGACTCCCGGGTCTGCGCCAGGCCATGGGACAGGCTGGCGTCATCAGCTGAGAAGTGGAGACAGGCTTGTGCCGAGGGAGAGCCAAGGCTACAGACCTGGGAGTCGGCACCTTCACTGTGTGTAGAGCAAAGGGGCTGCTCTTATAGTCAAGTACTAACTCAGGCTGTCAGGACCCAGGCTACAAAACCACCTGAGTATCAGCATTAACAAACGAAACCTTCTTGATTATCCCCTGTATTTGATCTCCTGCAAGCTATCCAGAATAGCCCCCCTCCCCCAAAAGCTCTACATTCTAATGCTACCCCAACTGCCCTGAAAACAAGACCAAAGCACCAACAGCGCAAGTTCCGTAATGCCCGGCACGGGCCTCTCCAGCCTCTCCATCCTCCACAACGTGGCGCCGTCAACACCCGTCCACAACGCTAGAGACCCTCACGCCCTGCTTCCAGGCACGCCCGGCTCAGACGCCAGCACCACGAACACTGGAGGACGAGTGATAGCCTTTATCCCACCAGCACTGATGCTCAAGTCCTTTCTCAAACTGCCCAAGGCAGGCCTGCAGGGACCCAAGAAACCAAGTGTGTGGAATCAGCGACTTCAACACAACACCAGAAAGCTCAGACCAAGGAGCCACCCTCCAGTATCTAGTTTACAGCAGATAACCTGCAAGTCAATCAGGTTCATAAAACATGCATCACCAGCAACACCTTCAACCTCTGCCATGAGCAACAGACAAGTCTAGGTTTTCAACCTCAAATCGACAGCAAAAGTAAACAATGTGAACACACTGTGCTGCCCCCACGTCGGGTGTGCTTTACCCCACCGCGCCCACTGGACTCCTCCTCACCGCTCTTCCCTCTACCCAAAGAACCGGGTCCAAGTCTCACCTTTTGTGAGCGCAGCAACCTACTGTACCACCTACGTGAGTATATGTAACTCTTACCTCCAGAATCAACCTTAAAACATTTCACACAGTTACAGAAACCCAGTTACTTAATAAAAACTCCCATGTGAATGGCTTTCCTACATCACTCACACTTAATTTTAAAAAACTTACATAACTCTTACTATAAATAACCCATGCCAATCAACAATGGTTATTAAGAGTGGTACACACATTTTTGATGCTGAAGAAACCTACCTCCTGGGACGTTTCTGCTTATTTTTCGTACGGCTTTTTCGAGTTGGCTTAGGCAGAATTCTCCTCTGTAAGGTAAAAATTATCATTCAACAAACTTTTAAAAAGACTTAAGTTGTCAGAAAACTAAGCACTATCAAAACTACTTTACAAACCAAAGAACTTAATGGCTGAATTCAAAGCTCCAGAAAGTCAAACAACCTAGACCCAACAAGTGAGTAAGAATCTCTGAAGTACTTCCTGACTTCATTTATCCTTTCAGAACCCACTACTGCTGCTGCTGCTAAGTCCCGTCAGTCATGTCTGACTCTGTGCGACCCCCCAGACGGCAGCCCACCAGGCTCCCCTGTCTCTGGGATTCTCCAGGCAAGAACACTGGAGTGGGTTGCCAATTCCTTCTCCAACGCATGAAAGTGAAAAGTGAAAGGGAAGTCGCTCAGTTATACTCTTAGAGACGCCATGGACTGCAGCCTACCAGGCTCCCCCATCCATGGAATTTTCTAGGCAAGAACACTGCAGTGGGGTGCCATTGCCTTCTCCAGCTTATAGTAAAATGTAACTGGAAAAATGTGACTGATCCCCCAAATATTACACGCCTGTTTACATTTCATCCAACCCACTACCCACTTACAGGTACTAAGTCAGAATACTACTCCTTGACTTACTCATCAGCCAAGCACTTAAGTCCTAGAGATTTCTGTTTGCAAAAAGGCCCAATCTAACTTAAAAAAACCAAAACACAGCCTCTTAACCATTTTCTCCTTACCCTACCAACCATTCTTTTGCGTGCCTTTTCCTCCCAGCTGCTGCTGCTGCTAAGTCGCTTCAGTCGTGTTGGACTCTGTGTGACCCCATAGACGGCAGCCCACCAGGCTCCCCCATCCCTGGGATTCTCCAGGCAAGAACACTGGAGTGGGTTGCCATTTCTTTCTCCAATGCATGAAAGTGAAAAGTGAAAGGGAAGTCGCTCAGTCGTGTCCGACTCTTAGCGACCCCATGGACTATAGCCTACCAGGCTCCTCCATCCATGGGATTTTCCAGGCAAGAGTACTGGAGTGGGGTGCCATTGCCTTCTCCGCATCTACATGTAATTCCCCAGGGTGGTGTGAGTCCGCTGAGAAACCCCACCAGGCGGAGCATGCGCCCAGTTCACATCTTGCCTTCATCACTTCTGCACAACCCAGCACCCTCACGGCACTGCAGCCACGGCAGACACTGGGGCCGCTTTACCACGAACATCAGCAGTTCAGTGCAGTTCTGTCGCTCAGTCGTGTGCGATTCTTTGCGACCCCATGGACTGCAGCACGCCAGGCTTCCCTCTCCATCACCATCTCCCGGAGCTTACTCAAACTCATGTCTTTCGAGTCGGTGATGCCACCCAGCCATCTCCTCCTCTGTCCTCCCCTTCTCCTCCTGCTTTCAATCTTTCCCAGCATCAGGGTCTTTTCCAATGAGTCAGGTCTTTGCATCAGGTGGCCACCCATCAGCAGTACCCTCTACCTCTTTAACCTGGCGCAAGCGGCGACCAGCGACTCTACCAACACAAGCCCTCACCCCAGCGCCCAACACGACGTGCCCCGCGGGCGCACCTGGGCGATGAAGACGACGTGCTTCCCGCTGAACTTCTTCTCCAGCTCGCGCACCAGGCGCACCTGGATTTTCTGGAAAGACTTCAGCTGCGGGACGGGGACGAAGATAATAATAGCTTTCCGGCCACCGCCAACTTCGATCTCCTAGAGTCAAAGCGGGAAGAGAGGCACAGATGCAGTCAGGCGGGGAGGGGGACCCCGGCACTACCGGCGGCCCGCGCACGTGCCCAAGCCCCGCCCCGTCCTGGGGGAACCCGAAGCCCACCCCGGGGGGGACCCCCTTGCCTTGGCGGCCGTGATGTTCAGCTCCCGCAGCTGCGCCTTGAGGTCCGAGTTCATCTCCAGCTCCAGCAGGGCCTGTGGGGCGGCAGAGGGCGCAGCCCACGCTCAGCGCGCGCAGCCTTCATTCACCCCGACCCTCTCCGGGACCCCGGCTCGCCCGCCCTCTCACCTGGGAGATCCCCGACTCGAACTCGTCCGGCTTCTCGCCGTTGGGCTTGACAATCTTGGCACTGGAGCTGAACATGGCCGGGACCTGGAAGCACAGCGCGCTCAGGGCGAGCGGCCGGCCCCATCTTCCCCCCGCACAAGCCATCGGGGCCCCCGGGCCGGCCAATCGGCCGCATCCCCACCCGGGGGCCCCAGATGTGTGCCTCCCGAAGCCGGAGGACCGGCATAGCGCCCGCGGACCACATACCTTGCAGAGGCGGCCAAAGATTCTGGCGGCTGCCGACCCGAGCAGGCCTAGGAAGAGACCTAGATCTCGCGAGAGTTCGTTAAATCCCGGCGGCGGAGGGGAAGAGGCGGGAATAGCGCGAGTAGAGAAACCGGAAGAACCACTGAGACGCGGAGGCAGCCTAGAGAGTCCCCTGAAGCGGCTCCTGAGGGCCGGAAAGCTGGGAAGGATTTTTGGCTCTGCTGTTATCCTTGTCTCGGCTGCTGGCGGGAATTCCCGTGTGGGCAGCCGAGGTTCCAGGCGGGCGGTGGGCTGGCCCGGCGACAGGCTGTCGGGGGTCCCAGGTCCGCCTTCAGGAAAACAGCTTGGGCTACCCCTGAAGATAGGACCAAAAGCCTCACTTAACACGAGGAAGCTTAACGTCCCAGCTGAAGCAATGGAAAGGAACCGGAGACTTGGGTTCCGTTTGGGCTGTGGAGGACCAAATGAGATGCTTGTGAAAGCGCTTTGGGAACGAACTGCTTTACGAATAAATGTGGTTTCCAGGCCACACTGGGCTCTCGTATCGACTGTTTGGTGCAGCCGACGAATCTGAGACGTCTAGGGACACCTGTGGTGGAGGCGGCCTGGAGCTGAAGAACCATCCCAAGAGGGAAAGTTCAGTTCAGTTCAGTCGCTCAAGTCGTGTCCGACTCTTTGCGACCCCATGGACCACAGCATGCCAGGCTTCCCTGTCCATCACCAACTCCCAGAGTTTACTCAAACTCATGTCCATTGAGTCCGTGATGCCATCCAGCCATCTCATCCTCTGTCGTCCCCTTCTCCTCCTGCCTTCAATCTTTCCCAGCATCAGGGTCTTTCCCAGTGAGTTAGTTCTTTGCATCAGGTGGCCAAAGTATTGAAGCTTCAGCTTCAGCATCAGTCCTTCCAGTGATTATTCAGGATTGATTTCCTTTAGGGTGTACTGGTTGGATCTCCTTGCAGTCCAAGAGACTCTCAAGAGTCTTCTCCAACACCACAGTTCAAAAGCGTCAATTCTTTGGTGCTCAGCTTTCTTTATAGTCCAACTCTTACATCCATACATGACTACTGGAAAAACCATAGCTTTGACTAGACAGACCTTGGCAAAGTAATGTCTCTGCTTTTTAATATGCTGTGTAGGTTGGTCATAACTTTCCTTCCAAGGAGCAAGCGTCATTTAATTTCATGGCTGCAGTCACCATCTGCAAAGACCTGGGGCCAAACAGGGTGCAATTCCAGGAGAAAAACAAGGGACGCTTGGGCAAAGCTGGGGCTCAAGCTGGACAGCTGAATTTAGCGCAGCTGTGGTGAAAGATTCGGGGGTGGCAAATGGCCTTAAAGTGGGTCAATAATTTGACACAGCAAAATTTTTTATTGGAAAAATGCTTACTATCCTGTCACTTGAAACACGTGTCAAGGACTTCCTGCCCTAGAGAGGAGCAAAAAATACAATTCACAAATAATTGTCTAGGTGTGTGTTCTGTGCTAGCTATAAGGAAAAACCACTGGATCCTTGCCCTTGGGAGATGGCAGTTTCGAGAGTGAAAGTGAGAGTCGCTCAGTCATGTCCTACTCTTTGCAACCCCATAGACTACACAGTCCATGGAACTCTCCAGACCAGAGTACTGGAGTGGGTAGCCTCTCCCTTCTCCAGGCGATCTTCTCAACCCAGGGATTGAACCCAGGTCTCCCACATTGCAGGTGGATTCTTTACCTGCTGAGCCACCAGGGAAGCCCACCAGGGAAGTTTAGTGAAGAAAACATAATTTGTATGACTGAATATAAAATGACAAGTTATAACAGTACATACGAGTAAAATGAGTAAAGGGGGCCAGAAGGACTCATGCTTTAAGAAACCAGGGAATTCTGTGGAAGAGATGAAATTAATCTGTGGTGAGGAGAAGGGGAAGACAGAGGATGAGATGGTTGGATGGCATTACCAACTCGATGGACATGAGTTTGAGCAAGCTTTGGGAGTTTGTGATGGACAGGGAAGCCTGGCGTTCTGCGGTCCATGGGGTGGCAAAGAGTCACTAGGGAGAACGGCATTTCCAACCTAGCAAACAGTATCTGGCTGTGGGGAGATAGTCTACTTGAACTTCAGTTTCCTTACCTGTCAGATTTACCAGAGCAATTACCCACATGTGCCAGGTGCTGTGGAAAATGCTTAGAAAGCTACGCCAGGTGATGCCTAAGATTTCCAACAACCTTTACTAAGATTGTGTTCATCTCAGATATTTAAAGCTGTATATACTTCTCTATGTGATTGCAGCCATGAAATTAAAAGACGCTTACTCTTTGGTAGGAAAGTTATGACCAACCTAGACAGCACATTAAAAAGCAGAGACATTACTTTGCCAACAAAGGTCCGGCTAGTCAAGGCTATGGTTTTTACAGTGGTCATGTATGGATGTGAGAGCTGGACTATAAAGAAATCTGAGCGCTGAAGAATTGATGCTTTTGAACTGTGGTGTTGGAGAAGCCTCTTGAGAGTCCCTTGGACTGCAAGGAGATCCAACCAGTCCATTCTAAAGGAGATCAGTCCTAGGTGTTCATTGGAAGGACTGATGTTGAAGCTGAAACTCCAATACTTTGGCCACCTGATGCAAAGACCTGACTCATTGGAAAAGATCCTGATGCTGGGAAAGATTGAAGGCAGGAGGAAAAGGGGATGACAGAGGATGAGATGGTTGGATGGCATCACCGACTCAATGGACATGGGTTTGGGTGGACTCCAGAAGTTGGTGATGGACAGGGAGGCCTAGTGTGCTGCAGCTCATGGGATTGCAAAGAGTCGGAGATGACTGAGTGACTGAACTGACCTGATACTTCTCTAATGTTAGGGGGAGAGGGGCCAACTGATTATCTCACTGGAATCAGCTTCGAACTTGTTGAAGAGAGAAAATGGAGCTGACCTGTGATCTTACCTGGGTCACCATTCCAAACCTCCTTGATGAACCATTTCCGTTCATTTTCCCACTTTTTCAACCTGGCTTCTGTGTCTCCCACTCCACAAAAGCAGCACTCCAGAAGTTCATCCAGTAAAGTTCTTTCTGGTCTCCAGGACTTTGTTGGAAGGCCTGGTGGGAGAGGACATTCTTGTCTTGCTTGTTCCCCATCCTCGGGGAAAGCATTCTTTCATCACATCAGTGACTATGATGTTAGCATTAGGTGTTTGTAGATATTCTGTAGATTTATTGAGGAAGTTCTCTCCTATCCCCGTTTTCTGGGTTTTTATCATAAATGGGATTATGTCAAATGCATTTTATGCATCAGTTAGTATAATCATGTGAGTTTTTCTTCCTAGCCTGTTAATATTGTAGACTACCTTAATGGGTTTTCAAATATTGCACCTTCCTTGAATATCTGGAATAAACCCTGCTTGGTAATGGGGTATAATTCTTTCTCACTGGGCTCATCATCTTACTCTCATCTTACTTTCTCATCATCCACTTATTAATATTTTGTTGAGGATTTTTAATGTCTATTCACAAGAGACATTGGTCTGTAGTTTCCTCTTTTTGTATTGTTTTGGTCAGGTTTTGGATTAGGTTAATATCAGCATAAAATAAGTTGGGACGTGCTCCCTCATCTTGTATTTTCTGAAAACAATTGTGTAGAATCAGTGTTAAGTCTTCAAACAGTTGGTTGAATTCAGATGTGAAATTATCAGGGCCAGGAGATTTCTTTTTCCAGGGGTTTTCACTATGATGAATTCCATTTCTTTAATAGTTACAAGGATATTTAGATTATTTTTCATATTGGATGAAATTTGGCAGTTTGTGCTTCTATAGGAACTGGTACATTTCATTTAAATTGTTGAATTTATGCCAGTAGAATTGTTCATAATATTCCCTTATTATCCTTTTAATGTTCAGAACAATAAAAGATGTATTTTTAAGAAGATTCCACAAGAACCTTCAAGTCAGTACATTATTTCGAGTTCCTGCAGGAGGAAAGTACTACATGGAAACAGCTTGTACATCACAGGGTTAAAGGACATCTGGGCAGTGATCGGGAGAGCAGTGTCTGTTGTGGGGGGGTACAACAAAGCACCCCTTCTTTAGGAAAATCTACCCTCCAGAGGTCAGAGGAAGGTCACTCAGTGCTGGAGAGGACAGGTTTTTCATCTGTTCTGACAGCAGATGCCTTAAGTGTTGAACCTGGGCTTGGAAAAACTGCCATTTTTCTTTGGCAGTCCTAGGTCCTTTTATGGCTGAAAGCTTTAGTGAGTGGATGCTGTCTTCCTGAGGGGAGGCTCAAAAACCAGAGTAAAGAAGCAAATCTACATGTTGCAACAGAGTAGGACCTCGGGAAGTTTGTAACATCTGGGTCAGCCTTCGGGATTTGTGCAGAATGAGGACTCTCAGTAAAATCCTGAGGGGTTACTCTCCCAGAATTGTTTTTCTTTCAAGTGAAAGAGATAAGGTACTGGCCTGTTTCATTGACTGGAATACTAAGGAAATGGAGATATTGAGAAATGGAATATTGCCTGCCACATCAGTAAACAAAGAATCTCACTGCTGCTGCTGCTGCTACTGCTAAATCACTTCAGTCGTGTCCGACTCTGTGCGACCCCATAGATGGCAGCCCACCAGGCTCCCCCGTCCCTGGGATTCTCCAGGCAAGAACACTGGAGTGGGTTGCCATTTCCTTCTCCAATGCATGAAAGTGAAAAGTGAAAGTGAAGTCGCTCAGTCATATCCGAATCTTAGCGACCCCATGGACTGCAGCCTACCAGGCTCCTCCATCCACGGGATTTTCCAGGCGAGAGTACTGGAGTGGGGTGCCATCGCCTTCTCCGAAAGAATGTCACAGTCATCGGCAATTGCAGCCGACTCTGAAGGTGAGTTGGCCAGCCCTGAGGGAACTCAGGAAGGAACCGAAGAGTATCAGCCAGGAGAAGCTATCAGACTGCAGCTTCTCCTTAGAGTGAGCCCTGAGGAAATCAGGATGTGAAAATGCTGAGGTGCCTATGAAAGGAACGGGCTCAGCGAGCCCAGACTCTTGCATCTTCCCGTACACAGTTGCTGTTGTTCAGTTGCTAAGTCTTGCCCTCCAACTCTTTGCAAACCCGTGAACTGCAGCACACCAGGCTCCCCTGTCCTTCACGATCTCCCAGAGTCTGCTCAAACTCATGTCTGTTGAGTTGCTGATGTCATCCGACCATCTCATCCTCTATCACCCTCTTCTCCTTTTGCTTTCAATCTTTCCCAGTTGGCAATACAATAATGTCTCTCCCCAGATGGAAAAGGCCAAAGGCTGAAAAACTCAGTGCTACTTTATCTGAAGCTGTGCTGTGTGCTGTGCTAAGTCTTTGGGACCCTTTGGACTGTAGCCCGCCAGGCTCCTCTGTCCATGGGATTTCCCAGTCAAGTATACTGGAGTGGGTTGCCATTTCCTCCTCTGGGAGATCTTCCCAACTCAGGGATCAAACCCATGGCTCCTGCGTCTCCTGCATTGCAGGCAGATTCTTTACCTGCTGAGCCATCTAGGAAGCCCCCATTATTTGAAACACCCCTTCCCAGGAACCAGGCCAGTGGCATTTTCAGCCAGCTTTGGTTGAAACAGTCTAATCTCAAGATGAGACTGAAGTGCCAAAGGCAAACTCACATACAGAGCAAGGCCTGAACTGGAAAGAAGAAGCCTTTACATAGATCCCAAATAAAGCCTGGAGGACCTCACACACAAAGAGGGCGTGAGCTGGCATCCACAAGAAAGATGTACCTTCAAACTGCAGGGTCAGCAGGAAAAGCAGTGAGCCCAAAGGAGCAACATGGGTGCCACCCCTCCTTGCTCACCCAGTGAAGGAGGAAACAGACAGAACAGGCTCTGTCTTGAAAGCAGGACTCCATCCTGGGCCGGACTGTGGACTTAGAGCTATATGCCCAGTATCTACGGTAAGGACATACCAACTGGAAAACCAGGCCCCCAGAAGGAAGAGCCCCAGGGCTCGTACCCAGACTCTCTGTAGCCTAAAAGAATACCTAATTATCTGTGTAACTGAATAGAATCATAAATTTTATTATGCTTATTGGAGTATGATCACAGGCGTATGTCCACTGTTAACTGCCTAGGCTTAAGGCATATGAATCACGGGTTAATTTTGATTGTATCTTTCTTTTCCTTTATTCAGATTAGTTTCAGGGAATTAGGGGAGGTAGGTTTGGGCACGTACACTTAGGGTATATAAGGTTTTCACAAAAACTGGTCAGGGTCCTTGGCTAAGAGGAGACTATGCCTTGGGCCCGCCGGGGTAATAAACTGCACTCCACTATCTGCATCGTCCTTCTGAATGTTTCCCGGAATGCATGGCTACAACAGCAGAAGTGCTCTGGAGCCTTCTCTGGCCCCTGTAGGGACAAGAAAAGTGATGGCCTTAAACACATAGACTGCCAGGTATTTCTCCAGTAAAGATGGGCTTATTCAGGGTCAGCAGGGAAGTACAGTTCAGGATCTGCCACCGTGGTGAGCCATGTGGAGTTCCAGCACAGCGAGGGAAAGAGAGCACTTCTGTGGAGAAGAGGGAGGTGGGGGCTGTGGAAGACAGTCTGCGGCTGTGCGCTGGCCAAGTCTCTGCCGCAAAGAGAAGCCCTCTTCCTCTTGGGCTCTGCCATTGTCGCAGGGCAGGAGAGCTCCCGTTCTGGTCTCCCAGATCTAGTTAAGGTTTCTGCTCATTAATTTTTTACACTGGGTAGTTCTGGCCCAGGACAGAATACTGCCAGGGCAGAGGGCACAGTTAAACAAGCAAGATCAGTTCTCCTTTAAAAAGTTAATTTGTTTATTGTATAAAAGTCCCCGTGAAAAAGGATCCTGTGCTGGGAATGCCTTATCTCAGCTCTGTGAGGCAGAAAGCCTAGAGGTCAAGGGGGTGAGAGAGCTTAGACGTTAAAACAATTCTCTTCCCTCCAGATCACAACTCCTGATGTTCATAATAAAGTGACAGGAGAGTTACTGATGAGTCCTTGAGTGTAAAATGAATTTATGGACCTGCCTGTCTGATCAAGAATTAATGGGCTGAATTTAACAGAAGGTTTTCTCTCCCCTCCACTTATAGCTGGCAGGATTTTTATTGTATTATCTATCAGCCAGTGGAAGGAGCATGTGAATGAAATAAATGTGCAAGCCTGTAATGAATGTGAAAATCTTACGCATTTAATTGAAGCGAGGTCACTGGCTTCTGCTGGAGAGTCTCAAGGTCACTTTTCCTGTATTACCATAGGTGGCCTGTAGAAATACTGGTGAACTATCAGTAGGCAGGTGATTGCTGAGATATTCATCTCTAAATTATAGAAATACTAATACATTTGACTTTTATCACCAACTAATTATTTGCTCATCTTCAATATATCTCCTCAAACGCAACACCATTCTTCCCAGGCATCTTCATGAAACATGCATGAGATGAAAAGAATTGGTGCCTTTGCAGACATGCTGTGTATCGACCACACTATCCACACAGAGTCAGTGGATATTCACAGCCCCTGGACACAGCAGCAGCATCTCCATTTTTCAAAGCATAGAACAGAGACTTTAAGCAACTCCCCGAATTTATAGAGCTGGCAATTGTGGGGCTGGAATTTTCAGTCAACATTGTGAACTTCACAGCTCAGGGGCAGGAGAGCAGCAGAACTGGGGGACTGAGTCACAGGAACACTTCATCACTTCTGCCACTCAGCCCCACCCCCTACCCCGGGGCAATGTACCTTATTGAGAATGAGCCAGTTTTTGCCCAGAGTAAGTAAAGTCACACACTTGGAGCCAGAGATTAAAATAAAAAATATTTAGTTATCCATCAACAAAAATGCCAGAAGAAAGAGTTTTAAAATTGCAGAGAGCCACTCAGATGCTTTTCTGAACATAGTCAGATAATTCAAACAACAACTTTGCAGGGATGATGAGTACTCTGTGATAAAGGACCACAGCCAGCTAACTTACATGCAAAAGCAAGTCTTAATTAAGTAGGTCAGACGCAAGGATCAAGCTAGTGGGAGGTGGGCTACAGTCAGACAGCACCTTTTCAGGGGCCCAGCCTCTTTCTTCCTCCAGGCAACACTGCAGCCTACAGCTGTGTCTATATCCTGCACAACTATTATCATTTCATATCTGTCTGACAATCCCAGTTCTTTCCAAGCTTTGAAGATATTTGCTTTTGACTCACTGCTGCTGCTGCTGCTAAGTCGCTTCAGTCATGTCCGACTCTGTGCGACCCCCATAGACAGAAGCCCACCAGGCTCCCGCGTCCCTGGGATTCTCCAGGCAAGAACACTGGAGTGGGTTGCCATTTCCTTCTCCAATGCATGAAAGTGAAAAGTGAAAGGGAAGTCGCTCAGTCATGTCTGACTCTTAGCGATCCCATGGACTGCAGCCCACCAGGCTCCTCCGCCCATGGGATTTTCCAGGCAAGAGTACTGGAGTTTGACTCACTACCCTGACTTATTTCCGCGTCAGCTTCTCAATCAGAAGTCAGCTCTTCCAGGTGCCATCTGTGTCCACAACTTAACCTGTGCCACTGGGAGGTGAGCGAGTGATGCGTCTAAAGAAAGTAGGTCAAAAGTAACATTTCCAAGGCTCTGGTCTGTGCCTACCAGGAGGCTGCAGGAGCTCCAGAGGCCCTGGGAAAATGGAGAATGAATGATCTCAAGAAGAGGGGCTGTGGTCGTTCTGAGAGCGGTCACTGGGCCGTCCTTAACTCTCATCATATATCCACAGAAGAGATGTGGCCATCAGTCATTACTCGCTTTTTAAGGGCAACTTTTTTGAAAGAAGCTACCTTGAAGTGCAATGACAATAGGAATGAGCAATGGACAAGAGCCAATTTAAATTAGTAAAGTTGAAAATTTTCAAATGGATAATTATTGAGTTCACAGGCAAGAACACACTGATCACATGTTTGTGGTTCCTTCTTCCTGGAGTATCAGACTTCCTTCTCTGCCTAACTCACCTGAGTGAAAGAAGAGTGAAGTCGCTCAGTCGTGTCCGACTCTTTGCAACCCCATGGACTGTAGCCTATCAGGCTCCTCCGTCTATGGGATTTTCCAGGCAAGAGTGCTGGAGTGGATTGCCATTTCCTTCTCCAGGGGATCTTCCCAACCCAGGAATCGAACCTGGTTTCCCGCATTTCAGGCAGACGCTTTACCGTCTGAGCCACCAGGGAACGCTTCTTTTATCCTTCGAACCTTACTCATGCACTACTGCGTTCCCTGGCCCTCCAGGCACTGGCTCACTCCCCCTGCCTGGCATACACTTTTCTCTTGAGATGTCTTCTGTCTGTTCACATGCCTATCTCTATCTTTGTCAATTTTGTATCCCTGGGGCTTGGGTCACACAGCATAGGTGTTCAGTAACATTTATTGAACTGAAGTCTTCAAGAAAATTGTTTTTGTTGTTCAGTCACTAAGTCCTGTCTGACTCTTTCTGACCCCATGAACTGCAGCACATCAGGCTTCCCTGTCCTTCACCATCACCTTGAGTTTGCTCAAAGTTGTCCATTGAATCAGTGATGCCATTCAACCATCTCATCCTATGTCATCCCCTTCTTATGCCCTCAATCTTTCCCAGCATCAAGGCCTTTTCCAGTGAGCCGGCTCTTCGCATCAGGTGGCCAAAGTACTGAAGCTTCAGCATCAGTCCTTTCCATGAATATTCAGGACTGATTTTCTTTAGGATGGACTGGTTTGAAAATTAGGTAGTTTAAAATTATTTGAAAAGGAAGGCTTGTCAATGGAGAGGACTTTTAAAGAAGTCCATTTACTTACAGAACGAAATGTGAAATATTGGGTAGATTATAGTCTAAGACAATATTCTAAGACATTAACGTTCCAATAAATATCCCCTTGGGTCGCAGTGCGTTAAGTTCTGGACATCCCTCTGGTTACAGAACCTGGGTGGAGGTGGGGAAAACGTGCCCCCGCCAATTTGAGGGGACCATGGAGGCGGCGGCGGGGTGCGGGCTCACCCCTATCCCCTCTCTCCCTCTGCCGCACCCACCCCTCTTTTCACTTGTGGACCCCAATGTCTTTCCGGCCAGGACAAAAGTGGGCGAGTAAACCAGCCCATCCGCGTGCCTGGCTGACCCTGAGTGTATCCCGCACCCCGGGAAAGCCCAGGAACACGGGGGGGGCTGACCTGGGGCCGGGGGCTGGGGACCCGACGCCCTGCGTGCAGAGCCTCCAGCGCCCACCACAGCCGCAGACCCCGGGAAGGGTTCCTAGGAGCGCAGGCGGGCGAGAGCCGGGGAGCACAGCCCCCGCGCAGGCCCCGCCCCATCTCCGCGGGGCCCCGCCCCGGAAGCCCATGTCCCCGCCTCTGCCCCCTGGGCCCGGACTCCGAGACTTCCGCCCAGGCCCCGCGTCCTCACGGACATCCGGGAAACTGACGAGTCAGGAGAGCGTTTGGCTCTGGGCCCCACCCTCGGCGCCGGGTTGCGTCATCTCCCTGCGCCGCCGCAGGAAGTTCGGGCTCTGTGATGGTGGCGCTCGGCCGGGAGTTGAGGGGCTCGGCGGTGGCAAGGAGTGAGCGATGACCCGGCTTCTGGGCGTGGTGCACAGAGTGGCTTTGGCGTTTGTGGGCTGCCGCAGTCTTGCCATGTTCTATGCCGTGAGGAGAGGCCGCAAGGCCGGGGTCTTCCTGACCTGGTGAGCAAGCCTCGCCGACCCAGGGCGGTGTGGGCGGTTCGCTTGGGGGCCGGAGCCCGCGGCCCTCTTGGCCACGTTGGGGTAGGCGCGCGGGGGTCCTGACGTGGTAGGCCTCGGGTCCGCTTCGTGTTTGCTGGGAATATCAGAAACGCCACGTACAGTCAGGGTTGGCCAGAGGCTTGCTTCTATTTAATCCTTCCTGGTGGCTCAGACGGTAAAGCGTTTACCTACAATGGGGGAGACCCGGGTTCAGTCCCTGGGTCGGAAAGATCTCCTGGAGAAGGAAATGCCAACCCACTCCAGTATTCTTGCCTGGAAAAGACTATGGACGGAGGACCCTGGTAGGCTACATTCCATGGGGTCACCAAGAGTCGGACACGACTGAGTGACATCACTTCACTTCTTCCCTTCTGTTGCACGGAAAGAGTTTCCAAACGGTGACACATAATGTGGAGCTCAACGCCTGATCTCATCTTCTGCTTTTAAAAAGAGAAATTCTTGTCAACTAGTGTTCATATCCCCGTAACAATCCTATGAATTAGATGGGATTCTCATTTTTGGGTGTAGTTACTGTGTTACAGAAATTCACGGGGCGAGTGAGTGACAGATGGAGGTCTTGAACCCGGGTGTTACGGTTCCAGGACCAGGGCTCTTCCCCGGCGTTATCGAGGTCTGTTATTTGTGTATGTGTTGTGAGTGCACTGTGTTGCCCTGCAGCTGTGCTGTGAGGAAGAGGCCTCAGAAGCTGATGTTTCTGTTGTAATGAAGTGATTACATCTCCAAAGTTCTCCTGTGCTTTGAGGAAGGCCTTATGGTGCAAGCGTGCTGTCTGGCCGGCTCATAACATGACACGGGGCGAAGGGTTGGACGTGCAGAGAAAACTACAAACACGGAGGCTTGATCCTTCGCCTCCAAGGAGCTGACAGCCCCCCACCTTTTTCAAACCGTTCCCAGCCTGAGAAAGTAGTCCGTCAGAAAGTAGGTAAGTCACAGCCCCGAAGGACATGACACTTTGTGTTTCAGGGATGAATGCAGAGCACAGGTGGACCGGTTTCCTGCAGCCAGATTTAAGAAGTTCACCACAGAGGAGGAAGCCTGGGCCTTTGTCAGAAGGTCTGCAAGCCCCAGTGATTCAGAAGGTACAGCTCACAGCATTGTGACACTGTAGCCTATTCAAAGCCCGTCATCGCCCAGGAGTCTCTTGATTTATATGTTGTGCTGGTGCTTCATTTGCCAAGTCGTGTCACTCTCTCTGACTCCATGGACCGCAGCACACCAGGCTCCTCTGTCCTCTGCTATGATCTATGTAGCTTCTCCTCTAAACACAGAGAGGAGAGATTATGGTTGTTTCCGTTTTACAGATTAGGAAACAAGCTGAAAGCATTTTAACTTAGGGACTCCTGTTGGTAACAGTATTAGAGACAAGCCAGGACTCAGAGCTCCTATTCTGTTCAGGGTCCTCACTATGCTTAATTCCACCTTTAAAAATACTCATTCTTGTTAGTGGATTTTATGGGCTCTAGTTGTAAAATGATGAATGTAGTTCTTTTCCCAGCATGCACCTCTGGCATTTTCTTTTTACCCTGGATGAAGTCATGCAATTGGAACTTCCCGCAGTTCACGTGTTAGAAAGTAGAGTTAATTGACGTTTATGGACTAACATAAGGGACGCCGAGAGTGACTGCATTAGAGCACAAAAGTTTAAACTGTAACCAACCTTGAAGAAGTTTATTCTCATGAACTTTACTTAGGCATTTTTTACTGCAGTGGATGAAGGCTAGGAGGAGAAGATTTCAAATCAGCTTCTTTTGAGCAGTCTCTGGAGCTCACCAAGGTGCTCAAACTTTGAACAAGTGCTCCTCTGGGCTGTCGTGACCATTCTGGGCCGAGTGGAGTTCAGGGGGAGGCAGGCCCTGCTGGGAGTCTGCCTTGAAAGGCGAGTTTCTGAGGTAGAGGAGACCCACTCTCCCGTGTGGCTGCCTCCTCCATCTGCCAGCAGCCTTTCAACGGGAGTGTGATTGACAGTTTCATTTTCTCCCCAGACGAGAAATCGGCTTGGGATAGAAAGCTAGTTTGGAAGTATCAGTCTTGTCTTGGTTGGGTCCTTTTTTTTTTTTAAGATTTATTTCTGGCTGTGCTGGCTCTTCACTGATGCGTGGGCACGCTCTCTGGTTTTGGTAAGTGGGGATAACTCTTGGTTGTGGAGCGTGGGCTCTAGGCGTGCAGGCTTTAGTTGTGGGCTCAGGGGCTTAGTTGCCCCTTGGGCATGTAGGATCTCCCCAGACCAGGGATCGAACCTGTAACCCTTATATCGGCAAGCAGATTCATAATCACTGGACCACCAGGGAATTCCCCTAGAGGAGGACTTTCAGGGTAAATATGAGGTAGGACAAGTACATCAGAGTGGAAATACCGGTGTTGCTCTGGACATAGTGGAAGCTTTCCTCCGGCGCTGCCAGGCTGGCTTTGCCACCCTCTGAGAGGTGGGTGAGAGGCCGCGCCGGGCAGGGGGCTTCAGCCAATGCCTGTCTGGTCGGTGCTCAGCGAATGCACTGGTTTAGGGTTTAGGGGAGGGAGTGCCCTCTAGTGTTGGGTTAAGGTGGTGGTTTTCGAGATCTCTGTTCCTGTTTCTGCTCCATGAAAGGGAGGCGCAGGGAAAGCGGCTTCAGGTCACTCACTGAGTGCTTCCTTGTACAGCAGCTGTGGTGGGTGCGGTCATTTGACAGAGTTTACAGCTGATGAAAGGTGGAGCTCGGATCGAAACCAGTTGTTTGAATCATGGTCTAGTTCTTCTGCATCAGCTGCCGTAATTACATGAAAGAGTGAAGCGAGCTACGGCCTGAGTGGTGTGAGTGCCCCTTAGGGTCACCCTTGGGTCCGCTCTGGAAGGAGCACTCAGCCAGTGCCATCCCCCCGGGCAGTGCCGCTCCCCCGTGCGGTGCCCACCAGTGCCGTCCCTGCACGGACCCTTATGGCTTCCACTTCCCTCTCTTAATATGTCCCATCGTTTGTTCTCAGCTTATGTACAAAAACTGGGTCCTTGTTTTCTCTTGGGAAAGAGCCTCTCAGATTTTCTAACTCTGAGCCCTGGAGGGTTCAGCACCCATGGTATCTCTGGCGTTTCCATGGCAACCAGCGGTCTTCTTTAGCAGAAGCTTTGCTGTGGTCTTTACCCCGCCCTTGTGGAGCTTCTTAAGGAAAATTTAGAGTCACTTTCCAGGACATCAGTCTTTCCCTCCTCTCATGTTGTGCTGTTTCTAGCTTTTGAGTAGACTGTCTTTCAGGGCAAAAAACTAAACACGTAGAACCACCACAAGTGAAAGCAAGCAAGCGACTCCGTGAGCCCTTGGATGAGGATGAAAATGCAGAGGCGTGTGCAAAGCACGTGCGGCAGAGCACAGAGCCACCACCGCCAGTTAGCAAAGACACCTTTTCTTACATGGGTATGTCTGTCTTGAATTTTAAAAATTTTAGTACTGTAATTATTTATGTGTAAAAACTTTTTCCACTTAAGGGATATTTGAGCTGATGTGTAACCTTCTTACCTGAAAAAGTTATTTAAAAATCTCTAAGGTCACTATTTTATAATCGATCAAATGGTGCAGAATTATTAGAATTTTGGACGTTCTCTTGAAAACTATTTTATAAGCTATACATGAAAAACTCTGTGATCTTTGTAAACACCATTGTTCTCTGTGGACACAGTATTTCTGGTCCCTAAGAAAATGCAAAGACTTCAGCTCTTCAGGTAAGAAAGACCCTGGACAGAGCTCCTTTATATGTTGACTGGCACCAGCATCTTAACCATTTACATACCATCTTTGCAAAACAGACCTGATCCTATCTTCTCCTGTGAAGCAAGACAGTTGTGAATTTCTCCTGTGCCTTTAGCTCTAGGAATCAAGTGTTCGTATGTAGTGACTTACGGTACAGGAGTCTCCTTTTTGTCCTTTACACGTATGAATGAAAAATGGGAATAAGTAGCAATTTTTATATAAATCAGTGTATTTGTGGGTTCCAAGTTTTCCCAAAGAAGAAGCCATTTTATAATTCAAGGGAATTATAAATTCAAGGGAAACCAGTAAAAAATGTTTGGTCAAACTGCATGGAAACTGTGTTTGAAGTTACGTGAAAAGCAAAATCAAATGATCTAAATCAAGTGAAGCAGATATTTGCGGGGTGACTGGGAGATGAAGCGCAAGGGTCCCCGCCTCAGTGCCTGGTGGGTCCTCAGAGCCAGCAGAGAGCTGAGGACCCGGGAGGCAGTTATGCCGAGCATTTCCTTCAGCAGACCGTGGTCTTGGAGGCTCCTGGTCCCGCCCGCTCACAACCTCGCCTCCTCCCCGCTTGCCTTCACCTGCTTAGTCTGCCCTCCTGTGACATGCTTCACAGGCACGGCCTCTGTCTGCCCCACACCCCTGCTCCCCGGCACCTGGCAGCCCAGTGCCCCCTCCGCCTGGCTGAGTGCTCTGCTGGCCATCAGCAGCCTGAGAGCCACTCCTTCTCTGCCTTGTTCTTTATACAGTATTGGTGTGTTGATCAAACTCTGTTTTGGTGGAAAGAAGCAAACAGGACCACAGTTCACTAGTCGCAGAAGGCCCAAGACAAAAATTAGGTCCGCGTTTATCAGAGGACTTCCCTTCAGGCAGGGAGGTCTTCTTCACCGTCAAGGCGCTGTTGTCTGCAAGGGCCGCTTCTGGGGGTGAACGGACCCCCGACCCCCACATTGTCTGCAAGGGCCGCGTCTGGGGGTGAACGGACCCCCGACCCCCACCCCTGTGGGAGGGGGCGGTGGCATTGCTGGTTGGCCTCTAAAGCACGCATTGTAAACAGCAGCAGGTTCTAGGTTTACAGAGTGATCCCTTTCACTTGAACTTGCCCAGCAGGCAGGACTGAAATATGAGCGGATTCCAAGCAGGAAGAGTCAAGTGCCCCCATGGGGCATTAGTAGCGTTCTCCTGCACAGAAAACTTCCAAAGCACGAATGCCCTCTTGGAGTAGAATGCTATCTCAACTGCAGTAAATTTTTTAGATAAATTCGAGTTTTTCATAATGCTGGTCCTTGGATACTCACTCAGTTTCTCACTCACAGGGGACTCTGTGGTCGTCTACACTGACGGCTGCTGCTCCAGTAACGGGCGCAAGAGGGCTCGCGCAGGAATCGGCGTGTACTGGGGGCCAGGCCATCCCTTGTAAGTAAGCCAGAAGAGGTGGCTTTTATTAAGCTTCACATTTAACCGAGTCATGCTTCAAAACTTGGGAATGGATGAGGCAGCATCTGCTACCGTTTGATTGTTTGGAAGCGTTGGCAGGGCTGGCGGGAGGGTCCCGAGCCCCTGGGCAGTGGTTTTTGCAGGGATGCACCAGGGGCGAGTCCCCAGACTGGGACCCTGTGCCCCTGCCACTCCTGAAGATGAGTGAGCTTAGAGGCGACCCGTGGTTTTCAAAAGGCACAGAGTCAGGGTGAGGAGGGGTGAGATTGTTCACACGCGCCTGCCCTAAGTGTGGAAGAACTTGAGGAGTAACTGACGGCCCAGAATTCACGTGAAGGAGGGACTGCAGCCCTGCGGAATAGCCGCTCACCGCTCAGCGGTGTCCAGGTTCCCGAGCGGCCCTGGGAGGGAGCGGGGTGCTGCTCTCGCGCCTCCTGGCCTGTACGTCCACCCACCTCCACTTGATGCCTCACTTAGCCTTGAACCCTCCACGGGGTGGCGAGCTCGGGTGGTGTGAGCATCCAGAGGCTTAGTACCTGACCAGGATCACACGCTAGTGTGTTTCAGGTCCAGAAATTAATCTCAGGTTTTGCCTCCTGGTCCAGGGTTCTCCTACAAGACCATACCATGGCGCTTTTCAATAAAATGTTGGGTTTCTTGGTTTGATTTTTAAAGGCTGTGTTCTTGAATGATGCCTTCATTCATTTCAAATAAAAAATGTGTAGAAGCATATTAGCCATTAAGTGACTTAAGGAATCACTTTGAGAATTAGTGTTACAATTTTATTTCCCTTTGTACTGTTTTGATACCAGAAATGTAGGAATTAGACTTCCTGGGCGACAAACAAACCAAAGGGCGGAGATTCATGTAAGTTATTGGATGTATTTTTCTGCTAAATATGTCAATTCATCATTCTTTACTGTTGACTCGAACATATCAGTGGACTTTCTACTCTCCTTGTATGTAAAATACTCAAGAGTCCAGAAGTTTGGGGCTATAATAGTCCTGATGAATAGGAGTTTTCTAGAAAAATGATAAAACTTGTTTTGAGTAGATGTCTGAACAGAATTGTATGTGTAGCCTTATTTCACATAGACGATATTATCCTTACAGTTAGTACAGGAAAAGGAATTCAAATTTTTCAGTAATTTTGAACAATAGTGTCGAAAGTTGAATGGTCTTTTCAGCATGAAACTGGTGTGTTTCTTCAAGGCAGCCTGCAAAGCCATCGAGCAAGCTAAGGCTCAGAACATCACTAAGCTGGTTCTCTACACGGACAGCATGTTTACCATCAATGGTAAGCAGCTACGTTTGACTTCTCCTAGGGTTTATGGAGTGATTATGCAGGGAAGTCCGTGTTTCCTTCCCTGGAGGAGGTGTGGTGTCAGGGTGGGACCCAGACTGTAGGGGGATGGTGCTGGTGCGTTGGGGCTGAAGGAGGCCCGCACCGGTCCCGGGTTAGCCCAGAGGCTCGGCGTGAAGGGCATGTGCGCTTCCTCTGGGAGGTTCTGCCTGTGGGCCCACGGCCTGCTGGGGGCTGGGGGGTTGTGGAGGAGGCGGAGGACGTGGGGCCTGAGCCCCGGAGCCGTGGGTTGTAGGTCGAGTGGAGGGACGGAGGAGCCAGCGCCCGGCCCGGGGGCAAGGAGGGTCCGGATAGTGACTCGGGTGCCAGTGGAGCAGCGGTCACAGGGCCGTCTAGGGAGGAGGGAAGATGGGCGCGTGCGGGAGGGACCTCTGAGTGTGTGTGTCGCCCAGGCATCACCACCTGGGTGAAGGGCTGGAAGCAGAACGGCTGGAGGACCAGCACCGGGAAGGAGGTGACCAACAAGGAGGACTTCGTGGAGCTGGAGCGGCTGGCGCGGGGCATGGACATTGAGTGGGTGAGTGCCGGCGCGCTCGCGCTCACAGCTCGGGCCGCGAGGACCGCGGCATCAGTCAGCTGGCGCCGCAGTGGTTTGGGTGACGGCTTGCGTGGCTGCGGCGGCGTGTGTGAGAGTGCCCCCGCGGGGCGTGCTGCCCTGCCCCCGGCGCCCCCGCCCCTGAGAGCTGCAGCTCAGGGCCTCTTGGGACGTCTCCATAACGTTGGGTAAACTAATGTGTACTGTGTCTCGTTAAGAATGGAGTTGCGTGATGAAGCTTTAGTAATGTGATTTTTTTTTTCTTATACTAGGTCACTTTTACTAAAATTACCTTTTTTTTCCCCCTTTTGTTTTATGTCGGTATATAGCCAGGTAACGATGGTGTGATAGTTTCCAGTGGACAGCAGGCTCAGCCCTGAATATACACTGGAAGTATATATATCCATATCCAACGGAGAGTGTATATCCATTCTCCCCAAAAAAATTATCTTTCTGAACAACAGAAAGTTAAAAGTCCAGTCACTTTCTTAACCCTACCCTGCTCTCCCAGCCCAGGACCCTCTTGACTGTTTGACCACCTGTTTGTCATTTAAACTTGCCTTTCAGGGACTTCGCTGCTGGTCCATGGGTTAGGACTCCATGCTTTCACTGCTGAGGGCACGAGTTTGATCCCTGGTCAGGGAACTAACTCCCACAAGCCTTGCAATTCAGCCAAAAAATAAAAGTAAAAAATAAAGTAAACTTGCCTTTCAGCAGCCTAAGTGCAGACAGTTCAGTTAGACGAGTGCACCCCTTCTGTGTAGCAGCACTGAGGGGAGTAGGGTGTGTGTGTGTGTGTGTGTGTGTGTGAGGCGTACATATCCATCCATACCTCTGCTCTGCCTGGAAGCTCACCATTAAGTGGGAAAAGACCAGTAGAGTGCTGAAGCCCAGTCTGCAGAAACAGTGGTTCCTGCCGGCGTGTCTGGTGCTTGAGTGCGGTGGGCCCATGCCTTGGGCTGCGCTGAGGGGGGCTGTGGGGGCTGCCGCGCTCGCCCTCTGAGGGGTTGGCTCCTACTGCAGTGACCGTGTAGTGACGTGCTGCTCGTGTAAAAAACTGGTAAGAATAAAAGGAAACTTTATTTAACAGATGCACGTTCCTGGCCATTCGGGGTTTAGAGGCAACGAAGAGGCGGACAGACTAGCAAGAGAAGGCGCGAAGCAGCCCGCAGACTGAGCCTGGAAACCCTAAGGCATGGCCCGCGTCCCCTTTACTTACTGGGGTGAAGAATAAAGCTCCAGACTGGGCCCCACTGTCAGTGGGCAGACCTGGCTTTCAGACTGAACCCAGAAGGCGGGTGCTGGTCTATGGTGTGTGCAGTAAAGCTGGTTGGATGGTTCATAAATTGAACATAGTTCAGATTTGAGAATTCTGTGAGATCTTAGCATTACGCTTTATTGGGCTTGACACTGTTTCATTAGCTGTATTGCAGTTTGGACAGAAATGTCCGGGCCTTGATTTCACAAGGGTGAGGTAAGCATGGGCTTAAAAATGCAGGCACGAAATCTGGGCATTTTCTGAAAGCGCTCATTTGCCTTCCAGTCGGCAGGATGGAGTCAGGACTCTCAGGTGGACTGGTGCCTCCGTGGGGTTGGAGGAAGGTGTGCCCCCCCGCCCCCCAGGACCCATGCCCAGCTGGGGGGACGTGGCCGTGCCCGGTGGGCATGAGGGGGGCCGCCTGCCGCCAGCAGTCCCGGCTGCGTGCCTGCCAGATAGCAGCAGTCACAGCGTCTGAAGACTGGTTGTAAATGGTTGTAAATGCTCTAAAAGGGTTTTTGGTTATTTTTGTTAAAAGCACCTTGAAAATTAAAAACTAACATTATTTTTTTCTTCTACTACAAATTTTGTCATAAAATCATGCAGAAAATGATACAAAGCAGATGGACTGCTTATTGAATCACTGTTACTACTGTTAGAAATACCGTTACCATTATGACGATGCTGCAAGTGAACACCCTTGTGACCGCCCGGCCCGGCGCCTCCACGCACAGCGCCCGCCCCCCAGAACCAACCCCGCTGCTACAGAAGTCACTGCCTGCTTTTCTCCGTGGCAGTTTAGTCTGCTGATTTCTTCCCTTGACGTTTCTCTTAATTTCCTTTTAATTGGAGGCTGATTGCTTTACCGCACTGTTGGTTTCTGCTTCATAACAGCAGGGATCCGTGTCAGTGTATGTATGTCCCCTCCCTCTTGAACCTCCCCCACCCCCTGACCTGACATTTTTTAAGTCTCTTTAATTCACAGGTTCTGCCTCAATCCATTGGTCTCCCTACAGTTTATCTGTGGAAGAGCCTGAGCAATCTGCCCTGCCGGTTCCCACTTTGAGATCTGTTACTCGCCATCTTGGTCCATCCAGCGTGTTCTCCCGTCTCCGTTGCCTGCAGGTTGGCAGTGGGGTCCGGAGGCTCGGTTGCTCCGGCCCCTCCCGCGGGCGTGAGTGTCCTGGGCGCTCATCAAAAGGCAGCCACGGCTTCGTCCTTCCTGCGTGGGCAGCTGCCGGCGCTCAGGGCCTGGGTCTGTTAAGTCACGCTGGTGGCAGAAGGCTGATACCCTCCCATCCTGCTTGTTTATTAGCTGGAATGGTTTCAGAGGCTCCTTCCCCTCATCAGTTTTGGTTCCAGGGGGTAGAGGTCACATACGAAAGGCAGAATAAGTGCTAAGATTAGCTCCCTGTCATCCTGAGAAGGTGACCAATTAGGGGTTTTTCTTTATGTGTTTTTATAACACGTAAAGATATGTATAGCTCATGAACTCACGTACTTGAGCCTTCCTGGTGGACTTCAGCCCGTGGCAGCCAGCCTGCAGCTGCTCTTTCCTGTGGGAGGAGCCTCTGGCCTGTGGGAGGAGCCTTCCAGCTGGCTCTTGATGGCTCTTTATGTTCACGTGTGTACATTGCCTGCTTGTCCGTCTCCAGCTGCCATGTGAGTTTCCTGTTTGGGGGAGATTTTACGTTTTTATGTCTGTAACAAGGGCCTCAGTTGCGCCTGTGTCCCCTCTGGGGTTTAGATGTGTCCTGTCACATCCCAGCACCGGGCAGGCCCTGCCAGCGTCTCCCGGATTAGGGTCGTGGGGCTGAGGAACCCGGGGCAGTCAGTCCAGGCACCACTGCAGCTCAGCGGCTTCAGGATGCCCATTTAGGTTTCAGCATCTCGGAAATCAGGCTCTTATGGTCAGGGATGTGTCGCTCTTTAGCAGTATTTTCACTCCTCAAGGCCTGAGAATTGGCTGCATTATTTTGGTGGGGTGGGGGGCAGGGGTGGTCTTAATTTGTTGGAGTAGGCAACTCGATCCACAGGCAGGGTCTTAGGTCTGGGGCGTTGAGATCTTGCCACGGCCCAGCCTGTCCTGAGTTTGGAGGGGCTTCAAGTAGAAAACAGACCCACCTTCTGCATGTCTCCTGGAGGGCAGGGGGTGCTGAGAGCCCAGGCCGAGGCCGTTGGTTGGCATCTGGGAAGGGTGGTGGGGCTGGCAGACAGGACACGCAGGAAGACTACCCCCACTAGGGACAAGATGAGACGGAGCAGGGGGGGGGGCACTCCCTGGACAAGCCCATCCAGTCGCCAGGGCCCAGCTGGAGGACGCCGCACTGCATGCGAGCGTGGGGGGGTTCAAGGGGCTGAGTTGCACCCCCAGCACAGGCTGTGGCTGGCTTTGGATGTTGAGCCTTTCCTGAGGTGGTTGCATTAAAATGAGGCTGTTTGGGTGGCCCTAGTCCACTCAGGACCCCAGGGACACCTGCAGGGGGAGGGCCACGTGAGGACACGCGGGAAGGAGGCCGTCTGCAGAGCAAGGAGAGAGGCCTCCGGGAAGCCAGCTCTCTGACATGGTCATCTTCGAGCGCAGCTCCAGGACCAAAAGGACAAAATTCTGTCTCAGCCCCAAGGCTGCAGTGTGTTGCTCTGGACGCCTGAGCAGACAGGACAGTTCTATATGTGGAAATTTGGAAGGTTTCTGACTAGAAATGGTGACCACAAGCTGCAGGGTCACGGTGACTACTAAAGACTTTCAAGGTTGTTGGCTGAGCTAGTCTTTGTAATTTTTCTCGGGTAAGTTGTCATATATGTTTAATACAAACCCATGCAAATAGAATATAAACATTAAGGAAGGTCTTCCCTGTTGGTGCCGTGGATAAGGATCCACTTGTCAGTGCAGGGGACACGGGTTTGATCCCTGGTCTTGGGAAACCCCACATGTCTTGGAGCAGCTAAGCGCGTGCACCACAGCTACTCAGCCAGCACCCTAGAGCCTGGGAACCGGAGCCCCCACTTCCTGCAAGCAGAGCCTGCATGCAGCGACAAAGACCTGGTGTAGTCATCAGTTCAGTCCAGTCCAGCCGCTCAGTTGTGTCCGACTCTGCAACCCCATGAATCGCAGCACGCCAGGCCTCCGTGTCCATCACCAACTCCCGGAGTTCACTCAGACTCATGTCCATTGAGTCCGTGATGCCACCCAGCCATCTCATCCTCTCGTCCCCTTCTCCTCCTGCCCCCAGTACCTCCCAGCATCAGTCTTTTCCAATGAGTCAACTCTTCGCATGAGGTGGCCAAAGTACTGGACTCATAAGTTAATTTAAAAACAGATTAAGGAAGAATCACCCCACACCTGTCAGAATGGCAGCCATCAGACAACAGGACGCGGAAACAAGGGGCCCGTCATACACTGTTGGCGGGAATGTCAGTTGCTGCAGCTGCCATACGCAGCAGTATGGAAAACACTATGGCAGTTTCTCAGCTAAAGATAGAACTACCCTATTACCCACCGATTCCACTCCTGGGTGTTTATCCAAAAAAAAAAAATTGGAAAATATAACGTGCATTGCCATGTTCATCAGTTCAGTTCAGTCACTCTGTCGTGTCCGATGCTGTGACCCCATGGACTGCAGCACTCCAGGCCTCCCCGTCCATCACCAACTCCCAGAGCTTCCTCAAACTCATGTCCACTGAATCAGTGATGCCATCCAACCATCTCCTCCTCTCTCGCCCGCTTCTCCTCCTGCCCAGCACCAGGGTCCTTTCCAGTGAGTCAGTTCTGCACATCAGGTGGTCAAAGTATTGGAGCTTCAGCTTCAGCATCAGTCCTTCCAATGAATATTCAGGACTGATTTAGGATGGACTGGTTTGATCTCCTTGCAGTCCAAGGGACTTAAGAGTCTTTGCCAATACCACAGTTCAAAAGCATCAATTCTTTGGTGCTCAGCTTTCTTTATAGTCCAACTCTCACATTCTTACCTGACTACATAGCTTTGACTAGACAGACCTTTGTTGGCAAAATAATGTCTCTGCTTTTTAATATGCTGTCTAGGTTGCTCATAACTTTTCTTCCAAAGAGCAAGTGTCTTAATTTCATGGCTACAGTCACCATCTGCAGTGATTTTGGAGCCCCCAAAATAAAGTTTGTCACTGTTTCTATTGTTTCCTCATCTATTTGCCATGAAGAGATGGGATCGGATGCCGTGATCTTAGTTTTCTGAATGTTGAGTTTTAAGACAACTTTTTCACTCTCCTCTTTCATCAAGAATCTCTATAGTTCCTTTTTGCTTTCTGTCATTAAGGGTGGTGTCATCTGCATATCTGAGGTTATTGGTATTTCTCCCGGCAATCTTGATTACAGCTTGTGCTTCATGCAGCCTGGCATTTTGCATCATGTACTCTACATATAAGTTAAACAGGTGACAGTATACAGCCCTGACGTACTCCTTTCCCAATTTGGAACCAGTGCATTGTTCAACGTCCGGTTCTAACTGTTGCTTCCTGACCGGCATACAGATTTCTCAGGAGGCACAGGTAAGGTGCTCCGGTGTTCCCATCTCTTGAAGAATTTTCCACATTTTGCTGTGATTCACACAGTCAATGGCTTTAGCACAATGAAGCAGAAGTAAACGTTGTTCTGGAATTCTCTTTTTCAATGATCCGATGGATGTTGGCAATTTGATCTCTGGTTCCTCTGCCTTTTCTAAAACCAGCTTGAACATCTGGAAGTTCACAGTGTACGTATTGCTGAAGCCTGGCTTGGGGAATTTTGAGCATTACTTTGCCAGCATGTGAGGTGAGTGCGATTGTGTGATAGTTTGAACATTCTTTGGCATTGCCTTTCTTTGAGATTGGAATGAAAACTGACATTTTCCAGTCCTGTGGCCACTGCTGAGTTTTCCAAATTAGCTGACATGTTGAGTGCAGCACTTTCACAGCATCATCTTTTAGGATCTGAAATAGCTCAGCTGGAATTCCATCACCTCCACTAACTTTGTTCATAGTGATGCGTCCTAAGGCCCACTTGACTTCACATTCCAGGATGTCTGGCTCTAGGTGAATTATCACACCATCGTGATTATCTGGGTTGTGACGATTTTTTTGTACAGTTCTGTGTATTCTTGCCACTGCTTCTTAATATCTTCTGCTTCTGTTAGGTCCATACCATTTCTGTCCTTTATTGAGCCCATCTTTGCATGAAATGTTCCCTTGCTATCTCTAATTTTCTTGAAGAGATCTCTAGTCTTTCCCATTCTGTTGTTTTTCTCTATTACTTTGTATTGATCCCTGAGGAAGGCTTTCTTATCTCTCCTTGCTATTCTTTGGAACTCTACATTCCAACGGGTATATATTTCCTTCTCTCCTTTGCCTTTCACTTTTCTTCTTTTCACAGCTATTTGTAAGGCCTCCTCAGACAGCCATTTTAACTTTTTGCATTACTGCTTCTTGGGGATGGTTTTGATCACCACCTCCTATACAATGTCATGAACCTCCATCCATAGATCTTCAGGGACTCTTATCAGATCTAAACCCTTGAATCTATTTGTCACTAAATCAAATTGTAAGGGATTTGATTTAGGTCACACCTGAATGGTGTAGTGGTTTTCCCTACTTTTTTCAATTTAAGTCTGAATTTGGCAATAAGGAGTTCATGATCTGAACCCCAGTCAGCTCCTGGTCTTGTTTTTGCTGACTGTATAGAGCTTCCCCATCTTTGGCTGCAAAGAATATAATCAACCTGATTTGATATTGACCATCTGGTGATGTCCATGTGTAGAGTCTTCTCTTGTGTTTTTGGAAGAGGGTGTTTGCTATGACCAGTGCGTTCTCGTGGCAGAACTCTATTAGCCTTTGCCCTGCTTCATTCTGTACTCCAAGGCCAAATTTGCCTGTTACTCCAGGTATCTCCTAAGCTTCTACTTTTGCATTCCAGTCCCCTATGATGAAAAGGACCTCTTTTTTGGGTGTTAATTCTAGGTCTTGTAAGTCTTCATAGAACTGTTCAATTTCAGCTTCTTCAGTATTACTGGTCGGGGCATAGACTTGGATTACTGTGATATTGAATGGTTTGCCTTGGAAATGAACAGATCATTCTGTCGTTTTTGAGACTGCACCCAAGTACTGCATTTCGGACTCTTGTCGACGGAGGCCTACTCCATTTTTTCTAAGGCAGTTTTGCCTACAGTGGTAGAGTAACGATCATCTGAATTCACTGATTCCTAAAATGTTGATATTCATTCAGATCTGCCTGTGTTCACAGCATTATTTACAATTGCTGAAATGTGAAACAACCTTAAGTGTCCATCAGCAGAAGAATGGACATGGAAGACATGATGTGTATGCATGCGTACAGTGGTGTATGGTGTGTGTGTGTGTGTGTGTGTGTACACGCATACAGTGGCATGTGGTGTATGTATGTGTGTGTGTGTGCATGCAGCATAGATACAGTGGTATGTAGTGTATATGTGTGTGTGTATGCATGCATGCGTAGATACAGTGGCATGTGGTGTATGTATGTGTGTGTGTGTGTGTGTATGCATACATAGATACAGTGGAATAATACTCAGCCATAGAAGAAAAGAATGAAATTTTACCATTTGCAACAACATGGGTGGCTTTGGAGGGTATTATGCTTAAATTAACTCAGAGAAAGACAAATACTGTGTGTATCACTTACAAGTCATAAACCACATGTACAGCACAGGAAATAGAGTCACTATTTTATAACAACACTGAATGGGTATAACCTGTAAGAACTGTGAATCACTGTCTTGTACACCTGTAACTTCCATGATGTTACACACCAGCTCTGTAACTTATGTGAAGCGCACACCAACTCTGCTGCGGTATTTTTTAAAAATGGAGAAACACGGAGGAAGAGCAGTGCCTGTAGAGCTGGGATTCCGGGCTTTGTGCGCTGCCTTTTTAGTTTGCTGCCTGTCAGAGAGCAACTAGTGCTGGGCCTGGGCTTTGAGAGTTGAGCTGGGAGGGACCCCAGACCCAGTGGTGAGGCAATCCCAGGGCCGGAGCCTGGGGGAAGCCAGGGCCGGCCGAAGGGGCATCCCCTGACCACAGCAGGAGCGGCCTCGGGGTCAGCACTCTGCCCTTTCCCGCCTGCCTTCTCCCTGGGGGGCTCCGGTGTCTGTGAGATGCAGACAAGTTCCTGTGGGCACAGCCTTCCAGCCTGGACTCTCCCCAAGCCCCAGGCCCAACTCCCCTCAGCACCTGCCCTCAGACACGGGTGGGCCCGGCAGATGTGTGCCGGGCCAGACTGGGGGCTGTGCTTCCAGCCGCCCCGCCATCTTCCCATCTCCAGGCACCAAAACCCCCTCCCCGGCACTCGGGCCCAGACCCTGGGAGAGCCCGGAGCCCTGTGCCCGGTCTGTTGCTGCAGATCCTGCAGCCTCCTCCTTCCTGGCCCACAGCCCCTCACTCTCTGCTACCCAGAGCCCTGTGGTCGCCTCCAGCCTGGGTTCTGCTTCCCTGGGACGTGCGGGTCCCACCCTGCCCCGCGCCCCCTGGGCCCCAGGCCCCTCCCTCGGCCGTGCCCGCTGTCCTCCAGCCTGGCATCATGCTTTCCTCCAGGTGACCCAGCCTCCTCCCACACCTGCCCGAACGTCACTTCACCACCAGCCGTCCTGGCCACTCCTCTCAAGTGCAGTTCTGCTTCCCCGTTGCCTACACCAACTCTCTGTCCCTCCCTGTCCCCATCTCACACACGTGTGTGCATGCACACACGCACATGCGCACAGGGCTGGCACCCTTCCTCGTCTTGGCCTGTGCCACGTTCCCACCGAGCGCCCCCTCCATCTGACCCATGGCTGTTGCTTTTCCGTGTGTCCCCACATGAGACACCAGCTCTGTGAAGGCGGGGGTGTTTTCCTGTTTGCTCACTGCTGCACCCCAGGGCGAGCACAGCACCTGGTTGAGAAACACCAGAAAGCCAGGGGCAGTTCTCAGCCCAAAGGAGATGCCGGATTGGACGGAGCAGGCAGACGGAGGATGGAGGGGAAGGGGGGTGCTGGGCCAAGCTAAGAGGAGACTGCCCCCCCATTCCCTCGGGGGTGACCTGGGACGGCTGGGGAGGCAGGCAGGTGTTTAAGGCCCAAGGGTGCTGAGTCACCGCACACCTGACCCATGGGGATCTGCCACTTTGGCAGAAGTTTACATTTCATCCGAGTGAGATTTGCTTTCTGAAAAAACTTGCCTGTAGTTCAGATTTCAAGGTCTATTATTTCTACAGCCTTGTGTGTTTTATTCCTAAGAAGATTTGGTCCTAATGCTTCACTCCCTCGGCCTCAAGTTTCTACTTCCTGCTCCCCAACGTGGGTGGTGGTAAAATGGAAAACAGACCAGGACTGCGCCTGTGCTCCAGTGGTTAGGACGGACAGCTTATGGTGAACGGGGGCAGACGCATGGCCTCCAAAGACGATGTAGCTTCGGGACCAGGGACCAGGCTGGATTACTCGAGCTTTTGTATAGCAGAGTTATATTAAAGTATAAAAACGGACAGAAAGCTTCTGACATAGACATCAGAAGGGGGACAGAGTGCCCCCCACCCCACTAGTCTTATCAAGGCCTTATATACTTTTACCAGACCCACTCCCACAACATATATCCTAAATTAACGAGATGAAAATTAACAATAGAAAGGCCTTACCCACTCCCACATAAAATGTCAGTCAGAAGGTTCTTGTTAAAAAGGAGAAACATGTTGTTATATAATCCTTACTACAGAGCTTCTCTGTACTAATCAGCTTCTCTGACTGATTATATTCTTTGCAGCCAAAGATGGAGAAGCCCTACAGAGTCAGCAAAAACAAGACCGGGAGCTGACTGTGGCTCAGATCATGAACTCCTTATTGCCAAATTCAGACTTAAATTGAACAAAGTAGGGAAAACCACTAGACCATTCAGGTATGACCTAAATCAAATCCCTTACGATTATACAGTGGAAGTGAGAAATAGATTCAAGGGATAAGATCTGATAGACAGAGTGCCTGAAGAACTGTGGCAGAGGTTCCTGACATTGTACAGGAGACAGGAATCAAGACCATCCCCAAGAAAAAGAAATGCAAAAAGACAAAATGGTTGTCAGAGGAGTTCTTACTAATAGCTGAGAAAAGAACAGAAGCAAAAGGCAAAGGAGAAAAGGAAAGATATACCCATTGGAATGCAGAGTTCCAAAGAATAGCAAGGAGAGATAAGAAAGCCTTCCTCAGTGATCAATGCAAAGAAATAGAGGAAAACAACAGAATGGGAAAGACTAGAGATCTCCTCAAGAAAATTAGAGATAGCAAGGGAACATTTCATGTAAAGATGGGCACAATAAAGGACAGAAATGGTATGGACCTAACAAGTAGAAGATATTAAGAAGGGGTGGCAAGAATACACAGAAGAACTATACAAAAAAGATCTTCACGACCCAGATAATCACGATGATGTGATCACTCACGTAGAGCCAGACCTTCTGGAATGCAAAGTCAAGTGGGCCTTAGGAAGCATTCACTGATGCTGAAGCTGAAACTCCAATACTTTGGCCACCTGATATGAAGCACTGACTCAATTGAAAAGACACTGATGCTGGGAAAGAACAAAGGCAGGAGAAGGGGATGACAGAGGATGAGATGGTTGGATGGCATCACTGACTCAATGGACATGAGTTTGAGCAAACTCTGGGAGTTGGTGATGGACAGGGAAGCCTGGCGTGGTTTGCAAAGAGTCAGACAGATTGAGTGACTGAACTGAATCCTTAGTACAGAGCTTAAGGGAAAACATACCCTTGAGCAAGATGGGTCATTCTGTTGTATAATCATTAGCAGGAGAACTGTACAAAAAAGAGCTTCATGACCCAGATAATCACGATGGTGTGATCACTCACCTAGAGCCAGACATCCTGGAATGTGAAGTCAAGTGGGCCTTAGAAAGCATCACTACGAACAAAGCTAGTGGAGGTGATGGAATTCCAGTTGAGCTATTTCAAATCCTGAAAGATGATGCTGAGAAAGTGCTGCACTCAACATGCCAGCAAATTTGGAAAATTCAGCAGTGGCCACAGGACTGGAAAATGTCAGTTTTCATTCCAGTCCCAAAGAAAGGCAATGCCAAAGAATGCTCAAACTACCACACAATTGCACTCATCTCACATGCTAGTAAAGTAATGCTCAAAATTCCCCAAGCCAGGCTTCAGCAATACGTGAACCATGAACTTCCAGATGTTCAAGCTGGTTTTAGAAAAGGCAGAGGAGCCAGAGATCAAATTGCCAACATCCGCTGGATCATAGAAAAAGCAAGAGAGTTCCAGAAAAACATCTATTTCTGCTTTATTGACTATGCCAAAGCCTTTGACTGTGTGGATCACAATAAACTGTGGAAACTTCTGAAAGAGATGGGAATACCAGACCACCTGACCTGCCTCTTGAGAAACCTGTATGCAGGTCAGGAAGCAACAGTTAGAACTGGACATGGAACAACAGACTGGTTCCAAATAGGAAGAGGAGTACGTCAAGGCTGTATATTATCACCCTGCTTATTTAACTTCTATGCAGAGTACATCATGAGAAACGCTGGACTGGAAGAAACACAAGCTGGAATCAAGATTGCAGGGAGAAATATCAATAACCTCAGATATGTAGATGACACCACCCTTATGGCAGAAGGTGAAGAGGAACTCAAAACCCTCTTGATGAAAGTGAAAGTGGAGAGTGAAAAAGTTGGCTTAAAGCTCAACATTCAGAAAATGAAGATCATGGCATCTGGTCCCATCACTTCATGGCAAATAGATGGGGAAAGGGTGGAAACAGTGTCAGACTTTATTTTTTTGGGCTCCAAAATCACTGCAGATGGTGATTGTAGCCATGAAATTAAAAGACGCTTACTCCATGGAAGGAAAGTTATGACCAACCTAGATAGCATATTAAAAGCAGAGACATTACTTTGCCACAAAGGTCCGTCTAGTCAAGGCTATGGTTTTTCCAGTGGTCATGTATGGATGTGAGAGTTGGACTGTGAAGAAAGCTGAGTGCCGAAGAATTGATGCTTTTGAACTGTGGTGCTGGAGAAGACTCTTGAGAGTCCCTTGGACTGCAAGGAGGTTGAACCAGTCCATCCTAAAGAAATTAGTCCTGAATGTTCTTTGGAAGGACTGATGCTAAAGCTGAAACTCCAATACTTTGGCCACCTCATGCTAAGAGTTGACTCATTGGAAAAGACTCTGATGCTGGGAGGGATTGGGGGCAGGAGGAGAAGGGGATGACAGAGAATGAGATGGTTGGATGGCATCACCAACTCGATGGACATGAGTTGGAATGAACTCCGGGAGTTGGTGACGGACAGGGAGGCCTGGCGTGCTGTGATTCATGGGGTGGCAAAGAGTCGGACAGGGCTGAGTGACTGAACTGAACTGAATCATTAGCTCTGAGCTTAAAGAAAGTTAGTCTTAAAGATTGTTGTCATAACAACTCAAAGTTTAAGAAAAAAATGTCTCATGTGACTAAGACAAAGCAGTGTAGAAATAAACATTTGTCCCTTTCTCCTCCTCCAGAACCCTAGACCCCTTTCTATTCTTTAGGGACCCTGGACTTCTTATCAACCTACCTAAGAATTAATTCTGTCAGAACTCTATGCTTCCCTTGCAGGGAGCCCAGATTTAAGCCCTGGTTGGAAAGCTAGGGTCCTGCATGCTGTGTGGTGCAGTCAAAATAAAAACAAACAAACAAACAAAAAAAGAGACTTGCCTTGAAACGCCCCTGAGCAGACAAAAGCACTCAGGTCCTACAAACAAAGCAAAAGACCCAGATTGACTTGGGTCATTTCTTTTCTCTTTTAAAGTCTATTGAATTCATTACAATACTGCTTCCGTTTTATGTTTTGGTTTTTCCATTGCAAGGCATGTGGATCTTAACTCCCTCAACAAGGGATCAAACCCACACCTCCTGCATTGGAAGGCAAAATCTTAACCACTGGACCACCAGGGAAGTCCTGACCTGGGTCCTGTCTTGCTTTCTTGCCTGTCATCAGTAGCTCAACTCTTTGTGACCCCACATACTGTGGTCTGGCAGGCTCCTCTGTCCATGGGATTCTCCCAGCAAGAATACTGGAGTGGGTAGCTATTTCTTCCTCCTGGGGAGCTTCCCCACCCAGGGGCTAAACTTGCTTCTCCTGCATCTCCTGCATTTGCACACAGATCCTTTACCACTAAGCCACCTGGGAAGTGCCATTTCTTGCTTGCTGCTGCTGCTGCTGCTAGGTCATGTGTATGACTCTGTGCGACCCCAGAGATGGCAGCCCACCAGGCTCCCCTGTCCCTGGGATTCTCCAGTCAAGAACACTGGAGTGGGTTGCCATTTCCTTCTCCAGCCATTTCTTGCTTAGGCCTCTGCAATCATGGGCAAAATGGAAATGGTTTCCCCCAAACTTGTTATGAGGTAACTACTGACCAATTCCCTGTTTTTTAAGAAAATTGTGGCGTTGTCAGCAATCACTGTAAAGAGTCAGCCGTCACGATCTCCTGGCTACATCCACACATGCCAAGGCTCCTTCCGTGTTTAGGGTGGAGTCCTCCAGTTTGCAGACTCTGTCTGGTTGAGTGCAGATCTCAACTTGCTGATCACCACTCTGGCACCCCATTGGCTTTACTTCTGTTATGTCTGAACTTTGGACAGTGTTTACAAAGAATGTGCATTTGAAATTAGCCGATGCCTCTCCCTAATAGCTCAGCTGGTAAAGAATTTGCCTACAATGCAGGTGACCCCGGTTTGATCCCTGGGTTGGGAAGATCCCTTGAAGAAGGAATAGGCTACCCATTCCAGTATTCTGGCCTGGAGAATTCCATGAACTGTATAGTCCATGGGGTTGCAAAGAGTCAGACACAACTGGGCAACTTTCACTTCCTTTCTCTAAGGCACGAATACATTTTGTCTCCAGGAGACAATTTGTCCCTGACAAACTCCACTACTTCTCAGAAGGGAGATGCTGTCAGCAGAATTTCCTCCAAGTGTTTGACCTTGGAACCCCTTTCTCGAATCCCTTTCCTCACCCTGTGTGACTTGGAGCACACTCAGGGAAAGGCTTTATTGGAGCGAGCGTTTTGGGGACAGTCGGCTGGTAAGGCTGAAGACGGCAGAGGTGACGCACTGGAATACGCATCAGTTTTATCTTCATGCCGGAACACAGAGGTTGGGATAATTCACTGACATGCTGTAAATACACCCGCACCCCCAGGACAGGGTGCCTGCCGTCTTTGACCCTATTTCGGAGATGTATTAAGAGCGAGAAACACTTTCCTTTTAATTAGTTTGAATAAAATTTTGCTGACTGGGGCCTCTAGGCAACTGGTTCCAAACATGACTTCTTTGTGAAGAAATCCAGGCTCATGCATAGATGGCTTGTTTCTCAATTAAAAATTCCATTACTTTTTATAAAAAATAGTGTCAGAAATGTTCAGATTTACACCTCACAGAACAGTTTCATGAAGCTTCAATTCTCAGTCACCTGGCTCCGTTCTATTCACGTTCTCGTCCTGTTACGGGATGTGTTAGTGAACTTGCCACGTCTTTTTACTTGCAGGGTGTGAAACCAGTGGGCCCCACTGGATTCCTTCTGTGGCTCCTACTGTTGGCTTCACCTTTATTGACAGATGGACCCCTGTGTCTCACAGCAAACTCCTGTTTCTAGCGCTTTCCATTAAAATGCTCCTGAGGCTGTGCTTTTTGCACAGGTGTTCCTCTGCGGCTTCTGCCCTCCTTATTTGTGGCATCCACTCTCCCTGAGCGTTTTCTGTGTATTCCAGAAGACCCTGCAGCTCCTTCCATTAGAAAGACATTTCCGGAAGTTCGGCCCTGATGGGAGAGGAGTCTAGACACAGGCCCGCGGGGGACGGGGTGTGCTCCGGGTGGCTGGGGCCGGGAGGGCGCGGCACCCCATGAAGATGTAGGAGTGGGGAGCCGAGAGCCGCTGTGCCGTCTGTCTCATTCTTTTAGTGGAAGCTCTCCACAGGAGGAGATTGGCCGTCCAGTGTGTGCCGTCAGCCTCTCCTCCCCTCCAGGGCTGCCGTCCCCCTGCCCGCCCTGACGGGCTGTGACGGTGCTGCTGGGCCGCGGCCTCCCCGATGGCCACGACCGGCCCGGGGCTCCCGCGGAGACACGCTGTGGAGACGTGGACGCACCGGCCACCTGGAAGCTTCCGTGAGGCCGGATGTCCGCACAGCATGCCGGGAGCGCTTTCCGCCAAATCGGGGCTCCTGCGGCTGTTTCCTGTCAGGTCCGGAAAGCTCGCGGTGCAGGTGAGAAGCGAGTCAGCGCCCTGGGCGAGCTGAGCTGTAAGGGACGAGAGTCCAGGGCCGCGTGGGGGGAGGAGAGCTCTGGGCCTTCTCAGGCACGTGAGACAGGACCCCCGTTGCATTCTGTCTGCTCCAGTTGCTGGCTGTGTCTCTGTCACCTGCACCGTAACCAGGAGAGCTCACAGCTGGGTCTTTTTGTTTAAGATCGAAGTAGAGTTGGTTTACAACGCTGTTCATCTTGGGTGTACAGCATAGTGAGTCAGGACTTTTGCAGATTATGCCTCATTGTCAGTCGTTACCAGACTGTGAGGATCAGTCCCCACGCCGAGTGCTGGTCTACTTTACATGGAGCGGCTGTGTCTGTTCCCGAGAGCTGCATTCTTCAAGGGCAGGGGCACCCGGGAGGACAGTTTGGTGAGGAGGCCAGGCCAGCACCTGCTGCCCCACCCCACAGGGCTGAGCGCTGCCCCGGGGGTCACGCTGTTGGTGCCCTGGGGGTTGGTCACCCTGTTGGTGCCCTGGGGGTCAGTCACCCTGTTGGTGCCTTGGGGGGGGGGTCACCCTATTGATGCCCTGGGGGTCAGTCACCCTGTTGGTGCCCTGGGGGTCACTCACACTGTTGGTCACCTGGGAGGGGGGGGGTCACCCTGTTGGTGCCCTGGGGGGCGGGGTCACTCTGTTGGTACCCTGAGGGGGTCACCCTGTTGGTGCCCTGGGGGGGAGGGTCACCCTGTTGGTGCCCTAGGGGCAATCACCCTGTTGGTGCCCTGGGGGTCACGCTGTTGGTGCCTTGAGGGAGTCACCCTGTTGGTGCCCTGGGCGGGGGGGTCACGCTGTTGGTGCCACAGTGTGGGTTGGGCTGCAGCTCCAAACTACCATCAGTGATCATGTTCTTCATAAGACAAAGCAAAACAGCTCAGTTTCCCTTAAGAAGGGCCCAAAGAAGCAATCACATTTTCAATTTTATTAATCTTGACCCCTGAGGACCAATGTTTTTAATACCTTCTGGGACAAAGCAGGAAGTAACAGAAAGCCTCTCACACACTGTTTAACAAAGTGCCCTGGTTGTTTTGAGGCAGAAGCTCTTGGATGACTGAGCTACAAACCCATCTCACCACCAGGTAACCGTGGTTATTCCAACCAGGGTGTTTGGCAGACATTCCCCAAAATAGGGTGAGCCTGTCTCTTCAGGTCCAGGGACTAAGACTCCAAACTTCCACTGCAGGGGGTGCGGGTTCAGTCCCTCATCAGGAACTAAGATCCCACATGTCTTGAGGTGTGGCCAAAAAAATCAGCAAGTGAACAACTGACAATATTTATGGCCAATTCAAGCTTTCAAAAGAAAATTCAAACATTGTGAAACTGTTTCTGCCCCATGACGTTTACAGCTTTCCTACTCCTGGAGTTTTCTGGTAAGCCTAGTGGTATTGTAGACCAGCCTGTGTCAATATTTGAAAGAGAGACATAACCTTGTGGAACAGTATTCTCAAAAGGACTAGTGCATGCTGTTACACAATCATGTGCAAATTAACTATTCAAAGTTCAGTGTACATGGATATAACAGAATTTGAAATCATTGCTCTAGTTGTCAGATTCCACATTGCAACTAACTTTTAGGAAACCACCAACTGTCAAATTTTGGTGTAGTATCAATAGCTACAAATTTGGTATAGTATGAATATCTACAACTATCCAGAAGCTATTAAAATACTCCTCCCTTTTCCAACTACATACCTGTGTGAGGCTGGATATTCTTCATACAATTCAACCAAAATAACATATATCAAGAGACTCTTTGCAGAAGCAGATGAGAGTCCCTCTTCCTGCTATTAAGCCAGACAAGAATTGTAGAAATGTAAAAACATGCTACTCTTTTCATTTTTTATTTGTAAAATATGACTTCTTCACTAAAATGTTATTTTTTAAGACATAATGGTGATCACTGTTATGTTTAGATGAATTAATACATAAAAACCTATTTTTTTCTCCTTTCAGATGAATGTTAGTAGATAGAATCCACATAAGCAAAGTCCCCGGGGGTTTTGCGCATTCGTGGGTGAAGGAGGGGATAACAGCCACAAGAGAAGGTCATAAGCAGAGCCATTTTAGCTCCCAGGTGGAGAATCTGGAAGACCGAGACTGCTGATCTCTGTTTCATTAGCTCATCCCCATTGGTCTGCTCTGGGCATTCAGGAGTGGATACCAGTATGGGCTTTCCAGATGGCTCAGTGGTAAAGAATCTGCCTGCCAGTGCAGGAGATGCAAGAAACTTGGGTTTGATCCCTGGGTTGGGAAGATCCCCTGGAAAAGAAAATGGCAACCTGCTCCAGTTTCTTGCCTGGGAAATCCCATGGGCAGAGGAGCTGTAGCCTGGAGGGCTACAGTCTATGGGATTGCAGAGTCGCAGGTTTGTGGTCTGGGAGGAAGGAAGTCTAGGGCCCATAGTGCTGATTTTCTACTCTAGCTGCCAGGGTCTTGAGCAGAACAGTCTTGACTCGATCTCAAGAAATGGCTCAGATTCGGTCCTGGAGGAATCCTTGGAAAAGATTAAGCAAATGAGGTCCAGATGTGAATAGGAGGATAATGAGTATGAATGGTCCGGGAAGGGGCAAAACCCAAGGCATCGGTTCCAGTCCGTCAACCATGACTGCCAGGAGCTGCTTAATCTCGGGCAGATTCCAGAGGCTCGATCTTTAAGGTTTGTTTCAGCTTCCTAAACAACACCCAACTGGTTGGCATAGAAGCAGTAGGATTCATCTAGAAAAAGGCACAGACCTCCCTTCTCTACAGTTAGTAGACCTAATCCCCTTCTACGTTGTAACTACGGCTGGCAAGGAATCGCGTTGATTTTGGAGAGTTATTGGACCCTGGGCTATTTCCTGGAGGCTGTCTGATAGGTCTTTAGATAGTGCCTGTTAGTTGTGGATGGAGGTGGTTAGGCTGGCAGTTCCTGTTCCAATTCCAGCCACTATTCCTAGTCCCATTAAGAGGGGAATGAAATGAATGGCTTGTTTCATTCACTTGTGAATGAGAGGAATCGGTAGGGGTTGATCATTGGGGGCTATAAAAATGTTTGGACTGGAGTATACCAGGGTGCAGGTTCCGATCCAATTAGTAGTAAACAGAGGTATGTAGATGCCCCACACAAGAGGAACAGGCCAGGTGTCACAATGCAACAGCTGAAGTCGATGGTGAAGAGGAGTTGGGGTGGGGAGTGGGGGTTTGATCGTTCGTTCAAGAACAGGGACCCCGCTAAGGTGGCCCCGGTGATGGGAGAAGTGGAGGAGTATGCTGAGGGAACCGCCCTGTAAAGGTTAACGAACGTCCTGTAGGACCAGAAGCATTATATATGTAGCCTTTCCAGTGGCAAAGAGGAAAGTGGAGGTAAGGTTACACATGGGTTTAGAGATTATGCCCACGGGTTGGTCATATGAACTGTTTCAGGAGTTTCTAGATATGCAAAAAGGAGCTGGTTATAACAGTTACTCTCTGGGTGACAGGGCCTCCTGTTGGAGGTTTTCCATTGTAGGAGGGCAGGTCAGTGAGGAAAGATTCTAAGAGTTTGTCCGAATTCTGGATTTGATCACTAGTGTGAAGATATTTAAGATATGAGATGAATAAAGGCTCCCCATGGTATGAGTGGTGTAGTGATATGTTACCAGTGGTCCAGTCAAGGATGGATGTGGGGAGGGCTGAATATCCCAGAGGAGTTATGGTTAGACATATCCAGCAGTCTTTAGCCAATTGTGGGTTAGAAGCATTGGGGAGAGTATGGGTTAAACTAAGGGTCTGGAATAGATAGTTGAAGTTAGGGTTTTGAAAGACTTCTTGGTCAGAGGAGAGAAAGAAGATAGGAAGAAGATGTTAACCAACATTTGGGGAAGTAAATATATTTTACTATTTGTGGAGAAGAATTGGATTTCAAAAGGGTAAAAGTTATAAAAGGTCCCCTGCAGCCACAGGGTGGAGATGTAATCTTCAACATGTTTGAACGTGGATCCTTGAGGACTCGAGACCCAGATATCTGTCAGGAGTTGTTCCAGAAGTAATTGCAGCCGTGAAACCAACAGGCTCATCGGTCGTCGGTTGGGGCCAGTGGAAGCCATGAGAATTTTGGAGTTGTAGGGCCTGTGTAGTTTTAGTCTGGTAAGCATTCTCATCATTGGGCTGCATAACCTTTCTGAGTCGAGTAATGTGCACTCAAGGGGTGATTTCTTTTAATTTTGCAGTGGTAGGGGTCAGCAGAATTACCGTGTAGGGTCCTTGCCATTTGGGGATTAGATCTGAGTGGGACTGAACTGTCATATAGACTTTGTCTCCTATTTGGAGGAATGGGTACAGGAGATTGGGATGCGGTCGAGGGAGTAGGTTATCCATGTGTTGCCAAAGGGCATCTTGTATCTGGGCAAGTAAGGGAAAAGGGAGGTGGGATGGCAGTTTGGGACCATCATGGGAGTGGGGGAGTCCTAAAGGTACCGTGGGCCTCCCATACATGGCCTCGAACAGACTGACATTTAGAGGTTTTTTTTGGTAAGGCCTGGAAAAATTATTGCAGATGGTGACTGCAGCCATGAAATTAAAAGATGCTTACTCCTTGGAAGAAAAGTTATAACCAACTTAGACAGCATATTAAAAAGCAGAGACATTACTTTGCCAACAAAGGTCTCTCTAGTCAAGGCTATGGTTTTTCCAGTAGTCATGTATGGATGTGAGAGTTGGACTGTGAAGAAAGCTGAGCACTGAAGAATTGATGCTTTTGAACTGTGGTGTTGGAGAAGACTCTTGAGAGGTCCCTTGGACTGCAAGGAGATCCAACCAGTCCATTCTAAAGGAGATCAGTCCTGGGTGTTCATTGGAAGGACTGATGTTGAAGCTGAAAATCCAATACTTTGCCCACCTAATGCAAAGAGCTGACTCATTTGAAAAGACCCTGATGCTGGGAAAGATTGAAGGCAGGAGGAGAAGGGGACGACAGAGGATGAGATGGTTGAATGGCATCACCGACTTAGTGGACATGAGCTCCGGGAGTTGGTGATGGACAGAGAAGCCTGGTGTGCTGCAGTCCAAGGAGTCTCAAAGAGTTGGACACGACTGAGCGACTGAACGGAACTGAAAAGTGAAAGTGAAGTCACTCAATCGTGTCCGACTCTGCGGGCCCATGGACTGTAGCCTACCAGGCTCCTCTGTCCATGGGATTTTCCAGGCAATAGAACTGAAATGGATTGCCATTTCCTTCTCCAGGGGATCTTCCCGACCCAGGGATTGAACCCAGGTCTCCCGCATTGTGGGCAGACGCTTTACCGGCTGAACTACCAGGGAACTGGACCTTTAAGAGGGCTAAAGGGAGGAGTTTCGTCCAATCTTGATGAAGTTTGATTGTTAATTTGGTCAGAGTTTCTTTTAGGACTCTATTGGCTCTCTCAACCTTACTGGAGGACCGGGAGTGATAAGGAATGTGAAACCTCCAAGGAATTTGAAGGGCTCGTGCAATATTTTGGGTGATTTGGGATGTGAACGTGGGCCCATTGTCAGACTGGAGGGAGGAAGGCATCCCAAACCTGGGGAGGATTGCGGTAAGGATAAGGCGAGCCACAGTAGGGGCTCATTTGTTAGTAGTTGGGAAAGCTTTGATCCATCCAGAAAATATATCTACGAAGACTAGGAGAAATTTAACCCTTTTTACGGGTGGCATGTGGGTGAAATCTACCTGCCAGTCTTGTGTGGGAAGATGTCTGTGAATTTGGTGGGTGGGGAAAGGGGTGGATGACGAAGGTTAGAATTAGGGTTTGTCCACTGACAAGTGGTACAAGTTTGGCTCAGATTATTTAAATAAGCCACATTGTCTTTAGTTAACTCAATAGTTCTGAAGGAAAGTCTTAAGTACTTTTGCAGAGGGGTGGAAAAGAGAATGTAAATATGAAAGTAATGTGTGGCTGTTTGGCTCGTCAATCTGGGCTATAGTAAAGACAGGACTAACAGAGGCGGCCTCTGCTTTGCTTCGTGATCTGCTATGTTGTTATAAAAGGAGATAGGGCCATGTCGCTGATGTCCCCGGCAATATATTACAGCAGCTTGTTTTGGGAGCTGAGCTGCATGGAGGAGTTCAGAAATAAAAGAAGCATTGAGAATAGGCGTGCCCTTCTGAGTCAGGAATCCCCTCTCCCTCCAGATTATAATGTTAGAATGTAATATGTTGTAGACATACTTGGAGTCAGTGTAAGTGTTTATCTTTTGGTCTTTGGCTAGGGTCAAAGCTTGCGTAAGAGCTATCAGTTTAGCCTGCTGTGAGGATGTGTGAGCTGAGAGTGTGGCTGACTTCACGAGGCAGGGGTAGGGGGGATAACTTTGTCGGGCTGTCCCTGAACTATAGCGTATTCAGCCCCAAATGGGGCTTGCTTCTGGGCACTGCCATCTGTGAACCAGGATGGGACTCTGGGGTCAGTAAGGGGCTGATCGGTTATATGTTCAAAGGGATTAAGTGTCACATCTAAGGTCTAAACACAGTCATGGGATAGGTGTTCTGCTTCTGGATCTGGTGTAGGGAGTAAGCTAGCAGGATTAAGAGGTTTACAAGGCATAAAAGAAAGGGATGGGTCGAGGAGGTGTGCGTGGAGGATCTGTTGTTGAGTAGCGGGGCAGAGAAAGGAAAGCCCGATGAGAGAGTAAATCTTTGAAGGAATGAGGAGAGCATACATTTAGGGGGCGTTTCAGATTAGTTTTTGGGCTTCAGGTATTAAGAGGGTGGTTGCAACCAAGGCCTGGAGACAAGGTGGCCATCTGAGCGTGACGGGATCGAGTTGTTTGGATAAGTAAGCTAGAGGGCCCCATTTGTCCCCGCATTTCTGGCACAGAATCCCTAAGGCATGTCCTTGTCGAGAATGTACAAAAAGGAAAAAAGGCCTGGTGTAATCAGGTAAGTAAAGAGAAGGGGCCTGTAGTAAATGTTTGATAAGTGTCTGTATGGGGATGTGGAGAGAGGTGGGGGCCATTAAGGGTTCATCTAAGTTTCCTCGAGTAGCTTGATAGAGGGGTTTTGCATGGAGGGCAAAATTTGGGACTCATATTCAGAAGAAGTTTAATAGACCTAATAGAGAAAGACGTTTCCTCTTGGTTTGGGGCCTGGGGGTCTTGGTCAAGGTTCGAAGTCTCTGAATTGGGATTATTTTAGATGTGGGAGTGAGAAGCAATCCCACTAACTGTCAGTGGTGGAAGCAATTGTGCTTTGGAGAGGGAGGCTCAGAGCCCCGTTGCCTGGGGCATTTAATGCATTGCAGTGTGGACTAGGAAGTTACCGCGAGAGGAACTACATAAATCGTCTACATATTGGAGTAAAGTAGTAGAGCCTAGGTCTAAAGTCTGTAGGTCTCTTTGGAGGGCTTGACCGAAAAAAATGAGGGCTATCTCTAAACCCTTGTGGTAAAACAGTCCAAGTTAACTGTTGAGATTGATATGTGTCTGGGTCCGTCCAGGTGAAGGCAAATAGGGGCTGTGAGGAGTGCTGTAGAGGAATAGTAAAGAAAGCATCTTTGAGGTCCAATACCGTGAAGTAGGGTGTGTCAGGGGGAATATAAGAGAGAAGGGGGTAGGGATTAGTGACCACGGGGTGTACAGTATTATGGCCTCATTGATCTTGAGAAGATCTTGGACTAGACGCCAAGAGTGGGGCCCCTTTTTGACTGCCGGTATAGGGGTATTATGAGGAGAACAGATGGGCTGCAAAAGGCCGGCTTTGAGCTGTCCGGAGATTATTGGTTTAAGTCCTTGTCGGGATTCTGTGGGCAGGGTATACTGAGTTTGGGTTATGACCTGAGAGGGATTTTTAAGAAAAACCTGGACGGGGAAATGGTGTCAGGCTACTGACGCGGCTTTGGTGTCCCAGACCCGAGGATCTCTCAGGGAAAGTCAGGGGGCAGGTTTTGGGAGTGAGGGCTGGCCAGGGGTTAGGGTGCCAATTGGATGCAAAAAATTGATATGGGATCTAAGAATGGGAGGTTTATAGAAGTTTGTAGCTTAACCAGAAGATCACATCCCCCCAATGCCATTGGGCATTGAGGAGCTATAAAGAATGTGTTAGTATTGTTTTGCCAAAGGAACATAGGAGAGGAGGGGTTATTTTGGGATAAAAAGGGACGCCTGAGATCCCTTCGATGGCCACTTCTGAAGGTTGGAGAGGGCCCTTAAAGGAGGTTAAAAGTGAAAAGGCTGCTCCAGTGTCTAATAGGAATAAGACTTTGTGTCCGGCCACCGTGCCAATTACCCGAAGCTCCAAGTCTGTCTGTATGGGATGGGCTTGGGGTCTGGAGCTTGGGCTCCGTCACTGGAATAATTCAGGCACAATTGGGTCATCTCTCACCTCATCTGAGGAGCCATGGTCTGGAGTGCCAGGGCCCCCCAAGTTTGGTTCCCGGCCCATTGTTGTTGGGCCTGGGGTGGGCCCTGAGATTTGACGGGTAGTGTCTGAGGACAATCCATTTTCCAGTGCCCCCATGTTTGCAGGTGGGGCAGGGTTTGGTGGGTGGCCGGGAGTTTGGGCAGAATTTGGCCCAGTGTCCCATTTGGTTACATCTAAAGCAGGGGCCTGGAAGGTTAGGTCCCATACGGGTGGGTCGAGGTTGGCGGGCCAGAAGGGTTGAATTTTTTTCTTGAATAGCCGCAGCGAATAAAGCATATTTGGTCCGTCTTTCCTTTTCTTTTTCCTTTTTCGCTTCTTCCTCCCTATTATTGAAAACTTTAAAGGCTATTTCTAGAAGATCTCGCTGAGGGGTTTTGGGGCCCTTTTCTAACTGGGGCATATAGTTTGGGGTGAATATCGGGGACTGACTGACTTATGAACGGGACCTGTAAATATAGGAGTCCAGCGGGGGTGGAAATATCTAGGTTAGTGTATTTTGGGACTGCCTCAGTAAGCCGTGGAAGAAAAAGGGCAGGGTTTTCATCCTTTTCTTGAGTCGCTTCCCTAATCTTATCATAGTTCACATGAATGTGAGAGTTTTTAGCATTCCTTTTAGTAAACAGGTGATCATATGATGTAGGTACCACATGCCGGCGTTGCCGGCTTGATATGTCCACCGTGGCTCAGTTAAAGGGACTGTGTCATCAGCCACTGGATCAGCCCTGTCTTGGTTATGGAGCTGATCAGCATGAGTCCAGGCTGCCTGCCACATCCGTTCCTTTTCATCAGGGGTTAAAGTGGTGTTTGGGATGTAATAGAGATCATTCCAGGTTAAATGATATGCTTGTGTAAGGCAGAGGAATTCCTTCCTGTATCTAGTATGATTTTCTGAAAAAGACCCCAGTTTTCCTTCAATTTGGCTCATATCAGAAATTGAGAAAGGCACATGGAGCCAGGTAGGGCCCTCCAGTCCTGCTACCTCTCTGGGAGGAAACATGTGTTTGCTTCGGGGCCTGGTCAATGGAGGGAGGGTGTAAATCTCTTTTGGGGTTTTGGGGGGTCATCGGTTCCTGATTTGGAGGAGAAAGGGCTAGAGGGTGGGTCTCATTTCCGGAAGCCTCATCTCTGGGGCGGTAGGGAGGAGGCTCATCTGCTGGGTCGAAATCGGGGGCTGAGGGTTTAGGGGGCCTTTTAGGGGCTTTAGGTTTGGATTCTTTTGTAGGGGAGGGGGAGAGAGGGCACAGGAGGATTTGATAGGTAGAACAGTCCTTGTGTTGCAGGAAGGGGGACCCCTTCCAGGGCCCGAAACTGGGCTCTTCTCTAACACTCAGAAATGAATTGTCCGAGGAGACGCATGCTGATAAAGCAAGAGATTTTATTGGGAAAGAGCACTCGGGCGGAGAGCAGCAGGGTCAGGGAACCCAGGAGAACAGCTCTGTCTCATGGCTTGCAGTCTCGGGGTTTATGGTGATGGGATTAGTTTCCAGCTTGTCCTTAGCCAATCATTCTGACTCAGAGTCCTTCCGTGGTGCACACCTCGTTCAGCCAAGATGGATGCCGGTGAGAAAGATTCCGGGAGGTGGTTGGACACGTGGTGTCTCCTTTTGACCTTTCCTGAACTCTTCCGGTTGGTGGTGGCTTATTAGTTCCGTGTCCCTTACCATGACCTCCTGTTGTAAAACAGCTCATGCAAATGGTTACTATGGTGTCTGGCCGGGGGGGGGGGGGGGGGGCGGTTCAGTCAGTGTGCGTCCCCTAACAGCTCCACCCCCCCCGCCCCCCACCCCGAGAGACTTCATATTCAAGCTACTTCTTGGGAATTGGGGTGGAGGTCTCTTTCTTCTGTAACTTCTTCCTGCTATGCATAGTCATAGGCCTGCCTAGCAGAGCGGAAGTCTCTCTCTACCTGATCTAAGTCAAGGTACTTTTTGCCTGAAACCAGCATTCGCTCTTGTAATAACAGCAACTTAGTTAGAAACTGTTGGCTCCTCTCAGAGAGGAAATAGACAGGGGCCAAACAGGAGACCTAACAGGATGGTCATCACTGGTCCCCAGAAGCAGAAGGCAACATTTGGGGTGAGGGCTGCAGGGTTTGTAACCTTTTTTTGACTGGTTGGTGGTGAGGCAACAGAGCTGTGCTCCAGGAATCTTGTGTTTACTCTGAAGTTACCGTCCTCCACCTGGGTGGGGGGCCCCAGTTCTGTAGAAGAACTCAAAGACATTGTTATGCATATTTTTTTTGAGTAGGAACCAGGACCCTGTCTCAAGGCTGTACCATCATTTAATTGTTTCTCCTATATTTCTGTATTCCCTCCCTTTCCTGATTAGCAATTGTTTGAATCCACCTTTTGGAACTCAGGGAAGGTCAAGGAGGCTGAAGCCTATATCCTACAGACAAGAATTGGAGAACACAGAACAGATCTGTACTCCAGAGCACCATAGAGTCCTGCTCAGTTTTAATTTAGGGAACTAGGCAATTATGATTGTGATAACTTCCTGTCAAAATGGGGCATAGGACTGCCTCAGCTTGGAGCATAGACATTGAATTGGAAGTATTCCTGAGTTCCAAGTCCTAGATCTGAGTCTTGTATGATTAAAATCTCGGTCCCTTGGTCTGCCATTTTGGTGTAACAGACCAAATTAGAAGTAGTTGGAGGAGTGATAACTGGAATTTTAATAGACAAAATAAATCTCATTTCTTTTTAGAAGAATAGGCCTGAAACCCAGTCTGGACCTGGCACTTTGGGGAGACTTCTAGCCAGGTAACCAGTTGCCTGGTTTTATAAAAAGTAAGGTTGCAGTTACTAGCTTCCAGCAGACATTGTTTTGAGAATGGTGGCATCCAAGCCTGACACGACTTAGAAAACTCAAGTGTTTAGCAATACAAGGTCTAGTCTGAAAGTACACCCATAGCATCACCTAGTTATTTCCCAGGATGTCTGAACCATAGCTACTCTATTTTGACTTTTAGTTGTAAAATTTTCTTTAATAGCCAAAGCAGATGTCACCATTAATGACGTCAGTGTTTCTCTAGGTATGAGAAGATGCAAGAATTGGGACTCAAAATCTTCTCCTGAAAAGATCTAACTATCTGAAGGTCTGTTCTGCCAGTTTATCGCAATGCATGAAAGTAAAAAGTGAAAGTGAAGTTGCTCAGTTATATCTGACTCTTAGCGACCCCATGGACTGCAGCCTAGCAGGCTCCTCCAGCCTACCAGGGTGATTTTCACCCCGAACTCCTTTCAGGGGAGTTGAAGGTCAGCAGTTGCAGTGGCCATGATTTAATCTTTGTAGGCGTAGAAGACAAGTGTCAGTTTTCAGTTGGCAGAGCCCCTTTTTGCTCATAAACTTGACCATGATTTTGAGGGGGGCATTTCATGACCATTTTATCCCATGGTGTTGAGAATGTCCATTCTCAGGTTTGGCAAAGATTTTGTTGACAGGCCACTTAATGTGCTGCTACTGGACTAGGCCATAAAACAGTATCCAAAATTCTCTGGACCACCTGTCTTACTAGGCTCTTGGCCCAGGAAAACATTCCCTCTTATTTCTTCTTCCCATATCTAGAGTTACACTGTTACCATCATCGATCTCACATGGAACTATATAGTATTTTATCAGGGGCCTTAGTACACATTTGGCAGTGTAAGAAACAGCAATTTTGTTAAACAGGTGAAATACAAATAACATAGCAATAATATTAGTAATGGAGAAGGCAATGGCACCCCACTCCAGTACTCTTGCCTGGAAAATCCCATGGACAGAGGAGCCTGGTGAGCTGCAGTCCATGGGGTTGCAAAGAGTCGGACATGACTGAGTGACTTCACTTTCACTTTTCACTTTCCTGCATTGGAGAAGGAAATGGCAACCCACTCGTGTTCTTGCCTGGAGAATCCCAGGGACAGCAGAGCCTGGTGGGCTGCCGTCTATGGGGTCGCACAGAGTCAGACACGACTGACGCAACTTAGCAGCAGCAGCAGCAATATTAGTAAAGTCACAAGTAAGACTTAAGAGTTTCTGTTAGATGTAGCCCAGTATATCCCAGGTCATCTGATTTAGTCTACTCTGTACAAATCTTTATCTTCCAGGGAAATTATATATTGGCACTGTCTACAAGGCACATAGCCCAGTTTTGTAGTGTTACTAGACTGATTATCCTTAGTATGATTTAATTGTTTCCAACATAGAGGAGACTTTAAACCTAAATTACCATAGCCTGGTGTTATCTATATAAATCCATCCCATAATTGTGGGAGATTTTTTCCTTTGCCGAAACTTTGCTTGTTGTTCTGATTGAGCTTGAGTAATAGAAGAAAACTGAAATTTATGGCCAGAGTCAGAGCAGGAATTATTAATTGGCCCAGTGAGGGAATCCCATCTCGTAACATCAATAGTGACCTGAATATAATTTTTTTAGGTAAATTTCTCAGGGCCAACCAGTTACAGCCTTGTAGTAGAGAAATTTACCAAGGTAACCCAGCCCTAGACATGGGTAATTGGCCACAAACCCAACAAGTGGATTGATTTCTAAAACTAGCATAGAATCAGGCCTATGATAGAAAAGCATTTGATTTATATGCAAAGGTCTAAGAAGTCAAAAAAACATTATAAATGATCATATGAATCAGGTCCAGCATCTTGGACAAGCTGTCTACCTCTGATGTCATCTTCTCATCCTGGTGTTGTTTGAGGATCATTTTAAGGTGAGATCAGGTCAGCTGTCTTCTCTATAGACCAGTCCAGTGTAGGGGCTTCTGGAAGTGGGAATTAATCTAAGAGTCAGTTTCATTGTGCATGAGCTAGTTAAGAGTACCTGATAAAAAAGTCCTTCCATCCAGGTTGGAGACAGTCCTTTAAATTATGTCTTTTCCAGTCCTGGCTGCAGGTCATGAGGCATCTGATCTTCATCCAAAGACAGCTTACTGAGATAAGCTTCAGAAACAAACCTAGGATGTTCTTTAAGAATTCAATTAAATTTTACATTAATATCGTGTAACAGCAAAGAACTATCCAAGAAATGAGTCTTACTAGATGCAGACCTTCATTAACAAACTGAGATTTAACATTTATTGAAACACCTTTTTCTCCCTAAAATTACCCTCATTTTTATCAGATATAGCCAAATTAAGGCTAGTTTGTTTGCAAAATAGGTCTGCTGTCACTGATTTTGGCCTAATGATTTATACAACCATAATTGATCATAGACCTTTTTGCTGAAACATTTATAGAGTCTCAGATTGAACTTTCAAAATAAAACAGGGCTGAGAAACTCACACCAAAAGCTTATTATAGATTTTGCCTAACAAATCTAGGTGACTTCTTCCCTTTTTAAGTGCTCAAAAATTCCTTGAGATTTTTGTACCTGTTAGTGAGATAACCTTCCTAACTCATTTGATAAAGTTACTGGAAACCTAAGAGTTTCCAATTTCTGGAGGAGTCAGATAGAGAGAAAATATAATTGTTTTGTTTATAACATATAGTTTTACCAAATTATTGTCATAATTGTTTGAAAGGAAGGTTTTCCTTACTCCCAGAAAACGTAAGATTCAAACCTGTAATTTTTCAGATAGAAACCATAAAAGTTATAAGCATATTCACTTATATTCATTCAGTCCTTTTGTTAACTTTTGTGAAGTCATCAGGTTTTCCACGCTTTACTGTCTGAGCCACCAGGGAAGTCCTATTAGAATACCAGGACATATCAAAAATGTTAAGAACTCCATATAATTTCTAGGATATCTATATTAGTAATATTTACCATACATTATAACATGAGAGGATTTATTACTCATTTGATAATATTTTTCATGCAATTTAACCAACCAAATAAACACAATTAGTTTAATATCTCTCTTTGGGATGTTTCAGGGGCTCTCTGAAGCACCCCAAAGTTAGCTAGAGGTCAAAGGAACTTCAGAAGAATTCGATTTAGGAAGTTTTGTCAAAAAGATCAATTAAAAGGGTTTAGAACATTTAGTCAGATTTAGTCATTGTTGATGGGTGCATCATTTAGCTTGCTGATATGTCACAGTGGGTGTATATGCTGAGGCTCAAGGTCTAGTGACTCTGCCATCTAGATCCAACAAAATCCATTTATCTAACTAATTGTAATCCAATTTTAGAAAATCCTGATCATGCATAACTCTTTTTAGTACTCTTTTTTTTTTCTTCTGAAAACACACTTCCTACTTTCCTTTAACAACCAAGAACTAACTTTTATATTAGCATTTTATAGATTGGTGAGCATGAATACCAGTGATAATGTCTAAAACCCTTGCTTTCTTAGAACATTTTAGGATTGCACCAAACATTATTCATTTATAGTCCCAAATATCTTCAGTTTTTCTATAAAAGGAAATCAGTGTTTAGTAGTAAATGTTTCAAAACCTTATTTTATTTGGAAATGACCTAACTATTCAATAGACTTCCAACAATTCGTTTAGCACAACCATTAGAAATTTAGGTTACCCCAATCTAGAGAGAATATTTTTAAACAGACATTTCTAAAGCATAATTGTTCTTCAGTTCAGTTCAGTTCAGTTCAGTTGCTCAGTCATGCCCGACTCTTTGTGACCCCATGAATCGCAGCACGCCAGGCCTCCCTGTCCATCACCAACTCCTGGAGTTCACTCAAACTCACGTCCATCAAGTTGGTGATGCCATCCAGCCATCTCATCCTCTGTCATCCCCTTCTCCTCCTGTCCCCAATCCCTCCAGCATCAGAGTCTTTTCCAATGAGTCAACTCTTCACATTAGGGGGCCAAAGTACTGGAGTTTCAGCTTTAGCATCAGTCCTTCCAATGAACACCCAGGACTGATCTCCTTTAGAATGGACTGGTTGGATCTCCTTGCAGTCCAAGGGACTCTCAAGAGTCTTCTCCAACACCACAGTTAAAAAGCATCAATTCTTTGGCACTCAGCTTTCTTCACAGTCCAACGCTCACATCCATACATGACCACTGGAAAAACCATAGCCTTGACTAGACGGACCTTTGTTGGCAAAGTAATGTCTCTGCTTTTGAATATGCTGTCTAGGTTGGTCATAACTTTCCTTCCAAGGAGTAAGCGTCTTTTAATTTCATGGCTGCAATCACCATCTGCAGTGATTTTGGAGCCCCCCAAAATAAAGTCTGACACTGTTTCCACTCTTTCCCCATCTATTTGCCACGAAGTGATGGGACCAGATGCCATGATCTTAGTTTTCTGAATGTTGAGCTTTAAGCCAACTTTTCCCACTCTCCTCTTTCACTTTCATCAAGAGGCTTTTTAGTTCCTCTTCACTGTCTGCCATAAGGGTGGTGTCATCTGCATATCTGAGGTTATTGATATTTCTCCCGGCAACCTTGATTCCAGCTTGTGCTTCTTCCAGCCCAGAGTTTCTCATGATGTACTCTGCATATAAGTTAAATAAGCAGGGTGACAATATACAGCCTTAACGTCCTCCTTTTTCTATTTGGAATCAGTCTGTTGTTCCATGTCCAGTTCTAACTGTTGCTTCCTGACCTGCATATAGGTTTCTCAAGAGGCAGGTCAGGTGGTCTGGTATTCCCATCTCTTGAAGAATTTGCCACAGCTTATTGTGATCCACACAAAGGCTTTGGCATAGTCAATAAAGCAGAAATAGATGTTTTTCTGGAACTCTCTTGCTTTCTCAACGATCCAGCGGATGTTTGTTAGATAGGTCACAAATAAACATTAATATCAGGTATTTAATACTGAATATTTCCCAGTTCATATGAACCTGGAACTTATTGTTTAATTTAGAATTATTTGATTTGTAAGCACTTACTTTTCTTTAAGCTAATTAAATAGAGCTCATTTACAAATTAACCTCAAAAATATTACCCAGAGACAAAGACATACCAAGACATATATAGACATACACAACGCAAGATCTAGCTTCATTTTCTAAGCTTAGTCATGAATTAGATATTACAATATAAAATTTACTAGTTTATAAAAAACAGTTCTAATAAATAAAACTTTTAAAGGCTTTCCCCCATTTTTCCTCAGTCTCAGGAGTAAGAGATGGTCTAGATAAGTGTTCCTGAGAGCCCTAGTCTCAAGGCACAGGGAAAGAAAAGCAAGTTCTAGCAGAATGGTGGCAGGTCTAAACCAAATGGTGGCCAGACAAAGCAAAATGGCCATCAAAAATCATAACACAGAATGCAGAGTTAAAACACACACACACACAGACCCGGCAGTCCTCATCATACAGTCCCTTAAATACAAGAATACAGTCTCTCAGAAAATCTTCTATTAAAAACAGAGAACTTCAGATCCAAGTACTAACAGAGTAAATGAAAATACCTCAGGTCTTCAAAGATTTCAAAGGGAGGAAAGGAGCCAGCTTGAAAGAAGAAGGGGAAGGAGGAGGGAGAGGTGGGGCGAAAGGGGTGGCCTTACAGACATCTCCTGACACCTGCAGATACCCAGGTGTTATGGGACTTTACCCTGGGCCTCCAGAGAAGGGAGGACTGAACTCGGCCCTACCAGAAACCAAGCCAGAACCGAACCAGAATTCGAGTTCTCTGCAAAGAGGAGGTGATCAGTCTCTAATCCTCATCTCAGGCTGAGGCCCTTCCACCAGATTCCTGCGTCCAGGACCAGGGGACTAGAAAAAAGGGGAAGGATAGGAAGGGTTAAGGAGAGAAAAGAGAGCAGGAAGGGGATAGAGATCAATAAAGTCTCTTGTTTCTTTCCGGTCAGGGCACTCTGGCCAGTTGTCTGCATCAGGAGGAGACCAGGGACTAAAGGGTCCCAGTTGTGGCCACTGGGTCTGGTCCATTGGCAGGCAAGCTGGCCACTGAGTACCCCGAGTGGTCAGGATGTCACGGGCAGCAAAGAAAATTCCCTGCCAGAATCACCATTTGTTGCAGGAAGGGGGACCCCTTCCAGGGCCCGAAACTGGGCTCTTCTCTAACACTCAGAAATGAATTGTCCGAGGAGACACATGTGCTGACGAAGCAAGAGATTTTATTGGGAAATGGCACCCGGGTGGAGAGAGGTAGGGTCAGGGAACCCAGGAGGACCACTCTGCCACGTGGCTCACAGTCTCAGGTTTATGGTGAAGGGATTAGTTTCCAGCTTGTCTTTAGCCAATCATTCTGACTCAGAGTCCCTCCTGATGGTGCACGCCTTGTTCAGCCAAGATGGATGCCAGTGAGAAGGATTCTGGGAGGTGGTCAGACATGTGGTGTCTCCTTCTGACCTTTTCTGAACTCTTCCGGTTGGTGGTGGCTTATTAGTTCCGTGTCCCTTACCATGACCTCCTGCTGTAAAACAGCTCGTGCAAATGGTTACTACGGTGCCTGGCTGGGGGGGCAGATTCAGTCAGTGTGCGTCCCCGAACACGTGCAGAGAGAAGGAGGGCTTCTAAGCTCCCAGAAGGCTTGAATATAGGGGACCTCCAACCATTTACCATCCCATTTGAGTAAGTTAGTGAGATCTGATAAAATATTGAAATCAGAAGTCCTGAACTCAGGCCAGCGGTTTTAGTTATCCAATTTGTATTGAGGCCAAATTTGAGTACAAAGTGACTCGAGTTTATGAACCTTGAGATCGGTCAAGAGTAGAGGTTTGAGGTTTTGTTTTACACAGGCCAAGGGACAGTCCCATGGGATGGATTGGCTTGCTGCTGCTAAGTTGCTTCAGTCATGTCCGACTCTGTGCGACCCCACAGATGGCAGCCCACCAGGGTTGCCCATCCCTGGGATTCTCCAGGCAAGAACACTGGAGTGGGTTGCCATTTCCTTCTCCAATGCATGAAAGTGAAAAGTGAAAGTGGAGTCGCTCAGTCGTGTCTGACTCTTAGCGACCCCATGGACTGCAGCCTACCAGGCTCCTCCGTCCATGGGATTTTCCAGGCAAGAGTACTGGAGTGGGGTGCCAGTGCCTTCTCTGGATTGGCTTGACCCCATAGCAAATGGCTAACGACTGTCTGGTCGAGAGAAAAGGTCGCCACCTAATCTTTTGACCGGGCAAATGGAGAGAGAGAGAGAGACTTTTAAGGAGGGAGGGGCGTGGATTGGCTTGACCCCATAGCAAATGGCTAACGACTGTCTGGTCGAGAGAAAAGGTCGCCACCTAATCTTTTGACCGGGCAAATGGAGAGAGAGAGAGAGACTTTTAAGGAGGGAGGGGCGTCCCCCAAGTACCCTCCCAGAGGGCCTTTGGGCTGGAGGGTTCCCTGGGAATGCAGAAAGGATGATAGTCTATGGCGCCCTAGAATACTGTCCAAGCTTCCCTGGGCTACTGGGTCAGGTGAGAATTCGTGGTGGGTGGAGGGAGGTAGAATGGCAAAAGGCCTCTGTCCTGGAGTTGGTTGGTCTTGCTAAAAAGAGAGTATAGAGAAAAGAGGAAGAGAGAGAGAGGCCAATATTCCTTGGGGTTCGTGGAAACCAATAAAGACCTTACCCAGGGCTTGTACTGCTCATGAAGGCACAGGGCGTCCTCCCGAGGAGGTATTGAAAGCCTGGGCGGGAAAGTGAGCACGGCAGGTTTCTTCGCTCCAAAGAGCTGGCCATGGAGAATGAGTCTGAGAAGGAACCTCAACCTCCTGGGTTTTGGCACCAAAAAATGTAGGGTAAGGGAGTTAGAGAAGCTGAGGTTCAGAGAAAGAAGGAGACTGGCACTTTACAGGAACAGACCACCTTTAATGAGGCGAGAAGGGGCAGCAGTCAGATCAGTGGGCTGCTGTGCCAAGAAGAGAGTAGGTATATACAGAAAACATATATTGCGGAGATACATTGTTTTGAGGGGGTCTGTTTTTCCTCAAGATTATTTTTTATTAGTTAGCTTTCAACAATTGGGGCAAGGAATTCCTGAGACCTGCTGGAGACTGGGATCGGCTGGGAGCTGAACGTAATCAATCTTAATGTCCATTGCTTTCTTTAGGGGAGAAGGTTCTTGAAAGCTGAGTGCTGAAGAATTGATGCCTCTGAACTGTGGTGTTGGAGAATACTCTTGACAGTCCCTTGGATTGCAAGGAGATCCAACCAGGCCATCCTAAAGGAGATCAGTCCTGGGTGTTCATTGGAAGGACTGATGCTGAAGCTGAAACTCCAATACTTTGGCCACCTGATGCAAAGAGCTGACTCATTTGAAAAGACCCTGATGCTAGGAAAGACTGAGGGCAGGAGAAGGGGACTACAGAGGACGAGATGACCGACTCAGTGGACATGAGTTTGAGCAAGCTCTGGAGGTTGGTGAAGGACAGGGAGGCCTGGTGTGCTGCGGTCCGTGAAGATACAGAGTCAGACATGACTGAGCCACTGAACTGAACAAACTGAACGAATGGTGGGGAGTTTTAACCGGGTAGCCTTTCCCTTTTCCGGGGGATCTTCTCAACCCAGGGATCGAACTCAGGTCTCCTGCATTACAGGTGGATTCTTTGCCAGATGAACCACAAGGGAAGCCCAACTGGAGTTTCAGCTGGAGGCTATTTTGAGCCCTGTAGCTTTCCTTCATGTAACCCGAAGCAATGGCACCCCACTCGTACTCTTGCCTGGAAAATCCCACGGACAGAGGAGCCTGGTGGGCTGCAGTCCATGGGGTCGCGAAGAGTTGGACACGACTGAGCGACTTCACTTTCACTTTTCACTTTCACACATTGGAGAAGGAAATGACAACCCACTCCAGTGTTCTTGCCTGGAGAATCCCAGGGACGGGGGAGCCTGGTGGGCTGCCTTCTCCGGGGTCGCACAGAGTCGGACACGACTGACGCGACTTAGCAGCAGCAGCTGCAGCTTTCTTTCAGGGACACCGCCTCGGGCCAGGAGCCCGCCCGCCGGCGGGAAGGAGGCGCTCCGCCCCGGGCTTCCAGGCGCGCCCGCCCGCCCTCCCGGGGAGGGGAAAGGAGGGAGGAGGAAAGGAGGAGGCCCGGGTGAGGGGAGGAGGAGGGAGGGGAGGAGGAGGGGCGCCCGCGTGCGTCCAGGCTCAGGCCAGGCTCACTCCTGCCTACCCCGGCCCAGGCCCCGCACTCAGTCCCCGGCCATGGTGGAGGCCTGGTACATGGACGAGGCGGCCGACGACCCGCGGCTGCCGCACCGCGCCGAGCCCGCGCGCCCTGTCGGCCTGGAGCAGCTGCGCCGGCTCGGGGTCCTTTACTGGAAGGTACGCGGAGCCCGCGCGGCGGCACAAGCGCCCCTCCGGCCCCGCGCGCCCTGCCTTCCGGCCAGTGGGCCTGCGGAGCCCGGGCCCGTGCTCAGTGCGCACGCTCGGCGCGGCCGGGCCGGCCCCCGGGCCTCCACCGCGGGGCGCGCCGCGTGCTCGGTGCCGGGATCGGGGATCGGGGATCCGGGATGGGGGGCGCGGGGGAGGGCAGAGGGGTCGGAGTGAGAGCGGGGCCCCGGGCCCGCGGGTCCCCGCCGCCCTAGTGGGAGGCCGGGGCCCTGTAGGCGCGGGCCTGTCCCCAGGGGCCCTGGCGGGGCGGCGGGAGGGCGGTTGGGGTCCCTTAAGTGTCCCGTGTGCGTCTCCCTGGTGTGGGGGACGGGTCGACAGGAGGCGCCGCCTGTTCAGACTCCTGCCCTTTGGTCTCGCTGTCCACGGGACAGTTTTGGAGCAAGAGTGGACACTGGCCAAGCTCTGAAAGTGTCCGGGGATAAAGTAAGGCTGTGTTTTCAGCTCCTTTGCCAGGTCGAGTCGGGCTCCTCCTGGCTCCTGGTTCTCCTGTGGATGGGAAGACCCAGAACTGTCAGAATTAAAGTTGTTGAGTTGCTCAGTCGTGCCCGACCCTGCGACCCCATGGACTGCAGCACGCCAGTCCTCCCTGTCCATCACCAACTCCCGGAGTTTACCCAGACTTATGGCCATCCAGTCGGTGAGGCCATCCAACCATCTCATCCTCTGTCGTCCCCTTCTCCTCCCGCCTTCAGTCTTCCCCAGCATCAGGGTCTTTTCCAGGGAGTCGCCCGTAGACTTGTTTACTCTGCTTCCAGTGCCCTGGGCCTTTTTGTACTTTATAATGACCTGATCTGGAGCAGGACGATAGCTGGGCATGTTCACCTGTTGTGTCTCAGTGACGCCGTAGGGAGTGGGAAGCTCTCACCCGGATGTGAAGGTGCACTGTGGGGGTCTGCTCACTTGGGGAGTGGTCATTTAGAAATTCATGTCTCTGGCTTCCTTGGTGGCTCAGTGGTAGAGGCTGCCTGCTGACACAGGAGACACAGGCTGGCTGGGAAGCGCTCACGTGTCTGGGGCAAGGATGCCACAACTGTCGAGCCGGAGCTCTGTAGTCGGGGAGCTGCAGCTACTGAGCCCATGTGCCGGCCGCTGCAGCTCCACGAAGCCTGCACACAGCAGTGAAGACCGAGCACAGCCAGAAATGCATAAATAAAATTTTAAAGAAAGAAAAGGCAGCTGAGGCCAGAAGGTAGAAAGCCTCTTGTCTGCCTGAGGAACTTGGGTTTTATTTGTGGGCTCAGAGGGCCTCAGGTGTTTTGGCTCGGGGAAACAAAGTAAGCATAGAGTTGCCATAGAGACAAAGGTCAGGCAGACTTGCAGAGTGGACAGGAGGCAGAGGAACAGGACGCAGCGGTGGCGGGGAGGCGCCCGTTAGAGGCGTGAGGCGATCGGAGCTTCCCCGACTCCTGGTGGTGGGACTGGAAGCGTGAAGTTTCAGTAGAATCTCCCTGGAAGTGCTGTTGGAGAGAAGGGAGGCGGAAATTCAACACAACTGCACTGCTTTTAGCCTTTAGGGAAAGCATGCCAAGAAATAGGGAAAGGAGGGGAAGAAAGGTGACTTTAGGATTGACAAAGGACCAAATGATATTAATGCAGTATATGTGGAATATAATTATACTGGAGATCCAGAATGCGGACACAGAACTAGGTAATAAATTCAGAGTATAATCATATTGGAGATCCAGAAAGAGACTGTTTCGGTGTGTTCACGTGACCTCCTGTTTGTTGCTTGTTTAAACTCTTTTAGCTGGATGCAGACAAATACGAGAACGATCCAGAATTAGAGAAGATCCGAAAAGAGAGAAACTACTCCTGGATGGACATCATAACCATATGCAAAGACAAACTACCGAATTATGAGGAAAAGGTAAGGGAACTCTATATTATTTGAAAAGGGGAATTATTAAAATTATTCACTATTAATAAATGCAGGAGAAGACAATGGCACCCCATTCCAGCACTCTTGCCTGGAAATTCCATGGATGGAGGCACCTGGTGGGCTACAGTCCACGGGGTTGCAAAGAGTCGGATATGACTGAGCGACTTCACTTCCTTTCTTTCTATAGTTCCTTTCGGAGAAGGAAATGGCAACCCATTCCAGTGTTCTTGCCTGGAGAATCCCATGGACGGAGGGCCTGATGGGCTGCAGTCTATGGGGTTGCAAAGAGTTGGACATGACTTAGCAACTAACACACACACACACATTAATAAATGCAAGCCTTTCCTTCTTTTTAAATGTCTTTCATTTTGGTTTATATGAGAGGCATGCTGGCCTTAGAATAAGCTGAAAAGTATTCCGTCCTTTTCCGTTTTTTGGAAGAGTATGTCTAGAATGGTTTTACTTTTTTCTTAAGTGTTTGGCAGATTAACCAATGAAGCCATGTGGTTTGTTTGTTTGTTTGTTTAGTCGCTAAGTCATGTGTCCGACTCTTGTGACCCTATGGACTGTAGCCCACCAGGCTCCTCTGTCCATGGGACTTCCCAGACAAGAAGACTGGAGTGGATTACCATTTCCTTCTCCAGGGTATCTTCCCGACTCAGGGATCAAACCCTTGTCTCCGTGTCATTACCACCTTCTCGAACGGCTTTTCTCCTGAAATAAAACCCTGTCCCTAATACCAGCTTATCTTTTGTTCTCGTAAAACATACTTCTTTACTATCTGATTATCTCACGGTTGTCTTAGGTTAACACGTTTTGGGCAGGAATCCTGCGGAAGGGGTGCTGCGTCTGCTCAGGGCACCCTGCCCGGAGGCCTGTGCCCGGGGTGGGGTGGGGGTCCCAGTGCCCATGATGCAAAACTTGGCTGAACTGGTGCCCATCAGGGTTCTGTGTTGGGACCGGATACCTCTTCCCGCTCTAAGGAAGGGGTCTGTGGAGAGTGACTTTCTGCCTGTGACTTTCTGCTTGGTGTCAAACTTGGACTTGGTGTGAGTGAATCTTGCTGACCCCGGCCTGAGTCAGTTACCCTGTCCCTGTGGCCATCATCTTCCTGTACTGATTTGGCCTGCTTCTCTCCCATTGATGCCCATCAGTACATGCGTGCAGATTCTTGGTTTCCTCATGGGCCCGTGTCCATTCTTGCCGCGATCCACCTTGATGTTCAGATTGGTCCAGACTCGGCGGGGGGCGGGGGGGCGGGCCCTCTCTGTGGTCCTGCCACGTCCCCACCGTGCTCCCAGCACCTCCGTGCTCCCTGGCTCAGGGTGTTCGTGCCCCTCGGGGCTCCCTCGGCCTATCCTTGGGTCTCTCTCCTCCCGCACATACCACAGTGCCCAGTGGTGGCTGCATCCACCCAGTTAGGGTCAGCAGGCCTGTCCGTGGAGTTCCAGGTGAGTTGTGGTCCTGTCTTACTGAGGGTGTAGTCAGAGAACTATGTTCAAAAGCACTTAGGTGAGTTTTCTCTTCCTCCTGTGGTTGTGAGCATATGGCTTGATTCCAGATTTAAGGTCCCCCCTCCCCCGGCCCCCAAGCTTGTTTTATTTTTATTTATGACTCTGTAATATGTAAAGTGAAAAAAGTGAAAGTGAGTCGCACAGTCGTGTCCGGCTCTCTGCAAGCCCATGGACTGTAGCCCGCCAGGCTCCTCTGTCCTTGGAATTCCCCAGGCAGGAGTCCTGGAGTGGGCTGCCATAGCCAGGTTTAGACTCTACCAGAAGGCCCCTCGGCTCCCCTTGGCCCGCGCCTCGCCGTGCTGTCGGAGCCCGAGGGCCTGTTGACTCGACCAGCCTGCTCTGCTCCCGCCTTCCGGGCGTCTCCCGTGTTCCTCAGTGACAAACAGCACGGCAGGGCGCGGCGCGCGCAGCACGGCAGGGCGCGGCGCGCGCAGCACGGCAGGGCGCGGCGCGCGCAGCACGGCAGGGCGCGGCGCGCGCAGCACGGCAGGGCGCGGCGCGCGCAGCACGGCAGGGCGCGGCGCGCGCAGCACGGCAGGGCGCGGCGCGCGCAGCACGGCAGGGCGCGGCGCGCGCAGCACGGCAGGGCGCGGCGCGCGCGCATGTCTTTCCGTGCTGTTGGAGGTGTATCTTCAGGGTAGATTCCTACACAGGCGGCGGGTCAGTGCGTGTCCAGCTGCAGGGCAGGGACCTGTCCCCATGGCCTCGCCCGCCCGAGAGGCTGCTGTTCTCACTGGAAGCGGGGATTTTCCAAACGTCTGTGGATTGTCCAGAAGGGTGGAAGCATGATGTGAGGAGAGCTTTGAAACCCTCTGGGACAGCAGGCAAGAGGTGGGGAATCTTAAGAAGGTCAGTTAAAGAGAAAGGTGAAGGTTCGTGGGTGTTTACTGGAGAATGCTTCCAACGTTTGTGCACATTCAAGCATTTTTATTGTGAAACGTTAGAGAATGGAGCCCTGAAAGACACAGGCCAGGTTGGGATGAGGGGGAGGTGTTTACTGAGCGCCTTCCTTAGATGCACAGGCGGCTCCTGCTCTGCCGAGGTGACCACGTGCCTTCGCATCTCGTGGGGGCGGGCCAGGTGGTCCGCGCTGGGCAGGGGTGGTTCCGGCCACCTCACCCCGGGGGGCCCCCAGCTCACAGAGCCTCCCCACCCCCAGATCAAGATGTTCTTTGAGGAGCACTTACACCTGGACGAGGAGATCCGCTACATCCTGGACGGCAGTGGGTACTTTGACGTGCGGGACCAGGAGGACCGATGGATCCGGATCTCCATGGAGAAGGGGGACATGATCACCCTGCCCGCCGGCATCTACCACCGCTTCACGCTGGACGAGAAGGTGGGCTCACGGCTGCTCTGCCGCAGTGTGGTCTGCGCGCCTGTCGGACGCTCAGCCCCGGCAGTGCCAGGCAAGGACGCTGCCCCAGTGAGCGGCCGGGGGTTCGCGGGGGCTGGGGGTCTGCAGGGGCGCACGGGAGCCCATACCCCCAAGGCACATGCCCAGGCCAACGGGAGGCGCCCCTCCAGGGGTCCCTGCTCCTTCGTCATTCGAGGGCATGTCCGTTGGGCCTCAGCCGTTGGGTGCTGGAGCCATGGACATGGTCACAGAAGCAGGAGAAGGGTGGTCTGGGGCTCCCTCTGTGGGCCTGGGACTGACCTGAGACTCACGGGCGTGCTCAGCTTAAAGCTCAGGACTCGGAGAGGATATGCGAGGGAAGGTCGCCCCACTCCTGGCCCCAGCGTCTCTCCCTGAAGGTGGCCATGATCAGGTCCTCAAAAGTCTTCTTGGAGAGACGGCTCGCTTGGTAGGCGAATGTGAGTCGTGCACAGGAGCCAGCCGACTCTGTCTGGGGGTGGCGCCCCTCTTTTCTGCTCGCTGAGCTCTGGGACTGTTTCCTGTTGGCATATAGAGAACCCCGGCCTGTGCTCAGCTGCCTGCTCGCCACTGGGACACACTCTGGTTTACTGCGTTGAGTGGTGACCCCAAGAGACGGGTCCGCCAGCTCTCTCCAGTTCTCTGCTGTCGTAAACAGCTCCGGGAGAAAGAACCTCACGCGTTTGCCATCGTGGCCTGCTGAGAGTTCCCCTGTAGGACACACCCCCGGACGTGCACCCTGGCTGGACAGGGGTGTGGGTTTCAAACCGTGCTGCGGGAGGGGCCCGCGTGCAAGGCAGTGTGTCTGTCGAGAGCATGGGCCCGACGCTGCCCTGCGGCTGCCTGAGCACGGGCCCTCCTGCCTTTCAGAGGAATGTGCATGAGAACGGGGGTGAGCAGCACGGAGCGTGACCTCATGGCTGCGTACCCAGCGCCGCTCTGTCTCTGTGTCTCCCCAGAACTACGTGAAGGCCATGCGGCTGTTCGTGGGATACCCCGTGTGGACGCCATACAACCGGCCGTCGGACCACCTCGAGGCCCGGTTGCAATACCTGGAGTTCCTGGCGCAGTCGGCCTAGCGGCCCCTCATGAGGCAGCACGGAGTCGGTCCCTTTCTCCGGCTTCCATGCTGCAGGCGCAAGGCTGGGGAGCCTCCTCTGCAAGCTTGTCAGATCAGAACACTGTATTTTTTGATCAGAACACGTTTTAATGGACGGAGCCATGGAGCTGGTTGTACGTGCAATCAGCTGGAAATTTGGGCAGGTGATTCACTTCTCTGATTCGGGGTCAGGGGTCAGTGGCCCCGCACTAGCTCGCGCCTTCAGCTCTGACCAGTGAGTTTCATCTCCCCAGATCCAGCCACTTACTGCCTGATTCTCGGGCTTTAAACAGGCTCCAGGCGATTCCATGCCTGCCCTGTGCAGACGTGTGACAGTGGGTGACAGGGCGGTGGAGAGGTCACCCACTTTTCTCCCAAAACACAGGGGTGCTGAGGGGGAAGCTGGCATGTTGGGGGACACGCACTCGCTTACGCCACTTTCTTGCTCAAAATAAAAGTAGCTGCCTGGATGCTCTGCTGGCAGCTTGGAGTTGCCTTATATCCTGGTACTTGTGGCTCCTTCAGGTCGCCCCCTCTGCCTCCGTTGTCTGACGTGTGTACATGTGCGCCCCCTCTGCCTCCGTTGTCTGACGTGTGTACATGTGCCCAGTTATGTCTGTGTTTCCGGGTCAGCGCTGTTCCACGTGCGATTTCTAGGTTAAACTCGTACAGTAAACGTCTTCTACAATCAAGCCTTTGAATTTTAACAAGAATTGGTACATCGTTTGTATTTTTAATCAACAGTTTTGAGATACAATTATGTCTCATTTGTTACAATCATAGAAAAACCCTGAATTAGCCTCAGATGTGAAGGGCAGTTTGCTTTGGGTATTCTTTTAAACTGGATTAAAAATCTTTATGTGAAACGGATATGTCATCGCTTCCATGTTGGTTTTGGCACATGTCCACGCACGGAGGGACCCCAGGCCTCGCCGTGTGGGTGAACGCTGGACTTAGGGTCAAGCTGTGTGCCGGCCACACGGGGGTAACACCGTCAGCCCCCAGGGTCGGGCGCTGCCCCTCCTCCTTCTTGCCGAGACAGGGCTCAGGAGATGAGAGGGAACCTCGGAGCAGGGGTGGCTCCTCCTGTGGGCACCGTCAGTCATACAGAGGGTGGTGGTTTACAGATTTGCAGTTGTCAGGGGCTCCCAGGAGCACACGTCTGGGAGCTGAGCTGTCTGTGTGGACCTAGGAGCACTGCTTGTTGAGTAAGACACGTCTCAACATGTTACTTGACAGACGTGTCCTCCCTTTAAAGGTGTGCAGCACTTGGGGGGTGGCACGTGGCTCACGAAACTAGACAGCATATTAAAGCCAGAGAAATCACTTGGCCTGCAAAGGTCCGTATTGTCAAGGCTATGGTTTCTCCAGTGGTCATGTATGGATGTGGGAGTTGGACCATAAAGAAAGCTGAGTGCCGAAGAATTGATGCTTTTGAACTGTGGTGGTGGAGAAGACTCTTGAGAGTCCCTTGGACTGCAAGAAGATCAAACCAGTAAATCCTAAAGGAAATCAGTCCTAAATATTCATTGGAAGGACTGATGCTAAAGCTGAAACTCCAATACTTTGGCCACCTGATGTGAAGAGCTGATTCATTTGAAAAGACCCTGATGCTGGGAAAGATTGAGGACAGAAGGAGAAGGGGATGACAGGATGGTTAGATGGCATCACCAACTCAATGGTCATGAGTTTGAGTAAACTCCAGGAGTTGGTGATGGACAGGGAGGCCTGGTGTGCTGCAGTCCATGGGGTCGCAGAGTGGGACACGACTGAGCGACTAAGCACAGCACAGTAAGGAGGTGAAGTTAACAGCAGAAACGCAAGCCAAAGGCAGTGGGGGTGCCCCACCAGCAATGTTATTTGCTCTTTTGCAGGAAATCGGGAGCAGAGCCCGACCTCACAGACCTCAGACACACCTGGGGCCGTGAGCATCACTGTTCCTCCAGGCCCAGCTCCTTGAGGGGGTGGGGTTGGGGGGGTTGGATGCTGAGGGGAGCTGCTGTGCCATGCTTAGTTGCTCAGTCGTGTCTGACTCTTTGCGACCCCGTGGACTGTAACCCGCCAGGCTCCTCTGTCCATAGGATTCTCCAGTCAAGAATACTGGAGTGGGTTGCCGTGCCCTCTTCCAGACGATCTTCCCAATCCAGGGATCGAACCCCAGTCTCCCACATTGCAGGCGGATTCTTTACCATGTAAGCCACCAGGGAAGTCCAAGAAGACTGGAGTGGGTAGCCTATCCCTTCTCCGGGGAATCTTCCTGACCCAAGAATCGAACTGGGGGCTCCTTCATTTTCAGGTGGGTTCTTCACCAGCTGAGCCACCAGGGAAACTCTGCTGGGGTGGAGGGGAGGGGGGGGTGGGGGTGGGGCACATCTCAGGAGGCTGAGCACAGGGGGTCTGCCTCCTCCCCCGGACACCCTGATGTTGCTTCTCCCAGGAGCTCAGGCCAAACAGGCTGGCAGGAGGGCATCTAGGTGACCCTGGAGCCCTAACCCTCTGGCCTCATTCTCTGGTCCTTATGGAGGGGACTTGGTGTAGCCGGGTTTGGGGGCTTGTTCCTCACACCGCTCCCTGCCCAGCTCTGGTCTCCCAAAGCTGGGGGCTTTCGTGTCTGCCAAGGGGGCCGAGGACACACAGCCTCGGAAGAGGGGCGCTGGGTGTCTACCTGCTGGAGGGCCAGCGTGCAGGATGTGACCCCCCTCCCCCCGCAAGGTTCTAGACTCCGGCTTCCTTCCAGGGCGAGAGGCCGGCCCATTGCTTTGCTCGGGGAACCTGTCTCCCTGGCTCTGAGATGTCCGCGGCAGCCTTGGGGTCGGCGGGCCGGTTCTGGGAAGGCCCCTCCTGGCTGCGTCCTCACTCAGCGCGGGGCGGGAGCGGCAGCCCCGCTGGGTCCTCCTGAGACCACCACCCGGGGTGGTGGAGGGGGGGCCGTGAGCCGGGCCCCGCAGACAGGAAGCTGACTCCGCAGGTGGACAAGGCGGCCGGGACTGCTGGGCTGGGCGATCGGCGCTCCTGATTAGAGACCACAGGCAGCGCCGCCCGGGCATCATCACCAGCGCCAGTGCTGTGGGTGCAGGTGTGGGGGGAGTGTGTGTGTGTGCATGCACGTGTGTGTGTGAGGGGGAAGTGTGTGTGTGCGCACGTGCAGTGTGTGCGCACGTGCAGTGTGTGCATACGTGTGTGTGCGGGGGAAGTGTGTGTGCGCGTGCACATGTGCAGTGTGTGTGTGCATGCATGTACAGTGTGTGTGTACGTGTGTGCGGGGGAAGTGTGTGCATGCGTGTGCATGCATGTGCAGTGTGTGTGGGGGAAGTTTGTGTGTGTGCGCATGTGCAGTGTGCGCGTGCATGTGCGCACATGTACAGTGTGTGTGTACGTGTGTGTGCGGGGGAAGTGTGTGCATGCATGTGCACGCATGTGCAGTGTGTGCGGGGGAAGTTTGTGTGTGTGCGCATGTGCAGTGTGTGCACGTGTGTGCATGGGGGATGTGTGTGTGTGTGCCGGGGTCCAGCCCCGGCTGATCCAGGGTAGTCGAAGGAGAGACAGCGTAGGCGAGGATCAGGAAACAACTGCTTAATTAAACATTAATTAAGGATATAAAGAGTAATAGAATGAGGATAGCTCAGTAGGAAAATTCAGTGGAGAAAAGAGGCTGAGTAGCTTGGTTTACGCGGGAGACCAATAAAACTTCAAGACAAGAAGTTTGCACCACTTATGTAGGCCGCAGGCGTCCTTCCGTTCTCCCGAAGGAGAGGAGACACTGAGGCCTCCCCGGTCGGATCTTAGAAGCCCAGGCATAATTAGCAAGCATGGCGGGTTCCGCGCTCCAGATGGAGACTCAGCCAGAATTTGAGAGAGACAGCGACATGGGGAGACCAAGTTTCGGTGAACAAGGCCCGCACTTTATTTTCCAAAGTAGTTTTTATACCTTAAATTGTGCATAGAGGATAATGGGGGAAGGGGTGGAGTCATGCAAGGACAGCAGTTCCTGGTTCTAATCGAAGCCAGGCTTTCAAACTTATCATATGCAAAAGTTCAGGGGATTGACATCATCTTCTGGCCAGGAGGCCTGTTAACATTTTAAGAAACTTATTTTTCTCTAAAGGTGATTATTCCAAAGTCAGGCACCAGCCTCCAAAAAAGCACTGGACAAAGCTGCATTCCTATAGGGCAAAGGTGAGGTGGGCTCAATCAAGAAAAGAATTAACTCAAGGGTCCAAGGTTACAAACATTGAGGTTACTACTTACATTTCTATACACCCATTATATCAATCAATACACTGCCAAGGACACAGTTGGTAAGGAGTATGGAGACTTAGCAGCAAACATTGGCCCAACAAGTGGAAAACCCTTCACCAATACAATTTCTAATCAATCTTTTAACTATTCAAAGGAATCTGTGTTTAGGCAGTTTAGAACATCTCCTGTCTCTCACAGTTGGGAGGCTCTGAACCATCACATGTGGCCGTAAAAACCTATTCAGGCAGGCTAGAGGACTTCCAAAGGAGTTTGTAGGTTGAAACACTGTCACACCCAGGAATTGTTAACTGGAGCTGTAAGCTAACTCTTTTTTCAGAGAGAGGTAGTGGGGGACAGCCCCCATAAAGTCAGAGGTGTAGGTGAGAGCACAAAGCAGAAAGTAGGCAGACTCTGGTTTGGGGGGTAGATGCTCGAGAATTTCCAGGGGGACTCCTGAGGCTCGATCCCGCCTTTGCGTATGCCGAGCCTCCTTCCTCATGACCTTTGCCACGGGCGGACTTCCTCACGCTGGCTCCTGGCAGTGATAGAATTCCAGTTGAGCTATTCCAGATCCTGAAAGATGATGCTGTGGAAAGTGCTGCACTCAATATGCGATATGCCCCCAATATGCAATCTGCTGGCTTCCGGCATGTGTGTGTGTGTGTGTGTGTGTGTGCGTGCACGCGCGTGTGTGTGTGCGTGTGCGCGCGCCCACGCTGCTGATGCAGATGCACAGGAAGTGCGCTGTCACCCCGCTTTTCCAGGTGTTCTCCAGGCTCCGCCTTAGGAGGCCATTTTCCCAAACATGCTCTTAGATGTCCAGGTGGTTGCCGAGTCGGCGGCAACTGAGCCACTGAACTGAACTGAGCTCTTAGATGCGGTGGCGACCGGGAGGAGGAGGACACCCAGGTCGCCCAGGGCCTCTGTGCCCCGCGGCCCCTTCTGGAATGGGGCCTGCCTTTCTAAGGAAGGAGGCCCCCTACTCGGCCCCCATCCTTTGGTTTCCCCTCCTGATTTTTAATGAATGCCTTTTATTTTTCGGGCTTCAAATGCTTGTGTTTGATTTGAGCAGACAGTTCCAAGAAATCCCGGGGCCAGACAGAGTCTCATCTGAAGGATGCAGGAGCCCAGCAGAGGCGCATCAGCGCCGTCCGGGCAGCCTGCTGTCACGCCCGTCTTGGGGCCCGTGCCACCGTTAACTAATCCTGATGGCTGGCTGGTGAGGCGGGTCACTGAGGGGGGCCCACAGGGACACACGGGCAGAGGCACACCCTGGGGGTCCGCGGAGAGCAGAGGCCCCAGGGGGCGTCCGGGAGGACCCTGGAGCGGAGCAAGCCTGTCTCCACCCTCCCGAGTGCTGCCAGCAGCTGTCGGGGGCTGAGTGCCCAACACTGAAGCCTCCCGTCGTTGGCGCCTGGGAACCTGACCTTACTTGGGAATGGGGTCCTTGCAGGTGTGACTGCATACGGCCCTCAGGGAGGTCCTCCTGGGTGGGGGCGGCCCTGAACCCGGGCCCGGGGTCCTTACCGAAGAGGAGGCGGGGGGCAGAGGCCACGTGGGCACCCTGAGGGCCGGGCAGGGCTGTGACCAGAGCCCCCCAAGCCAGCATCACAGAGCCTGGGAGTGCACTGCCGGCCTAGACTGAGGCGCAGACTCGGGGCGTGTCCAGCCGCCTGTCTGTGGGTGTCTGCTGTGGCAGCGTCAGCAGGCTGAGCCCAGCCTGTCCCCCATTTCTCAGGCGAGACCCGAGGCTCCGACTGCTCAGCTCTGCACCCGAGCTCCTGCAGGTCCCCTGGTCCCCGGACGCCCCCACGCAGGTGACCCCAGTCACGTCCTTCCTCGAGAACCCCAAGTGGGAGGCTCCCGACATGGCGAGCCCAACCTGCTCACCAGCCACACGAGGCCGCCCGGCATGTCAGTCATCCAGGGGCGCCTGTGCGGTCTCCTGGCCAGATCTGCTGTCCCCGGACAGGGCTGGGGGAGCCGTCCCCACGTCTTCTTGAAGTGAGTCCTCCCCGCTCCCTCACCCTCCTTGCCCAGCACCCACCAAGTACCCTGCTCTCTGGAATAACTGGGGGTGGGTATGGGGGGAGTTCAACGTGGGGACGGTGCTGAAACCGCAGCAGGTCCTGGGTGAGGGACCCTGAGGTCCGAGATGCTCTGTGATCAGTAACTGGAAAGGTTGGATCCATTTTCTAGGAGGGGGTCATGGACGGGGGGAGGCTGGCATGTACTTTATCTGCTTTATTTATGCGTCTGTTGTGGGTAACAGACTTGTCTGAGGTTCAAGTAGGGCCACATTTGCACATAATTCCCAGCGCCTGAATTGGCCATCTCCTCTCACACGTGAGACCAGCTGAGAAGGCTTGGTCACCAGTAAGCTGGGCTGGATGCAGGCACGGGCTGGGGGTCCTTCCCGCCTGGCCCAGGCCTAGCCCTGGGGGCGGCCTGGGTCTGCCTGCTGGTGAGGAGGTGTGGGGGGGTGGGCGCCGCCCTGACATGTGCTGGGGATGGAGGGGGACGTGAGGAGCCCCCTGCCCTTACCTCCTCTGGAAGGACAGAGGCCCCCTACCCGGGGAGGGGAGGGGATGGCCTGCTCCACCCTTGCTGGGCATGAAGCCCTGCCTGTGAGCAGGCACCCCCGGCCTCCCCCCCGACCGCAGCCTCTTTGCTTGATGCTCTCAGGACCGCTGGCCTCGCTGTCCATGCCAGGCCAGGGTGGCAGAGGGCACCCCTGTCCTTAGACAGCCCCTGGTGCCTGTGCCGCCGGGACAGTCACTCTGAGCCACGAGGCTCCTGCATGTGTTTTTCTCCAGTTGTGCAAATGTGTATCTACCTACAGACGACTTCCCTGGTGGTCCAGTGGTTAAGAATCTGCCCGCCAATGCAGGCAATGAGGCTTCAGTCTCTGCTCAGGGAAGATTCCACACGCAGCAAGGCAGCTAAGCACGCGTGCCACAACTGAAACCTGTGAGCCTAGAGCCCATGCTGGGCAAAAAAAGAGGCGGCCACCACGAGAAGCCCCTGCAACTGCAACTAGAGTAAGAGCACGCGGCAAGGAAGGCCCAGCACGGCCAGGAAACAAATTAAAAACAACAAAAAAAACCCACGAAGAAAATCACGTGTATCTACAGTGTATTTGTTGCTGTTCAGTTGCTCAGTCCTGTCTGACTCTACGACCCCATGGACAGCAGCACGCCAGGCCTCCCTGTCCATCACCAACTCCCGAAGCTTGCTCAAACTCCTGTCCATTGAGTTGGTGATGCCATCCAGCCATCTCATCCTCTGTCGTCCCCTTCTCCTGCCCTCAATCTTTCCCAGCATCAGGGTCTTTTCCAATGACTCAGTTCTTCACATCAGGTGGCCTAAGTATTGGAGCTTCAGCTTCAGCATCAGTCCTTCCAATGAATATTCAGGATTGAATTCCTTTAGGATGGACTGGTTGGATCTCCTTGCAGTCCAAGGGACTCTCAAGAGTCTCCTCCAACACAACAGTTCAAAAGCATAAATTCTTTGATATCAGCTTTCCCTATAGTCCAACTCTCACATTCATATATGACTACTGGAAAAACCATAGCTTTGACTATGGGATATTTTATTGGCAAAGTAATGTCTCTGCTTTTTAACATGCTGTCTAGGTTGGTCATAGCTTTTCTTCTGAGGAGCAAGTGTCTTTTAATTTCATGGCTGTAGTCACCAACTGCAGGGATATTGGAGCCCCCCAAAATAAAATCTGTCACTGTTTCCACTGTTTCCCATCTGTTTGCCATGAAGTGATGGGACCAGATGCCATGATCTTAGTTTTCTGAATGTTGAGTTTTAAGCCAGCTTTTTCACTCTCCTTTCATCAACAGGCTCTTTAGGTCCTCTTCACTTTCTGCCATAAGGGTGGTGTCATCTGCATATCTGAGTTTATTGATATTTCTCCCAGCAATTTTGATTCCAGCTTGTGCTTCATCCACCCTGGCATTTTACATGATGTACTCTGCATATAAGTTAAATAAGCAGGGTGACAATATACAGCCTTGATGTACTCCTTTCCTAATTTGGAACCAGTCTGTTGTTCCATGTCCGGTTCTGACTATTGCTTCTTGATCTGCATAGAGATTTCTCAGGAGGCAGGTCAGGTGGTCTGGTATCCCTATCTCTTGAAGAATCTCCCACAGTTTGTTGTGATCCACACAAAGGCTTTAGTGTAGTCAATGAAGCAGATTTTTTTTGGAACTCTCTCGCTTTTTTGATGATCCAACAGATATTGGCAAATTGATCTCTGGTTCTTCTGCCTTTTCTAAATCCAGCTTGAACATCTGGGAGTTCTGGGTTTGCATACTGTTGAAGCCTGGCTTGGAGAATTTTGAGCATTACTTTGCTAGTGTATGAGATGAGTGCAATTGTGCAGTAGTTTGAGCATTCTTTAGCATTGCCTTTCTTTGGGATTGGAATGAAAACTGACCTTTTCCAGTCCTGTGGCCACTGCTGAGTTTTCCAAATTTGCTGGCATGTTGAGTGCAGCACTTTCACAGCATCATCTTTCAGGATTTGAAATAGCTCAACTGGAATTCCATCACCTCCACTAGCTTTGTTCGTAGTGATGCTTTCTAAGGCCCACTTGACTTCACATTCCAGGATGTCTGGCTCTAGGTGAGTGATCACACCATCGTGATTATCTGGGTCGTGAAGATCTTTTTTATATAGTTCTTCTGTGTATTCTTGCCACCTCTTCTTAATATCTTCTGCTTCTGTTAGGTCCATACCATTTCTGTCCTTTATTGAGCCCATCTTTGCATGAAATGTTCCCTTGGTATCTCTAAGTTTCTTGAAGAGATTGCTAATCTTTCCCATTAGACTAGCAATCAGCAATGCATCTATTTCGTTTTAAACGTGAATGGTGTTTCAGGGCACACGCATCCTAACCTTGACACCTGGAGGCGTGGGCATGCCCACGCCCACACATGCTTGGGTCTCCCCGGTAACCGCTGTGTGCCGCTCCTCAGCTATGGAGCATGGCACACTTTCACCACCTTCTTTAAAGCACTGCCTATTTTTTAAAGGCAAAACATTTACCAGTTTTGGTGACTTTTCCCACTGCTTATAAAAATCACACACACACACACATTATGTAGAAACATAAGCTCAGTCGTAAAAGGGAAAATAAAACTGCGTTTCAGCCCTCCTTCCTGTGACTGTAGTTGGACACCAAGTATCAGTTTTCAGCCTTTTCTATTAACATACGCGTCGTGTAAGCACACCTTTCAGGACTTTTCCAGGTCATTAACTTTTTAAATGATATAGTCTTTCATGAATGCTTCTCAGGAATATGTGGTGATGAATGAAAACACTCTATTATAAAAACTTCTGAGTCAGTTGCCAGTTTATTTTCCAGAAATGCTGCATCATTTTTCTGCTCACACACGTGTGAGCGTTTGTTCCCACGAGGCTCCCTGACAGCTGCGGGGGGTGCGGTGGGGGGTGGGGAGTGCGGCCCCCAGGGGTGTGGCTGTCTCAGCTCGAGTGACAAGCCCCGCAGACAACAGCTTCAGCAACAGACGCTGACCTGTCATGGCTTGGGGGCTGGAGGCCTGGGGCCGGGGCTGCAGGGTGGTCCCTGGGCCTCGCTCCTCGCTGGGTCCTCTCCTGTGCGCCCCTGGGCGCCCACCCTCGGGACTCCATCCCACCTGAACACCTCCTCGGAGGCCCATCTCTGCAGACGGCCATGCTGGGGTTTGGGGAGATTCCGGGAGAGCAGCTTTTGGGGTGCTTCCTGGGTGTGTGATGTGCAGTTGAGGCCTGGATCTGGGATCCGGGGGGCACAGGGTGTGGGTCTCCCTTGGGCTGGGACCCTCCCCCCTGTCCCGGGAGGCAGGCCAACACTACTTGATGCATTTGATTTAGAAACTTAAAGGAAAACAGAGTATAAAGCAGGTAGATCCCAAGTGTTAGTCCAGAGGCTGCAGATGCTTTGGGTGGGGGTGGGGGTGGGGTTCTCCTCCCTGCCTGAGCCGGAGGCGCCCCTCATTCTCTCTGGAGGTATAGGCCCGGTTGTTCTGGCAGCCTCTCCTGTCTCTCCTATTTCACAGGGTAACTAATTTGTTTCGACGACTGCGTTGAGACCGTCTGCCCAGGAGATGCTGCATTTGTGTGTTTACCACAGAAATGACTAGAAATAGAGCTCGGCTCTGCTTTATGCAATACATGTTTATATCAGAATCTTAAGTGAACTCTGTTTTAAGATGTATTAGCAGAGCTGGGAAACTTCAAAAGCCCCTGCCAGAGTTCTTTAATCCAGGTGCGTTAGACACTTTAAAGGCAGGCGTGACCATGTGAACACGAGAGCAGACACTGACCCCAGGGCTGAGAACAGTGACCCCTGTCCTGGCCCCACTGCACACGCAGGCCCGCGTGCTGGAAACGTGCAGGACGAAGAACGGATTTGCTCCCCTGGCACCAGACTCCTCCGAGGGGCTCAGCAGAGGCTGGAAAAGGCCCCGGGGAAGCCGAGTGCAGCTGCAGCTCTGGGGCGGGGGGAGCGGGCCCTCTCCTCCCCATCTATGAATCCCTAGAACGCTCCGGCTCAGGGCGAGAACCGTGTGTTACGGGTCGGCTCTCCCCCGAGGCTGCTGGGAGTGGCCCCGGGACGCCCCCGGCCCCGTGCGTGCGCGCCCCGCATCTGCAGCCCGCCTGATGGAGGCGGCGGCGGGCAGACGCCGGGCGGGAGGCCCGGGGGCGCGCGCGGGGGCGCTAGGCCAGCTTGAGGCACTGCGTGTTGAAGCAGTCGCCCTCCGTGCTGGCCACGGCCTCCAGCAGGGCCTGCTTCTTCTGCAGGCTGCGGGACGACTCCAGCTCATACATGGTGGTCAGGTTGAAGAGCACGCTCTCGTGCAGGTGCTGCCGCGGCTCCCGCTGGGCCATGGCCTCCAGCTGCCGCAGCGAGTCCTTGAGGCGGCCCAGGTACAGCAGGCACACGGCCGCGTTGTTGTTGGCCTGGGGGGCGGGGGCAGGGCTGGGTGGGCGTGTGCAGGCGGCCCAGGCCCCCCAGCCCTGGAGGGTGCCCGACGCCAGCGGACGCACCACCTCTGCCCAGGGCGTCTTACCACTGCATTCGAGGGGTCCACCCTCAGGATCTCTGTGAAGAACCTGTGCGCTTCCGCGAAGTTATTCTGACCGAGGTGAAGGAAAGCTCTGCAAATAAGCGACACGGGAGGGGTGATTCGGAAGTCGGGATGCAGGCGGGTGTGCGGAGGGGACACTGAGGGGACAGCTCCAGGAAGCGGAACCTCGCGGGAGGGCGCAGGGAATGCAGTCCGTAATAACGCCCTATCTTTGTGGGCGGACAGACCATACTAGACTAGCCGTGCTGCAGTTCGTGAGAGAGAGAAACATCAGGTCACTATGCTGTGTAACAGGAACGAATGGTGTTTCAGGTCAAGGACACTCCAAACTAACTCACAGAGAAAGATTCAATTTGTGGTCACCGGGGAAGGAGGGCAGGAATTGGATGAAGGTGGTCCACAGGTACAAACCTCCGTATGAACAGGTACCCGGGGCGCAGCGTACAGCACCGGGAACATCAACACCGCTGTACGTTAGGTGTGAACGCTGAGAGAGTGCGCCCTGTCTTTAATTTTGTATCTGTATGGGATGATGAGTGTTCACTATTTTGTGGGCATCACTTCCCAATGTCCCAATGTATGGAAGTCAAGTCGTTATTGTTCACACCTTAAACCTGCACTCTGCTGCAGGTACAGCTCAGCAAAGCTGGAGAACACAGAAAAGAAATACACACCTGTTCATCAAAACCATGGTTTTGCCCTGCAGTCCATCCAATTTCTGGGTTACTTTCTCTACGTCTTGAAAGTACTTTTCAGCTGTTTTTATGTCTCCAATCTGCTTTGACAAAATGAAGCAGTCAATTCATGTGACGATGTTAGACCTACATCCACACATACAGTTCCCCAATGTCAGGTGGGGACACTGAAGACATACTTACGTGTCAGGCAGGGTGAAACTTTGGTGACCACTTACTAACTGTCATTTTTCATTAAAAAACAAAAGGCAAAAGCCATTCAGGACAGAGCAGGATGTCAACATCTGTCCACGTGTCAGAAAGTGAGTGATTAAGTTATATATAAAAAGGCAATTAAAAAGGCAATATAATAAAAAGTACTGTGATATATCTAGTAAGCAAATAAACAAACCCAAACTAGTTATCTGAAGAAAAAACATGAGATAATAAATGGAAGAACTAGTCAAGGAAAAGAAAGTGTAAGTGAAACAGAATTATAGATGAGAGAGGAGAAACGCCCTCAGGTAAAAAGAAACTGAAGTGATTATGAAAGAGGACGACTTTGCAGAACTCCAAGCAAATACACGTGAACACACGGAGCAGACATGTGATCTGTATTTTGGCACTCTAAACTGCCAAAATTGATCCCAGAAACAGAGAAGAAACCTCTCCCACACATGGAACACTAAAGCTGTTAATAAATTGTCCCACAAGCCCCAGGAGTGTGGCTCAGGCCTCTTTGAGTCAATTATTCATATCTTCCAGCAACAGATAATTCTAGAATTATCTGAGAACAGAGAGAGAAAAAGCAAGCCACTTCTATGAAGACAGAAAACAGATACCAAGTGCTCCTGAGAATAGTGGGCACACACGCACACGCACGCGCACACACACACACACACACACACGTGTACGCATGCACACGCACACACAAACCCAGACCAGCCTCAGCTGCAAAGAGCTGGGGCCCTCCCCTGGAGCGCAGGGTTTTGGAGGCTGCGCCCTGAGTGTTTCGGTGGTGGAAATTGAAGACGCTCCCACACCTGCTTCTCCCCTCCTTCCAGGGAGGAGGGCGCGAGGGGCCCTGGGGGGTCTGGGGCGGGAGAGGAGCCCACGGTGGCCGGCTCCTCGCATCAGCACGTTTCTACAGCAACAGGGCGATGCCTCAGGCACCTGCCTGTGCGCTGCCTGATGGAAATCCACGTACATTCACGTGCAGCAGCTGGCCTCCCCATCACATCGAAGCTGGAGGCTTGATACTCAGTAGTCAAACCAGGACCAAAAAAGAACCCGCCTTCTGACAGCAACAGACATCTGACTTGACACCCTTCCTCGCTTTCTCAGACCCATAGGACGCGCTGAGGTGCAGCCCCCGCGCCCGCCCCTCGCACCTGCAGGAAGATGCGGCCGATGCAGCTCAACACCTGGGGCTCCTGCTCTGGGTGGAACTGGACGACCGCACGGTACGTGTCCACGGCCAGCACGTAGTCCTGCGGGAACACTCAAGAGTCAGGAGATCCTGCTCTGTGTGCACGGCACGCACAGACCTCGTGAGCAGGGGACACGGCACCCGCCAGGAGCGGGGCAGATGGCCCAGCGGGCCCGGCTCTGGGGTCTGGGCGTGGCCGCGGTCCCCAGAGCCCTCCTCTCCCGGGGGTCTGGCTGTGCACTTGGCCTGGGGGTCTTGCTCCCTCCATCTGCTGAGTAGCAACTAGCATTTCACCCGGACCAACTTTTTCCTGCTTATCAGCCCCCGGGGCCTGAGCTTGGACGGCAGGTGGCCTGTCCAGTCTGCGGACACTGTTTGGGGCTCGTGATAACAGCTCGCTATCTCTTGAGCAGTTTTCTCCCGAGCCTCCGTCAGACCCCTCAAGGTACTTCTCTTTCTTTATTCGCCTCCATCTTCACGCAGACCAGGACTGGAGTCACTAGTTTGCTAACTGGGGTGTTAGGTGACCGGGGACGTTCCACAGGAAAACCAGGCGCAGACGCGCCAGCCTAGCACCTTTGAGTGAAGCTCATCCAAGTGAACTGGGCCCCCGGTGCCTGCGGGGAGCCGGCCACACCCGCTGCCCGTGCCCCACGCATGTAAGTGCCCGTGTCCATGAGAGTGTGCAGTGGGCGAGGGCCCTCTCCTCAGGGTGCAGTGGCCCCGGGCCCCTCAGACCTGGACGGGGGCCCCGGGGCGGCTGCAGCACTGGGCTCAGGCGTGCTCCCAGGAGCCCGGCTGCCCGTGACCCGGAGCCCGGCCCAGAGCTGCTCTTGGCCGGAGGCTGTTCCCGGAGACGGTCCTCTGCTGGGTGAGGACTCGCCGCCCTTTCAGGGACTTCAGCTGCACTGAGCTCTCCAGGGAGCGCGCCATCTACTCTGGTCGGGCAGCCGCGGCCTGATGGTGCCGTGAGTGGCCAGGGCGCAGGGCTGGGCAGGGCAGGTGACCCGTCGAGGGGCTGGGGGACATCCAAGCTGTGACTCAGGCCACTCTGCCTGAGAGCATTCCAGGCGGACTTTCAGGGCTGAGGCATACGGACAGACAGCTCATCATTGAAAAGGTAAGCGACCGTCAGGTCACCTGGCAGAACTGATGCCAGAGCCCACTGCCCCCCACCCGCGAGGCTAGCTCGGCACCACGGCCTCACGCTGCTGTCCAAATGGGCTTGCCCAAGGGGGCAGCTGGACACACAAGTGTGCCGAGGCTATGACAGCAAGATGCTTCACTCCTTTTAACTCAAGAATACTCAAGAATTATCTAAAATTTCACATGAACCCTCATTTGTAGTACAGGCACTCCTGAAGCACTGTGTCGGTTCTGTGCTGGGTTCTGAGAGCGCGGATGGCAGGCAGAGTCAGGGCGAGGGGACCCCCTTGGTGAGCACGGGGCCGGGACCCCGAGGAGCATGGAGCGCGAGGACTTCAGGAGCCCCGTTCAGACCCGCTGCAGCACCGAGCGTCAGCGCTGCACTCTGCGGACATTCCACTTAGTAGAAACTGAAGCACGTGGACCCCAGGCATGCCCCTGGCCCCTCTGCTTGCAGGCCGCACAGGGGCCCTTCCCCCCTGAGCGCCCAGGGCCCCCGCCTCCGGGAAACGGTACCTTCATGAGCAGCAGGCAGTTGGCCATGGAGCAGGTCACGCGGCCCAAGCGGGACCGCCACAGCTGCACGGAGGCTGCAAAAGAGGAGGGGTGAATGCCCGGGGACGTGGCCAGCAGCCCAGCCACAGCTGCATGGAGGCTGCAAGAGAGGAGGGGTGAGTGCCCGGGGACGTGGCCAGCAGCCCAGCCACAGACGGATGGAGCCCCCACGTCTGTGGCCCTGCCCAGGCCATGGCTTCCTGTGCAGCTTGGCGCATTCCTTGGGCTGTGCTCTCAACGGCTGCCCAGCCTCAGGGGGACAGAGCCTGACTGGACCAGGAGATGAGCCCGTCGTGTAGCAGGGCCACCCCGGCGGGTTGTGGACGGGCGGGGCTCCCCGCTGTAGGGCTGTGGACAGTCACACAGGGGCGTCAGCACCGCAGCCCTGGTGACAGCAGCCTGCCTGCCCGAGGCCTGGGTGTCCCACCTGCTTATGTGGAAGCATCGGTTCCTAACCCAGCTGCCTCGCCAGGCTCCGAGGGCTGGCTGGGGAGGAGATGTGGGGTGGGAGGGTGGAGAGGCCGGGGCAGAACAGGCCCCAGGAGGACCCTCCTCCTGCTGCCAGGACCAAGGGGCAACCCTGAGGTAAGAACCTCCTAGAAAGGATGCTCGTTCTGGGAGGAAAGCAGTGAGGAGATGCGCGTGGGAGAGGTGAGCGAGACGGACAGAGGCTGAGACCCAGAGCAGGCCTGTGCCGGCCTGTGGACACGTGCGGCACTGACCTTGCCTGTTCTCCTGCGCGATGCTGCTTGTGGTCCCGTCCTCTGCCAGGCCCTGCTCCAGGTTGGCCAGGATCTGCGGGACACGCAAGGACAACAGGAGTGAGTCTGCTTTTGGACGCTCTGCTGAGACGCTCCAGGAGCAGCTGGTTTCTCTGCTGAGGAGGGTCTCCCGGGGACATGAATTGAGCGTCGCCGCTCGGGATGCACGGGGCGGACGGCAGACAGAGTGGTGACCCTCTGGCTTGAGGGTTAGGGTTGACGACTCCCGCAGAGCGCCCAGGGAGCCCGGACGTGTGGAGCGCGCGCCCGCTCTGTCTGGGAAGCTTCGGGTATGGGACACAAGAGGACGATCATTCACTTCTGTGAAAACATCAGTCTCGCTCCTCCAGGACCCCTGAGGCGTGCGGCCTTTACTGATCTATCACTTAAGCTCTGAGCATCTGTCACTTTACACCGGTTTAACTGTTTGGCTAATGTCCTTGAATCGCTTCTTTTGTGACTGTTTCCCTGAAAGAAAGGAAGTTGCTGCCCTGGTGATCTGGGCAAAGGACGGATTCTCATGGAGGGCAGAATGAGGAGAACAAAACTGTTAACAGTGAACACTGTCTGCTGGAGAGAAAAATAAAGACGTGTCAACAGGCGTCTGGGGGAGAGCTCCCGGTTCTGTGATGACGGGCTTCAGGCACGTGCTTTGCGGAGACACCCTCGCTCCGTGGCTCACCCTGCCGTCAGCAACGCCCTCCGCGGCTCACCCCAGAGAGGAAGCTCACCGCCAGCAAAGCAGCTGCTCCAGGCTCTCCCTGGCCTTGTCCGTGTACCCGGGAAGGGCCACTGGACCTCCTCGCCCTCAAGGGTCTGCGCTTCACACCAGGAGGAGGACGACCTGCCATGAACACAAAGGCCTGTCCTACCGTGACTGCTCAGGACACACCTGCGTTTTACAAGTGTAACGGCTGCAAAGATGAGCTAGTTGGTCCAAGCAAGGCCACGTTTTCCAGCTACTCATCAGCCGTCTCCTGACCAGGAACAGAAGTCTTGATGGGCCACTGATCGGGGACAGTGACAAAGCGAGGGCTGGAGGCGCCGAGGAAGGGGAGCGGGGGCCTGGCTCTCCCAGCCCAAGGGCCGTGCAGGCTCCCGCGGGCCCTCCAGGAGCACCAATGGTACGTACGGGTCGGAGGCCGTGAGCCTCTGCCTCCCAGAACCACCCAGGTGGGCTGCACCCAGCTGCGCAGCCTGGGAGGTGCTCGGGGGCAGGTCAGCCCCACCCCGGCTCCAGGCCAGAGCACACAGTTCCCGAAGCAGCTGCAGTACTGAAGTAACAGTGGCTGTGAAAAGTGAGGATGCTGCCTCGAGGTGAGGCGGGAGGACTCAGGACAAAGTGTGGGTCTGGGAGACGGTCCTCCACCCTGCGGGTGGGGCTGGCGTGACCAGAGCTGAGAGGCTGTGCGGAACTGACCACCTTGCCCCCGCCCAGGGTACAGCTTGTCCTGGGTGGGGCAGGCGCCCTCAGCACCATGGACAGCAGCGGAGGGAGGCCCAGGGTCCCGGGAGGCAGGCGCTTGGAGGTTCTGTCCAGGAGAAAACTGTCAGCCTCTCCCGGGCTGCAGGCGGGGACGGGTGGGGACGGTCTAAGGACGGGGTTTATGTACGAAGTGTCCAGTCCTCAGACCCCTGGGCGCAGCCCTGATGACTCAGTAGTGATCCACTGAGTCCACAGAGGGGCTTAGATTCCCCTGGAGCATCCTGGGACCCCCCCAGCCCCACCAGTCTCTTCTAGACTTCTGGAAAAGAGGCTTTTCAAAGTGAGCAGAGGCTTCTTGGAGCTTCCCCAGGCCACTGAAGGAGCATTAAGCACTCCCAGGAGCCAAGCGCCGGTCCGCATCCATCATCTGACCCCATGGCAGCCTGGAGGAGGCCGGGGACATTCCTCCTCCTGACACAAGCCGCTCAAGGCTTCCAAGGGCTAGTCATCCTGCTAGGAAGAGTCTGCTTGGCTCCGAAGTCCCTCCAACCACAGCCTGTGGACACACCCAGTGTCCGTTATACTTTGAAACAATACTCTTCCCAGTCAGCTCAGAGTGAGAAACTTCAGTGACAAGGTAAACCAGCCCTCACTTCCTGCTGGGAACCCAGAGGACCACCCAAAAGCTCCAGAAGCATCCACCAAGAGCAACTGGGGACTGGAGGAGTTCAGCAGGTACAAATAACCCCATTTGCCAATCTGTCAAACGTTGCTGCTCCTAACTGCTCACAGTCACAGCTCTGAAAGCCCCTACCTTCCAAGAGCACTGCGCCTGGGCGAACTGGCAGGGGGCGGGAAAGGGGCCAGAGCCGGGGAGACCCCAAGCCAGACATCTCCGCCCCAGCGCTCAGTGGAGCAGTCTGATCCGCTGACGCCACTCTACGCCTGCCACATAACTGTTGCTTTACAACCAAGAACAAGCCGGGACGCCTGCGGAGCCTCCGCTGCCTGCGGAGCCCCGGCTGCCCGGGACGCCTGCGGAGCCAGGACTACGAATGGCAGCTGTCGTCATGACGCAGTCGTCATGAGTGTAACTTGCTTTCATTCTGCAACATTTCCAGCCATTATCTCCTTAAATCCGGCTCCAGCACCTGTGAGACATGGAACAGGCGCTCGGGGCCTCCGCAGGATGTGAGAGCGGTCGGGAGCCCGGGCACACATTCACAGGTGTGATTTTATATGAGAGGAAACGCTTCCGCTTTTCATTTACTGACTGCACCAGGAAGAAGGGTAGGCCTCGAGCTTTGCCAAAACCCTCCCAGCGCCCCCAGAACAGCTTCAGCAAGAAGAGCAAGTAGCGTGGCCACAGGCAGCTAGGCCACCTGCCTTCCCAGAGGGGCACGCGGAGCTGGGGGTGGGGACAGGGCGCTGTGAGGGCGGGCAGCGGGTGAGCGCTCCACCAGGCGGGCAGGGGGTGAGGGCGGGCAGCGGGTGAGCGCTCCACCAGGCGGGCAGGGGGTGAGGGCGGGCAGCGGGTGCGCGCTCCACCAGGCGGGCAGAGGGTGAGGGCGGGCAGCGGGTGCGCGCTCCACCAGGCGGGCAGGGGGTGAGGGCGGGCAGCGGGTGCGCGCTCCACCAGGCGGGCAGGGGGTAAGGGCGGGCAGCGGGTGAGCGCTCCACCAGGCGGGCAGGGGCGGCCTGGCCGTAGCGGGGCTTACCTTGCTGCAGACGGCCTTCACCCTGTGGAGCCGGTCCAGGGACTCCTGGGGGTTCCCCAGGTACTGCTGAAGCTCCGCGTGCAGGATCCGCATGGAAAAGGGGACCATGGAGCCTGGAAGCAGAGCCAAGGTGGAGTCAGTCTGTCCGCCGCCGCCAAGCACAGCTGGGAACCCGCGGGTATTCCCGAAGCAGGGAGGACGGCGCTTCATTTCCTGGCGAAGTGCACGGTGATGCCAGTTCTCAGACAGGTCCCAGCTCTCGGTGAAGCGCGTGTCCCAGACGATGACCACAGGAGGCTGGCCGCCACCCCCTGCCCACAGCTATGCCCCGAACGTGTGGAGGCTCTCACAGAGTGAGAAAAATGGTAGAGGCCACCACCTGCTCCAGAACAGGATGCTCGTGGACCCTCTGTGAATAGGCCAGTATCTATTTAAGAAATTAAATCAATAAGTAATAACTTTCCAAAACAGAAGGCACCAGGCGCAGACGGTGGCACTGGTGAGTTCTACAGAGCACTGAGGGAGAAGACGCACCAATTCTCTACAGTTTCTTCCGGAAAATAGAAGTGGAGGGGATGCTTCCTAACTTACTCTATGAGGCCAGCATTACCCGCGTATCAAAACCAGATACCATCACAAGAAACGAAAACTACACATCAACACGGCTGATGAACACAGACACAAAAGTCCTCGGCAAAATTAGCAAGTCAAATCCAACTAAATCTAATCTACCAAAAAATTAGTAAGTCAAATCTAACAGTGTATAAGAGAAATTATCCACCATGACCAGGTGGGACTCATTCCAGGTGTGCAAGGCTGGTTCAACATTCAAATATCCATGTAACCCATCATGCCAAACAAGCTAAACGAGAAAAATCACACGATAAACCCAAAGGAACAGAAAAAGCATTTGACCCGTCAATGGGGTCGCAGAGTCGGACACGACTGAAGCGACTTAGCAGCAGCAGCAGCAGCAATATCCATTTATGATGAAAACTCTCAGCAAATGAAGAGTGGAGGAAAATGTTCCCAGTTGGATAAAGAATGTCTAGGAAAACCTACAGCTAATGAACTGTGAGAAACTACACGCTTTTCCTCTACGCGCCCGAGTAACGCAGGGATGTCCCCTTTTCACTGCTCGTACTGAACGTGGCACCGGAGGTCCTCACTAACGCAGACAGAACAGGGAAGCCAAGAGATCGTGCCTGCACGCTGTCTGCCCTGGGCCCTCACGCCGTCGTCTCTCCATGCAGTGTCTTCCGTGGACTCGAGCCCCCACCAGAGCACCTGCCCCAGACTCCCGCAGCCCGGGAGGTGGACAGCGGTGACCCTCCATGTGCCCCCGTGACTTACGTCTGGAGTTGGGACTCTACTCAGACAAGAGTAGAAAAGGTGGGCAAGGGAGAGCCAGCGCTGGCATCCCATAAACACGTCACCCTTTGCCTGTGACTTTCCTGGGGGCCCCGAGACAGCCGGGCTCAGGTGAGAGGCGGCTTCCCCCTTCCTGGGGGACCCGAGACAGCGGGCTCAGGTGGGAGGCGGCTTCCCCCTTCCTGGGGGCCCGAGACAGCTGGGCTCAGGTGGGAGGCAGCTTCCCCCTTCCTGGGGGCCCCGAGATAGTGGGCTCAGGTGGGAGGCGGCTTCCCCCTTCCTGGGGGCCCCGAGATAGTGGGCTCAGGTGGGAGGCGGCTTCCCCCTTCCTGGGGGCCCCGAGATAGTGGGCTCAGGTGGGAGGCGGCTTCCCCCTTCCTGGGGGCCCCGAGACAGCGGGCTCAGGTGGGAGGCGGCTTCCCCCTTCCTGGGGGCCCGAGACAGCCAGGCTCAGGTGGGAGGCGGCTTCCCCCTTCTCTCTTGGCACCTCTGGGCTGGTGCAGCTTCCACATCTCAAAGGACAGAAGCCACAAGGGAAGCACACACAACGTCACGACACACAGGGAAAGTGCCCCTCCCTAGAGAAACACGGCTCGGAGTCGGGACAAGAAAAGGGGCGGCAGGAGAAGCGCCACCGGCTGCGTCCAGCCTGAACAGCGCAGTGGGAGAGCCACCCCTCGGCAGGCTTTGGTGCCAAGCACAAGTGCAGGCGCTGGACGCGCAGACGACGGGACGCGGCCGCCGGCCCCAAGCGAACCCTGCAGGCCCTTCGGTAAAACAGCAGACGCTGCTGTGACATAAGTCAGGCCTTTCCTACTTTAAAGAAATACAAACAAAAGTACCTTTAAACTGGCTCTCTCGGTCCGGCAAACCCGGCCTCGCTGCGTGTGAAGAGTCACCGGGAATCGGTGAAACCCTTCAGGCCAGCGGAGTCCAGCAACACCACCCGTGTGGCGCCGTGCCAGTCAGGGGCCCGTCTCCCCGGCAGGGAGCACGCGCCTTGAAACAGGGCATGTGTCAGAATCTGGAAGGAGACCGACTTGCCGGAAGGTCCCGTGTGTGGTCATGACCCGCCGACTTCTAGCTCGTCGTAAACCCTGTAGAAGCGCTTCCAGGAATCATGTAGGAAGCACTAAGAGCAACCGTTCCTACACCGCTCACGCTCTGGAGTCCCCGCAGGACTGCAGGCCCGCTCGGCCGCCAGCACCACAGCAGGTGCCCGAGGAATCACAGCCTGCCGGGCAGCGGGCCTGGAAGGCAAGAGCAGGGATGCCGGCCTGACCCCAGTGGCCTGCCTCCCTCAGCAGGCGCAAGACTTCCCGGCGTGGATGGGCTGGGCCTCCGGCCACCCACTGGCCCCATGTGCTGGGCAGGCGGCGCCTTCCCTCCAGCGCTCCGGCTACCGGCACGGGACAGGGAGCTGGACACAGCCAGGCGGCTGTGAGGCCCGAGGGGCAGATGCGACAGCATGGTGCCTGACGGACGCCCAGCAGAGCACAGACTCCACGATCAGCAGGCCCAGCTCACCCTCGCAAAGCTGGGCAGGGCCTCTCGCTGTCCAGGCGGCAGGGCCTGCTGCCTGACCGCTGCTCTGGGCTCGCTTCCCTGGACCCTCCCTGGTCTCCCTGACCCCTGGCACCCCAGCTTTCTATGCTCCGACGTGGGGACACAGGTCGGGGACGTCTGTGCCAGGCTGATGGCATAGTATGTCTCACCCGTGCAGATGCTGGAAACAAAGAGGCAGCCCGAGCAAGTCCTAGATAACTCATTACTAAGGGGTCATTCGGTGCTGCCCCCAAGCCCCACGGCAGACGGGGAGTTCCGGACGGCCAGGCGCCCAGCAGCGTCTCGAGCGCTGTATCTGATGCAGGCCGTGGGCACGCACGCGTCTCCCTGTTTCCTGCGTCTGGAGGAGGGCAGAGGCGGCTTCGCCCCGCTGTCCTGATGGAGATGGAGGCCGACCGAAGAGGCCGTGTCTCTGACCGCCTGTTCCAGGAAAAGACTGCAGACGCCTGAGTTCGCAGAAAGGGTGAGCCATGTGAAAGGCAGCAGGACCCAGGACCAGCCTCTTCGGACTGAGGAAGACCCGCCTGAGTTGCCCAACTCAGAAGAGTGCTGGCAGAGGGAGGTGAGCCGGAAACCCGACCGGCACAGAGGACGTTCACTCCGGGGGTGGTTCAGTCGCCTCACGGGAAACAAACGGGGACACCTGGAACGTGCCGAGGGGTTAATTCTCGGCCATCGTGTGAGCTCCCCTGCTCACAAGTGTCTGCATCCAGCCTGGGAACTAGACATGTGCGTTGTGTGATTCTGGAGGGAGAGCAGGCAGGGCCTAGAGAGCAGCGGCGGTTCACCCTTGCGGACGCGGGCGGGAGGGGCTGACAGGGGCCTCGGGGCCGTCAGAGCCGGGTGTGGGGTCACGCGGGCCCAGGGGAGGCGCGAGCTGTCTGCTCATGGCCCCCAGCCAGGGTTTGTACACGCCGCAGCCGAGCACTGCGCAGACGTGAGCAGCCTCTGACCCAACCTGTAGGCCCTGAGGTACAGGGCTGCACCCGCAGTGAGGAGGAGCGGCGATCCAGGGGAGAGGGCCGCAGGAAGGGCTCCCTGGGCCCCGGCCCAGCCTGCTCAGGCCTGGGTCTGTTCAGTGACCGGCATCACTGTTTCATGAGAACAAGGAGAGACTCCGAACAACCAACTAAAAGGCAGCCTGAGTGTGTGGAAACCACAATCCCCTGCAAGGAACTCCATGAAATTGCTACAAGTATCAGAGACATACAGAAGACCACAAAAGTCTTCCTTTCTTGGATGAAAATGAAAAAGGGAAATTTCATGATATTAGCTAGTGATTCATTATGACTTGTTTTGAATACTCTGAATGGGTAAAAACTATGCCCAATATTTAAATAAAACATATTAAAGCTCATTCATAAAAGTTATTTGTTTATATCGTTACAGCTTCTTTTTTACAGCACAGTTTAATGACCTGCTTTGCTTACGTATTGCAAGCTAAAATGAAACGAATGAATCAAAACATCACATTTACGCTTGTTATACCACAAAATGGAAAGAAAAATTGGTAAACATTGAACATACCATTATGGAGGAATGTTAGCACGCTTTAGCTAAAATATACGTATGATTTATGTCTATTTCATAACTTAAATTAGCTGCTTAATGCTGCAGGGCGACCAGCTCCTCTTTATCCTAAGACAACACGCTGCAATTCCAGCCGGGATGGGAAGCCTGCTCAGTCTGCGTACTGATGTCCCGAGAGCTGGGGGTGGGTGGGCAACGCACCGTCCCATGCCTGGGCCCGAGGGCCTGGGTTCTCACTTCACGGGAAGCTGGGTGTCATCTCCGCGAACCTCTGTCCCCGAGGAGAGGGAGCAGTGCCCAAATGGACCTGGTCCAGCACCCTGCCTGGCATCATCAACCAGGACCCCGGGGCTGCTGAGCACTCGGCGTGGTCAGGGCTGGACGTGTTCACTGGCCGCCCTGGAAATACCTCCTTCTCCGTCTCCTATCGTTCTTTTTTTAGGAAAACATGTTTATTTAGCTGTGCCAAGTCTTAGCTGCGGCACATGGGATCCAGCTCCCTAAGCAGGGACTGAACCCATGTCCCCTGTCCTGGGAGCTTGGAGTCTTAGACACTGGGCCATACGGGAAGTCCCAGCTCGTCTCATTCTTAGCCTGCAGTAAATTAAAAGTAGCTGATGTATGAACAGTTGTTTGAACTTACAATTTACGTGGGTCTCAGCAGGAAAAGAAAATCAGCATTTTTACGCAGCTGTGAGTCTTACGGCGCCTGCCTGTGTGCTTGGAGGTCTGACTCTGTTAGTAGCAGACAGACCGGCCGTCAGCATTGGCTGCCCACCCCTGGGCCCAGCACGGGGTCCCGCTCACGGCATGGCTGGGGGCACCCAGGGGCAGTGAGGCTGGCGGGGGCACGCACGCAGGCCAGGCGGGGGCTGACCTGGCCAGAGCTGGGACATGGTGCCAAGAAACTGTTTTTCTTTTTCCTAGGCTGGAGGAAAACAGGGCTGCTCCTTGTCAGAAGCACGGGAGAGTCGTCTCCCGATCATCAAAGCTTTCAGGTGGAATCTTTTGAAGAGAAACGTCCCAAACCTCCCCTGTAGGTGCCTGCTGCGTCTCCACAGAACGCCTCTCCCTGCAAGCAGAGGCCACAGAGCCTGGCGCTCGGGGGGCAGGAGGCTGCCCGCTGTCTTTTCTGGGAGGGACAGACCGCGAAGGCTTGGAAATGTGAACAAGGAAGTTCTGGCACTCACTCCCCAGTGGGGACGCGGCCCCCGACAGCCAGGGGACGCTGGGCCCCTGTGACGCGCACAGAGCTGAGTGCATGGACGTGCCTTATGGAGCAGAGGGGCAGTGGCCTGCTCCCTGGGCTGAGGGGCGTCCCAGTGAGTGTGCGGGGGTCACAGAGAGACCAGGTGGGGGGTCCTGGGGAGAATGTGGGGGGGGGTCACAGAGGGATGAGGTGGGGGCTCTGGGGTGAGTGTGTGGGGGACACTGAGAGATGAGGTGGGGGCTCCCTGGAGGAGTGTGGGGGGGTCATTGGGAGAGGAGGTGGGGGCTCTGGGTGAGTGTAGGGGGTCACTGGGAGAGGAGGTGGGGGCTCTGGGGTGAGTGTGTGGGGGACACTGAGAGATGAGGTGGGGGCTCCCTGGGAGAGTGTAGGGGGGACTCTGAGAGGAGGTAGGGGCTCGCTGGGAGTGTGGGGGGGTCACTGGGAGAGGAGGTGGGGGCTCTGGGGTGAGTGTGTGGGGGACACTGAGAGATGAGGTGGGGGCTCCCTGGGGGAGTGTGGGGGGGACTCTGAGAGATGAGGTGGGGGTCCTGGGATGAGTGTGGGGGGGACTCTGAGAGACGAGGTGGGGGCTCGCTGGGGGAGTGTGGGGGGGACTCTGAGAGGAGGTGGGGGCTCCCTGGGGGAGTGTGGGGGGGACTCTCAGAGAGGAGGTGGGGGTCCCTGGGGTGAGTGTGGGGAGGACTCTGAGAGACAAGGTGGGGGTCCTGGGATGAGTGTGGGGGGGACTCTGAGAGGAGGTGGGGGTCCCTGGGGTGAGTGTGGGGGGGACTCTCAGAGAGGAGGTGGGGATCCCTGGGGTGAGTGTGGGGGGGACTCTGAGAGGAGGTGGGGGCTCCCTGGGGGAGTGTGGGGGGGACTCTCAGAGAGGAGGTGGGGGTCCCTGGGGTGAGTGTGGGGGGGACTCTCAGAGAGGAGGTGGGGGCTCGCTGGGAGAGTGTGGGGGGGACTCTGAGAGAGGAGGTGGGGGTCCCTGGGTGAGTGTGGGGGGGACTCAGAGAGGAGGTGGGGGTCCCTGGGGGAGTGTGGGGGGGACTCAGAGAGGAGGTGGGGGCTCCCTGGGGGAGTGTGGGGGGGACTCTGAGAGAGGAGGTGGGGCTCCCTGGGGGAGTGTGGGGGGGACTCTGAGAGGAGGTGGGGCTCCCTGGGGGAGTGTGGGGGGGACTCAGAGAGGAGGTGGGGCTCCCTGGGGGAGTGTGGGGGGGACTCTGAGAGGAGGTGGGGGTCCCTGGGGGAGTGTGGGGGGGACTCTGAGAGGAGGTGGGGGTCCCTGGGGGAGTGTGGGGGGGACTCTGAGAGGAGGTGGGGGCTCGCTGGGGGAGTGTGGGGGGGACTCTGAGAGGAGGTGGGGGTCCCTGGGGGAGTGTGGGGGGGACTCTGAGAGGAGGTGGGGCCCTGCCCACCCCGTGCAGACACTGTCAGACCTGCCACAGGAGTCACACCGGGTGAGACAAAGCCGGGTGGGCACAGCTCCCACCTACCCCTTAATGACCAGGACCATCCCCTCTGCCTGGGGCCGCACCCCTGAATGTTGCTCACGGGGCTCCTGGCTTTGGTCCCTTCCCCCTTGGTCTTCTGGAGACCTTCTGGACCTGGGGGGCCACTGGGGGGCCGGATGTTTCACTAACGTGGGATGGGGTCTGCTGCCCCTCCTGCATCCACGCTGCCCGGCCGGCGGCCTCATCAGCACCGTGAGCCAGCTTCATCAGGGCGACCGCCGGACGCCTGCCCTGTTCCGGGCTTGAAAGCCTGCCTCCCCTCCTCCTCCACAAGGGTGAAGTTCCCACAGTCAGAAGAGGAGACAGAACTTTAATGCCAGGGGTCTCAAAGTCCCCCACGCTGCAAATCCTCCTCCAAGTCTGGGGAAACTCGGGGCAACACAGACCAGCTCCCATCAGCCCATTACGTGAGTGAGATGGTGACAGAGGAGGAAGCGCCAGGAACTAAGACAGTGCAGCCCCAGTCTCCCCTGCATCCCCACAGAGATGGGGCTGAGCTTCAAGGAGACACAGCGCAGAGAAGCAGCTGAGCCACGAGCCGAGGGGAGCCCACGCCGCCCGCCGCCGCCCCTTACCCCTGCGCCCCGGGTACACGTGCGGGTAGTACTCGTAGTAGAGGTCCGGCTGGTCCAGGTCGCCGAAGGGCTCGAACTCCATGTCGGCATTCTGGAACAGGCCCAGCTTCACCAGCAGCGCCAGCCTCACAAACCAGAGCTGAAAGCACAGAACACGAGGCACACAAACCAGAGCTGAAAGCACAGAACACGAGGCACGCGACGGTTACCCAGAGGCTCCTACACCCCACTGAGTGCTTTAAACGCAGGCACCTCTTTAAATGCAGTTTACTGTCATTTAGGCTGTGCTGAACGGCCTGTAGGACCACCGACCGGCAAAGTCCCCGAGGCTGTTAATGTGATGTCAGAGCTTGATTTCAAACAGATTTAAACAAGGGCTAAACTAACACTTCCTGGGGGCTCATGAGGGAGACTGGGTTCGATCCCTGGGTGGGGAAGATCCCCTGGGGAAGGGAAAGGCCACCCACTCCAGGATTCTGGCCCGGAGAATTCCATGGACTGTGCAGTCCATGGGGTCACAAAGAGTCGGACATGACTGAGTGACTTTCACTCACTTCCCAAATTAACGCTCTTTCTTGGAAATTTGCATAACTACAAGTTTATAAAAATGGGTATAAAAAGAGACGCTCCCTGCCTGAAGGAAAGCATAGTCCAGCTGGGGAGGTGGCGGAGGCGGGGCAGCTGGACCGAGCGGGGGCGGTAGGCGAGGGCACTGGTGCGGGACCTGGACTCTCCACGAGAAGTGGGGAGACCCGGGGCACCTGATGGAGCAGGAAGGGGTGCACAGCCGGCTCCAAGCGGCTGGAACGCAGGGTCCCTTCCGGAAAACGATGGCCGCCAAGTGAGAGGGCAGGACTGGAGACCCTGGCAACTGCAGGGGCCGCGGGGGTGAACCCGAGTCAGCCTTGTCCCACTGATGAGAGAAGTGAGGTTCAAAGAGACCTGGGGCAGGGGGCAGGGGGCTGCCTGGGGCAAGGGAAGGGGGCTGCCTGGGGCAGGCGGTGGGGGACTGCCTGACAGCGGGGCCAGGGGCAGGACTCAGTGGTGCTTTTGGAGCAGCAGTGGAGAGAGCTGCTGGCAGCTGAAGCCACGTCCGCTGAGGACTGCCCTGGTGGCGGGCACGGTCGGGGAGTGCGGCACAGCTGCTGTGCCTGGGGCCTTGGAGTCCCTCCCCTCCCCGGCTGTTGAGGGACCCGGAGAGCCTGGGGGATGGTCTGGCTGGGGAGGGGGCTCCCAGGGACGCCAGCATGAGAGACCGCGGCCGGGGCGGCGGGCTCGAGGACTTGGGCAGCTGCCCCCTCTCCTCGGAGGGCTTTCCTGCTGTTCAGAACCCGCTCTCCACACGTGAACCACTGCAGCCTTCGCTGTCCCCAGGTGACAGTGGCCTGGGGAGGACGCAGCCGTACCTGCAGGGAGTCTGCCGTGTGGCTGGTCGGCAGCCCGCTCTTGCCGTAGCCTTGGCCGTGGGCCGTGAGCAGCCGCCCGCACAGGTCCACCGCCGCCCGCCAGTTCTTGCAGCTCTGTAAGACACGGACGGTCACCATGGGGTCACCATGGGGACGGTTACCATGGGGGCCGCCCTGGGGATGGTCACCCTGGGGTCACAGGGATGGTCACCACAGGGGCCGCCCCAGGGATAGCCACCACGGGGCCGGCCACCCCGGGGATGGTCACCCCGGGGATGGTCACCTAGGGGTCATGGGGACGGCCCCCCTGGGGATGATCACCCCGGGGTCACAGAGATGGTCACCATGGGGACGGCCACCCAGGGGTCATGGGGACGGCCACCCTGGAGATGGTCACCCTGGGGGCAGTCACCCCGGGGACGACCACCATGGGCTTGGTGCTCAGACGCGCAGGCCACACAGGCACCAACCGCAGACGCCCTTCAAGACGAGCCAAAGATAAACCCTTAAAACGTAACCACGGATAGAACCCCAGGAGCAAAACTCTTGTTGGAAAGCCCCGCTCTGCCCCCAAACCCATCAGGCTGTTTCCTGTTTAGCAAGGTAACTCCATCTTGTGAGTTTTCTTAAATTAAACCGCAGTCAATATTTCATTTTAACCTGCCCTGGAAGCGTTTATTTGTGCCTAAGGTCTGCATGTGACTGTCAGTGGTTTAAAACGCTTAACAGGGTTCTGCACTGTCAACACCAAAGACGACCAGCGAGCCGCGCTGACGCATCACGACCTGGGCCGCGTGTCCGCACGCAGCTCCCTGTCGGGACGGGACCCACAGGAGCCCCGCCGAGGCGCTGCAGGGGCGCAGGGACTCGGTCTCAGCTGCTCATCGCTGCCTGAGGGATGCAGGAAGGAGGGCCACCAGGCCGACGGGAGGAGGAACGTCATCAGAGGGACCGTCCGATCCCTGAAGAGGCTGCAGGAGGACGCTTGGTGTGCGGTCCCCAAGGACAGGCACTGCCTGCTGCCCTCAGCGCACAGGCCGGGCCTCGGGGCCGCCCGCGTGCCGGAGCGGGTGAACACTCACCCTGGGCCCTGTTAACCTCAGGTCCAGAGAGGGAGCCGGAAGTTAGCCCGCTGGGTTCTTTTTAAAGGATGCTCTGGGCATTCTGTGCTTACAAAGTGCTTCTAGAACAAGAAGCTGAGGGCGCCTGGAGAGCGGGCCGGGCCTCCGCTGCCGTCAGCAGGAGCTCACGCTTCCTCCTCTGGTGCAGCCAGCACCAGCTCCGTGAGGAGGAGGCCCCTTTCCTCGTCTTCCTGTGTGTGTGTGTGTCTGTGTATCAGTGTGTGTCTCTGTCTCTGCGTGTGTGTATGTCTTTCGTGTCTGTGTCTCTGTGAGTGTGTCAGGGTGTGTTTCTGTGTGTGCATGCACACAAACCCAGCATACCGAGTGCAGCTGGATCAGGAAGCATGCTGGTGTGCCTTACTCCCAGCTCCGGGGTTATGGGCCATATGCCCTAATGCACCCCACCTGACCCCCCGGCCCCAGGCTCCTCAGGGCTCCTCTTGACTCAACAATCAAGGCTTGTCAGTGCTGAATGACGGGCCACCGTCATGGGAGTCATCGCCACCCATTCATCTGCTGAAAGGCAGCTTGCGTGCCTGACTGCTAGGTCGCTTCCGTCGTGTCTGACCCTGCGACCCCATGGACTGTAGCCCAGCAGGCTCCTCTGTCCGTGGGATTCTCCAGGCAACAAGACTAGAGTGGGGTGCCATTCCCTTCTCCAGGGGGTCTTCCCACCCAGAGGCCGACCCTGCGTTTCTTACGGCTCCTGCCCTGGCACGTGGTTCTTCAGCACTACTGCCACCGAAGGCAGCCTGACTGCTTCCCACTTTCGGCCACGGCGACTCGGGTGCTGTGAGATGCGTGTGGAGCCTGTGAGTGTAGGGCCGAGGTGGGGGCGGCGGCTGAGTCAGGCGTCGGGAAGAAGAAACTAACAGGAATATTAACACGTTTGCTTGTTATCTTCAGTCAGGGAAGAAGCCACTTTTTAAAACACTTACGTTAACTAAAAAAGCGAATACTAGGGTAGCAGGTTTCTGCTTCATTTTTAATAATGGTCTGGTTCGAATGACAGAAAACACATCTCAGTACAAAATTTATAGCAAGAGCATAAGGCTTTTCACGTGGTGCATTTTACTATTTTTAATCATTTATTCAGCTCAGTCGCTCAGTCGTGTCTGACTCTTTGCAACCCCATGGACTGCAACACCTCGGGCCTCCCTGTCCGTCACCAGCTCCCGGAGCTTGCTTAAACTCCATGGACTGCAACACCTCGGGCCTCCCTGTCCGTCACCAGCTCCCGGAGCTCAAACCCACGCCCACTGAGTCGGCGATACCATCCAGCCATCTCGTCCTCTGCCGTCCCCTTCTCCTCCTGCCTTCAAGCTTTCCTAGCATCAGGGTCTTTTCCATGTTTGGTGAAAAAATTGTTTTTTAAAGCTAGAATTTAAATATACCGTTCTAATCTTCAAGCACTGTGGAGAAGATCTTATGAAAATCTCTTCATTACTGTATATGACATGCAGAACTCTGATATTAAAGGTAGTTATATATGAGAAAAAAGATCTACATTTCAAAATATTGTTTTAAAACTAGGAAATAAGATAGAGACTCTGTTTGAGAAACTGAACATAACTGAACATTCCAGAACTTCCAGAAGAGGAGAAAAACAGTCCAATAAAAATCATTCAAGTAACCAACAGTATGCACCTAACTTTTCCCGCCTGAGACTCAAAGGCAATCATCAGCGTCACGTGTGACACCAAGGACGAGATTAAAATGTCCCTCTCCACGGGCCGCGACGTTCATTCCCCCAAAAATGGCAATCTTGGAACACTCTGACGTTACTTAGGAAAATGTGTTGAGAAACTTTCCTAGTCTTAAAGACGAATGCGATTGTTTTAGGATGTAGTTAAAATACCAGGGCAAGGTAACGGTCTTTCCTCGAATACACTTCCCGCCTTAAACAGGTCTCCTTGCTAGCACTGTTAATATAATTTCTACCGGCCTCAAGTATTTGCAAAGTGTGAGAAAAATCAAACCAAACTGCATATACTTGACACCAAGAATAACGAAGAGACGTAAAAAGATCGCCTGAGGATTAACGACAACGCCTGTGTGAGGCTTCGTGTGTCCCGTCCGAGCTCACAGTTACAGGTCACGCTTCAAATACAGCCACCTGCTCGTGGCGCTGCCGCACAGCAGGTGCTCAAGGCCACGGAAAGGGAGTGAGAGCGGCCGCCCCCAAGGCAGAAGGGCCATTCCACCAGACGCACACGGCCGTGCACACCGTCACTCCCACACCTGCGGCTCCATGAACAGGGGCCAGTGCACACTTACAGATGAGCTCTCCTCTCTCCCTTTAAAAACTGAGTATCTCCTCATCTTCCCTTCCCACAGCTTCTCATTCATGGGAAGAATTCTAGAATCACTTCAATGAAAGAAACTCAATGAAACATATGATTTACATTTACTAAAAAAAAACCAAAAACCTAAACTTTAATGTGAAAATGTCAGCAAACCACCTGAGCAAGTGTTCACTTGCACTTTTGTAACATCATGAAAGATGCTGTGGGGCAGATGGTTTCCAGCGGCCCACAGGCCCCCGGAAGCACCGCCCGCCAGGGTCAGGGTGCCTGCGATCAGAGTCCCCCCTTCTGCTCCATGACTGTGGCTCAGCCAGGGCGCCTACACTCAGTCTTGTTAATGAATAAAGAAAGGCTTTTGTGTGCGCTTCTGGGGAGTCTGCTAATTTAGTAATAAACCTTCTACACCAAGTGTAGAAAACAGAGTTCTTTCAGAAAATCAATGTATGATTACTTCACTCTAGTTATTTTGATGAAGTATATTTAATAAAAGTATATACTGCCTCAAAGAATTCACATATTGTATGATGCTCTCTGTTGCTCAGGACTGGTTATCTGATCCAACAGAACCCCATCTCTGTGCAAGGGCCAAGGATGAGACACTGAGAGTGACTGGCCTTCGGAAAAACATCACGAAGGGAGGAAGAACTTACACGGAAAATCAAATACACTGTTACTTACAATGAGCTGCTTCAATCCAACAAAAGATTGTTCCACCGAGCTGGCGGTTAGGACTTGTCTCTTTGCTGCAGCTTTTTCACCCAGGAAGCGAAGCATTAAGTCTTTAACTGCATCTCCCTGGAAAGAATATAAGAGAAATATGTCAGGACAATAGAATGCTAATTAAACTCAGCTAAGTGAAACTCACAGCTAACCAAAATTTCTTTTATCTTCCCACTGGTGTATCGAGGCTAAAATGCAGTTATGAGCTGCAACTAACCAGACGCTATAGCGCCCCGATTGCTGGTAAGACTTGTTGTTTAGAGTTGCTTTCTCCTGGAGAGGAGGTGGTAAGTCAGCAGTGGCCGTGGTGTGCTGGAGGGGGCCGGGGCTCGTGGTGTGAGAGGGGACGCTGCCCCTGGGAGGAGCCCAGGCTGGGCGGGCAGGCCTGAGCCTTCTGCCCACAGCCCACACCACAGCCCCCTGGCCTGGGCCTCCGGGGGTCCCCGGGGCTCAGCCAGAGCAGTGAGTGGTGGCCCGGGGCATCGCCATCCCCTAGGGCCGCGTCCCCCCAGCCCAAGCAGGGCCGTCTGTTGGGGGGCAGCTGCACAGGACTCTGCACAGGGGCCCCCGGCCCAGCCTCGGGTTAGCCCCGCCTGCGCCCGGGCTGAGTGACTGTAGAGGGAGCACGGACAGGAGTGACCATCTGTGGCCCAGTGCCCAGGGAGAGACCGGGGAGGGGCAGGGGCGGACCGCTGACACAGACGGTGACAGAGGAGAGCCTGCAGCTCGGGGCGGCCTGCGCCCGCCATGCTGAGGAAACAAGTCAAAGCAGCTCCGCTCAGAGGCAAGGCTCCTCTCCCGCAATCGCCCGCACGGCTGGTGTGTGCCGGGCATGCAGGAAGGCTGCGGCAGGCTCAGCTGCCTCCTGCTGCTGGAGGAGGGGAGGGCACAGCCTGGCAGTGGGGGTCCCGGGCCCTGAGCCTGGATCTCAGAGGCCAAGCTGCACCTCTTCCTCATGCGGGGCAGAGGCCTGGAAGCAGCAGGGTTACGGCTTCTGCCTCCAGAGAATAAGGTGAAATAGTTCAAATGCCCTGGCAGGAGCTGACTGATCCAGGAGGGTAATCAGAGGGCGGAGCAAGGAGGCAGGCGCACGGCTGCACAGAGCTCTGCACACAGGCGCCTCCGAGCAGACAAAGAGCTGCATCCGGGCAGAGGGTCTGCGAACCATGGAAGGGCAGACTCACCCTAAAGCCGCGGAGCCTGGAGGAGCAGTCTGAGTCCTTCGACCTTGCAGCACCCTTGGTAGCCAGCCCACACTGCAGACGCTGCCCGCCCTTTCGGTTCTGCCAGTTAGTTAGCACAGGATGCTCGAGACAGGGGCACCGTGGGGCTGACCAGCACTCACCCTGAAAGCCCACAGACGACAAAACGTCCTGACTTGACGGGCTCCCACCGCTTGGCCGGGGCGGTTCTGATACGGGGGTCCTGGCGCCTTGGCTGCAGACACTCCACGGTCACTGGAGTGAGGCGAGCGGCCCCCTCCTGTGATGTTTGGAGAGCTATCTCCCTGCACCTGGGGGGGACCCACCTAGAACCCCACGGACCCCTTCCGCTCAGCACTCCCTCGGGTGTGCCCAGGGCGGGGCGGTGGCAGACCGCGCGAACGGGAGTCTGTGGCTGGCCCTCTGCGTGCAGAGGATGGGCCGCTTCCCTCCTGCTGCGTGCGGACGGCTTCATTGGCACCTTCGAGGTTTTAGTGGACGATGTCCACGTGGAACATAAAGCGGCTGACTCACGGGGCATGGCCTGTAAGCTCTACCGTCAGGGACGCCCGGTCACGGGCAGCGGTGCTGGAAGGACAGCATCCGGCCACGAGCGGGAAAGCGGTGACGGGGTCTGCCTGCTTCCCGGGTGGGACTCCCGTCACATCCACAGTGTGGGGGCCGGGGGCAGGATCCGGGAGCAGAATCAGACCCGGGCGGAGGAGAGGCTCAGCCTCAGGTGCAGATGTCGGGTTCGCAGAGCCCCCTGCGAGGCCAGAGCACCCCGAGGCCCCTGCTGTCCCCGTCACCCCCTCACAGTTGGCACCGACTTGCTGCCAACTCTGGTCTGTGGAACTGCCCCCCCTCACTGAACGACCTTCATAGAAATACTCTCCAACTTCCATTCTTTCCTGGTTCTAAACGTTTCTGAACGGTCATCTCCCCACCAACTTTGCATCCAGTTCTTCAAGAATGCAGGCTAGCAAGACTCTGAATAGTTAGAAATGCCGACACTCCTCTTTTGAAGCTTCTGCGGTTGGATGCAGAGTTACATGCTCACCTGCGTGGCCTCTACCTTAACTCAGACTGCTCTACGAGGTCACTTCACAAAGAAACAAGGTAACACTTCCCCTCGGCCCATATTTCATTTCTTAAGAAGTGAAAGTGACAGTGAGGTCGCTCAGTCGGGTCCAACTCTTTGTGACCTTGTGGACTGTAGCCCGCCAGGCTCCTCCATCCATGGGATTTTCCAGGCAAGAGTCCTGGAGTGGGGTGCCATTTCCTTCTCCAGGGGATCTTCCTGACCCAGGGATTGAGCATTGCAGGCAGACGCTTTGCTGTCTGAGCCACCAGGGAAGGAATCTTTCATTTGGCACCAACAGGGGAGCAATCTGGAAAAGCCGCCAAGTGTCTCAGAAAAGCTGGTGCAGCGTCGCAACAGCAACAGTGGCGAGGGCAGGAGCGCGCAAACAGGCGAACCCAACACACCCTTGGTTGGCATCTTAAAAGCCTGGTGTGCACAGCGAGTTACCACGCGTGCTGGACCGACCTAACTCCTCTGGAAAATGAACACAGCATTTCTGGCGTAAACCACACACTTTTTCTTTTCTATGAAAAGTTCTTTGAAGAGTAATACACGACTGAAGAGACACAGGTGAAGAACCAACCCGCACACTGGTTCCACGGGAAAGTCAAAGGCCTTTCAGGAACTACTCTGAATTCATATTTCAATCCACCATGAGGTTTCCAAAACAATCACTGTGGACCACAAGAGGGAGGAAGACACCGCTCAAGGACTTAAAGGGAACAGAAAGGACACGCAGCGTCTCCCGGCTGGCCGCAGGGTGCGTTCTATCCCGGCAGCGGGCGCCTGGCCCTGGCTGACCGCCGAATGCCCTGCTTACTCCACGATCAGCCCCATGGAAGCGTCCGAGCTCTGAGGGGCTGTCACAACCCACGCGTCCCACTGGCGGGAACGGCCTCCGAGCTCGAGTCGCCTGGGCTCACCCAGCAGCAAGCATCAGCACGTTGTTTCTTAGCTCAGGAGTGACTGACCTGCTTCCCTGAAGGGCGTCACGGGGCGTTCAGCGCCTCTGGCCCATGAGAGTGCCGCACTCAGCCCAGCCCTTCAGGCGGCCCGAGTGAAGCAGCTCTGCGTGGCCCCAAACAGACCTGAGGAGCCCTGGGCCCGGGACCGCCCCGCGGACCACGGGGTCAAGGCATCAATGCTGACCCACAAACGCCCCTGACATCTGAGCCTGTAACTGGGATTCACTGAGGAGGCCCGGGAAGGCAAATTCACGCCCAATACGTTCTGCTGGAGAGGGCGGGGACGGTGCCTGGCGAGCCCCCAGGGAAGACGCGTCTCGCCAGCAAGTACCCGAAGAGAGCACGCAAGGACGTCCACATCTGCAGGCTCTCGCATCAGCTCCCCACAGAGACCTGGATTGGGAAGATCTGCTGGCGAAGGGATAGGCTACCCACTCCAATATTCTTGGGCTTCCCTTGCAGCTCAGCTGGTAAAGAATCCGCCCTCAATGTAGGAGACCCTGGTTCGATTCCTGGGATGGGAAAATCCCTGGAGAAGGGAAAGGTTACCCACTCCAGTAGTCTGGCCTGGAGAATTCTATGGAGTGTATAGTCCATGGGGTCGCAAAGAGACTCAGAGACTTTCACTCACACTCCCCAGAGAGACAGCTGGGGAGTTTCCAGCAAGGGAGCTGCATGACAGCTCTCTGGAGAAGTTGTAAACTGTGTGATCAGTTTATTATAGCAGCTGAGCTCCCGTAGATGATAAATCCCCTTTCCTCTCCTTTTAGATATGGAAAAATGTGTTTGTGTTACATGCGAATCTGCTTTATATAGAAAGAGTTCTTACCGATTTGGTTAAAAAAAAAATACAGATGGTCTCTCAATAAATTACAAGATATATAAATATGTAATCATAAAACAAATAAATACTATATATTGTAAACAACAACATTAAAAAGCTCAATCTTATCAGTCATCAAAGATGATGACGACTTCTTCTTTGGCTCACCTCTCCAGCAGCCGCGTTGCTTCTCCACAGGATTGGCCTCGCAGGGTCGGGGCCCCAACCCGCGTGGCTTTCTGACCAGGCCGTGGTGGGGGAAGGGGAACGCCTGGCCCGGGAGGAGCCCCTTCAGTTCCCGGAGCGGACAGCGCGGGACACAAGGCACAGACCCTGCAGATCCCACCCAATACGCAGCCGAGCTCACCTCAGGGGGACGTGCGCACACCCATGAAAACGTTACCATGTAAGGCATGCTATGTGCCTTCCTGTACCTGGGCTTTCAAACTTAACAAATTATGAATCTCACTAAGTATTTTATCATAACATTATCTTCATTTTTTCATAATAAATAAAAATACTTATTTGAATATAACATTATTTTTGTGCGTGCATGTGTGCTAAGTCGCTTTAGTCGTGTCCGACTCTTTGTGACCCCATGGATCATAGCCCACCAGGCTCCTCTGTCCATGGGATTTCCCAGGCAAGAATACTGGAGCAGGCTGCCATGCCCTCCTCCGGGGGATCTTCCCAACTCAGGGATTGAACCTTACCTCTGTGTCTCCTGCATTGGCAGGCGGATTCTTTACCACTGGTACCACCGACGAGACCATAACATCATTTTTTCAGTTAAATATGTAAACATTCCACTGAAGAGACGAGATGTGGCGAATGTATTCAACTAGCCTCCTGACAATGGACTCTGAGATGCTTTCAGATTCTTTCCAATTTTAAACCTCACTCTGATGGGCATCCTGAAAGCTGGCTATTCATACATCAGTGAGATTGTTTCCTCATAAGTAACTACTCAGGGTGGGATTTCTGGTCAAAGCACATGCACGTTTGGACACACACTTTAACATTTGAGAAAGTTTGTGCCGAATTATCAGTCCCCTCAGGGCTGCCGAAGCTGGCTGCTTCCTCACATTCTAACAGACACAGAATAATTATAAATACTCAGACAACAGAAAGTGAAAATAACTTCATCTACTTCGATGACTGCTAAGATTGAACTTTTTAATGTTGTTATTTACAATATATAGTATTTATTTATTTTACGATTACATATTTATAATCTTGTGATTTATTGAGAGACCATCTGTATCTTTTTTTAACCAAATCGGTAAGAACTCTTCCAATATAGAGCACATTGTGTGTAACGCAAACACATTTTTCCATATCTAAAAGGAGAGGAAAGGGGATTTATCATCTACGCGAGCTCAGCTGTTATAATAAACCAATCACACAGTTCACAGCTTCTCCAGAGAGCTGTCATGCGGCTCCCTTGCTGGAAACTATTTCTAAGACTCTTTAAGCACCTTAAAGACCTTTGATCAGAGAAATCAACAGGGTTTCAAATTACCTGGTGACATCACAGCAAACACTCTCAAGATGAGAACCTTGGGAACTGCTGAAAACAATCAGTGTTTTTCAAAGCTCGACAGGCCTTTTCCATATGAACATACACGAAACAGAGTCAGATGAGAAGCAAGGACATTGGCCGGGACTTTCCCAGCTCACCGAGCGTGCCCACCGGCCCAACTACGCGCTGAAGGCCCTCTGCCCTCACCTGGATGTTGTCGAACTTGAGGCCAGGCATGGTGAGGTCCTCCTTGTCCACGAACACCGTGCCGTACTGCTGTGTGGCGACCGAGGTCAGCACACTCCTGGTTGCATCCCCGGGGATCCAGGCGTCGCTTCTCCGGTCCATCTCGCTCATGCTCAGGGCAGTGGCAAAGGGGTCCTCGCTGCCAGCGAACACCGCCTGGATCTGTGAGAACGGCTTCGGGGACTGCGAGATCTCCAGAGGAACCGTGGAGACACTCGACCCTGACCTCTGCACCCCTGGGGAGGAGGCAGCTTCCACGGAGCCCGGCGAGCTTCCTCCCACAGGGGTAGCGGCCAGCGAAGACAGGCTTTCCGGAATGGAAGGGCTGGCGTTGGGGTTACTGACGGAGATGAAGGTGGAGGTTGTGAAGGAATCAAAGAAGTCCGAGGCCAAGGAGCTGCTGCCGGTCGGATCGCCAAAGAACTTGCTCAGGCTGGGGCTTGGCTGGACCACCTGGGGTGGGGTCCTGGGGGCAGCCTCGCTGGCGCTGCTGAAGCTGGGGGATTTCACCATCTGGGACTCAAAGCCGTCACGCAGGGCTGGGGGCTGGGCGCCGGGGGGTGGCTGGCTAAAGATGGTGCACACGGGCACCGGCTCGTCCTTGGGGGCTGGCTGCCGGGGTGGCGTGCCGGATGGTGGCCCTGCCGTGGGCACCTGCGCAGCCCCCGGGCCTGGGTCCTCTCCGCCCCTATGTTCAAAAGCAGGCGGGTCTTCCACATTGCTCCGCTCGGGGTCCTCTTTCAACGATGCTCTGCCGTTAGGGGTCATGTCCGAGACGTCCTGAGGCATGTCCCCGCCATCACTCTCACCGCCATCACTGAGAGAGCCCAGCACACCCTCTTCTGCGCCGGGCCCCAGTCTGTGATCGCCGCTGCCCTCGGCGGGGTCCCCCACGTCCTGCAGACACCCCAGGTCACCCGCGTCGTCCTCGCTGTTGTTTGGGGAGTCGGAGATGAGCACGCTCTCCATCAGGGGCTCATCGAGCTTATCCGCGAAATTATTCGAGTCCTCGGACTCGAACTCGTCTCCGCCGAGATCGATGGTTTCCTCGTGGTAAAGAAGCTGCCCCTGGTCTCCCTGAGGCCCCTGCGGAGCGATGCTCTGCGCTGGCCCCTGGGCAGGCGCACTCTGCTCGGGCACGTGCTGGCTGGCACCTTCGGTATTCTCCATGGCCACCTGATACAGACAAAGACACGTCAACCTCAACAGCTTACATCTCGGTTACTATTAGAATGCTTTTGTCTTACTGGAATCATAGATGGCCTTGAACTACATTCCACAGGGCAACGGCAGTAAGAGGAGACTCGTCACTAACCCATTGTTATGTAGACTGGATCCTTACGACAAGAAGCAACGACTTCAGCAACAATTAAAGAACCCCAGGTTAAAGCTATGATAGACTGGATCCTTACGACAAGAAGCAACGACTTCAGCAACAATTAAAGAACCCCAGGTTAAAGCTATGATTTTTCAAAACCTGACTTGTGAAGTAGGCCAAGATTTTTAGAATTGACAGTTTTGGGGAATTTATGGGACATTTACTTATTGATAAGGGAATGCAACCTTTCTCAAACACCCTCTTTCAACAACACAAGAGAAGAATCTACACATGGACATCACCAGATGGTCAATACCGAAATCAGACTGATTACATTCCTTGAAGCCAGAGGTGGAGAAGCTCTATACAGTCAGCAAGAACAAGACCTGGAGCTGACTGTGGCTCAGATCATGAACTCCCTATTGCCAAATTCAGACTTAAATTGAAGAAAGTAGGGAAAACCACTAGACCATTCAGGTATGACCTGAATCAAATCCCTTACTATTATACAGTGGAAGTGAGAAATAGATTCAAGGGACTTGATCTGATAAGAGTGCCTGAAGAACTATGGACAGAGGTTTGTGACACTGTATAGGAGGCAGTGATCAAGACCATCCTCAAGAAAAAGAAATGCAAAAAGGCAAAATGCTTGTCTGAGGAGGCCTTACAAATAGCTGAAAAGAGAAGAGAAGCTAAAGGCAAAGGAGAAAAGCAAAGATATACCCATTTGAATGCAGAGTTCCAAAGAATAGCGAGAGATTAAGAAAGTCTTCCTCAGTGATCAATGCAAAGAAATAGAGGAAAACAATAAAACAGGAAAGACTAGAGATCTCTTCAAGAAAATTAGAGATACCAAGGGCACAATAAAGGACAGAAATGGTAGGGACCTAACAGAGGCAGAAGATATTAAGAAGAGCTGGCAAGAATGCACAGAAGAACTATACAAAATAGATCTTCACGATCCAGATAATCACGATGGTGTGATCACTCACCTTGAGCCAGACATCCTGGAATGTGAAGTTAAGTGGGCCATAGGAAGCATCACTATGAACAAGGCTAGTGGAGGTGATGGAATTCCAGTTGAGCTATTTCAAATCCTAAAAGATGATGTTGTCACAGTGCTACACTCAATACACCAGCAAATTTGGAAAACTCAGCAGTGGCCACAGGAGTGGAAAAGGTCAGTTTTCATTCCAATCCCAAAGAAAGGAAATGCCAAAGAATGCTCAAACTACCGCACGATTGCACTCATCTCACAAGCTAGTAAAGTAATGCTCAAAATTCTCCAAGCCAGGCTTCAGCAGTATGTGAACCACGAACTTCTAGATGTTCAAGATGGATTTAGAAATGGTAGAGAAACCAGAGATCAAATTGCCAACATCCACTGGATCATCAAAAAAGCAAGAACGTTCTAGCAAAACATCTACTTCTTCTTTACTGACTATGCCAAAGCCTTTGACTGTGTGGATCACAACAAACTATGGAAAATTCTTCAAGAGATGGGAAGACCAGACCACCTGACCTGCCTCCTGAGAAATCTCTATGTAGGTCAAGAAGCAACAGAACTGGACATGGAACAACAGACTGGTTCCAAATAGGGAAAGGAGTACATCAAAGCTGTATATTGTCACCCTGCTTATTTAACTTATATGCAGAGTACATCATGCAAAACTCTGGGCTGGAAGAAGCACAAGCTGGAATCAAGATTGCCGGGAGAAATATCAATAACCTCAGATATGCAGATGACACCACCCTTATGGCAGAAAGTGAAGAGGAACTCAAAAGCCTCTTGATGAAAGTGAAAGAGGAGAGTGAAACAGTTGGCTTAAAACTCAACATTCAGAAAATGAAGATCATGGCATCTGATCCCATCACTTCATGGAAAATTGGTAGGGAAACAATGGAAACAGTGAAAGAGTTTATTTTCTTGGACTCCAAAATCACTGCAGATGGCGACTGCAGTCATGAAATTAAAAGATGCATGCTCCTTGGAAGAAAAGCTATGACCAACCTAGAGAGCATATTAAAAGGCAGAGATGTTACTTTGCCAACAAACGTAAGTCTAGTCAAAGCTATGGTTTTTCCAGTAGTCATGTATGGATATGAGAGTTGAACTATAATGAAAGCTGAGCACTGATGAATTGATGCTTTTGAACTGTGGTGTTGGATAAGACTCTTGAGAGTCCCTTGGATGCAAGGAGATCCAACCAGTCCATCCTAAAGCAGATCCTGAGTATTCATTGGAAGGACTGATGCAGAAGCTGAAACTCCAATACTTTGGCCACCTGATGTGAAAAGCTGACTCAACTGAAAAGACCCTGATGCTGGGAAAGAGTGAAGGCGGGAGGAGAAGGGGAGAGAGGATGAGATGGTTGGATGGCATCACCAACTCGATGGACATGAGTCTGAGCAAGCTCCGGGAGTTGGTGATGGACAGGGACACCTGGCGTACTGCAGTCCGGGGGTTCACAAAGAGATGGACACGACTGAGTGACTGAACTGAACTGAGCCTTTCTGAATAGCTCGGCAAAGAATAAAGCTCTCTGACAAGCAATTCCATGTTTACCAACTCACTTAAAATATTTTTTTAAAGAAATGTTTTAAAGAAAACACCATCTGAAAGGAAGCAAGCCAAGTAAAAAGGAACACTCAGTCTGTAACAATACTTTGATTCTCTCCAGTATCTTTGTTTCTATTCCAATCTGACTTTGAAAAGTCAAGTCCACCTCTTTCCTAGTGACACCGTCTACACAGATGATGCCCAACCCAGGGTAAAAATTAAATTGTTTACTGTAATCTCTAAATAAAAGCTACACCTTTGTTAGAAACCATTACCAGAGGTTGAAGAGTTGGGCCGAAAAGTCTTGCAAGTCAGTAATCATTGTCATCTGAGTGCCCCCGTGTCTGAGTCATTACCCTGCACTCCACGCAACGAGAGAGAAAACGAAGTTAACTGCGACACACGTGCCACGGCCTCTGGCCCCGCCGCGAAAGAAAGAGGGATCCAGGTGGAAGCGGGCAGTGGCGAAAGCCCCGCCTCAGTCTTCTGACGTCTTTCCCTAGAAAACCTGAGAAGGTTCTTGTCACTCTCTCTGACTCTTCTGAAGGCAAATTTTCTATAAACCATTTTTATCAAACACTGAGTGCTACAATATTTATAACCTGTAGCTGATATAATACGTCCTAACTCCCTTTTCAGACCTAATATTCTGAGATCTGTACTACTCTTGTTCTTCTTCCATTTTCCAAGTGTATTTCCTCAAACAATATGTTCGATTTTTGCTTTTTACTTCAATTTCTCCTCCACTTTTAACCTTGAGACTCATTCCTGTAAGCAGCATGAAGCTGTGATTCCTGTTTTGATGATGATGCTCTGCTGTGTGATGGTTCCACAACCTAGTATCCATTACTTTTTTTTTTTGGCCCCATCATGCGGCGTGTGGAATCTTAGTTCCCTGACCAGGGAGCGAACCTGTGCCCCATGTATTGGGAGCACAGGGTTTTAACCACTGGACCGCCAGAGGAAGTCCTGATATATCTATTCTTCTTGAGGTGTTACGTTTTTGAATACAAACAGTGCTGCTATGAATATTCCTGTACATGCCTCCTGCTGTATGTGTGAAAGCTCATGGGCGCTTTGTGGAGAGTACAGTTCTTCATCAGGTAACACCAAACTGTTTAACTAAGTGCATGTACCAGTTTACACACCTGGTGGTGGTGTGTGTAAGTAATCTTCCTGTTCAACACAGTCACCTACGCTTGATATTGTTACACTTCTTAATATCAAGGTGTAAAAATTCCTACAAATCAACAGGATTATAAGTGATCCAACAAAAAAGTATCCTGAACAAGGTGAAAGGGATACACATTCACAAGCATGTGTCCTGTGACTTAAACAGCCGTACAATTTGACTTTATTAGGATGATTCCATATTGTACCAATGGTTACAGTAAAATTCAGCACCTTTTTTCAATCTCAAGAGTCCTGGCTGAGCCAAATATGGTCCCATTACTTATGTGTCATGGAGGAAGTCCTGCGCACGGGAAGTCCAAACAAAATACCGCCCTTTTTCCCAAGATTTAAACCCTGGAAACAACTGCCTGTAGATGCCATAACAAAGAAACAGTAGTATACTCAAACTGCGGTGAAAATGAACGAGCTATCCTACAGCGAACGCTTCAATGTCTGCACCTCACAAATCTAATTCTACACACCGAATGGGTAGGAAAATAAACAGTATGATGACTTTCTACCTGAAGTTCAAACAAGAAACTCAAACAATATATTATTTTAGGAATACAAACAGAAAAACAAGGTGATAATAATGCACAGTTGGACTGGGGAGCGGGCTGGAAGAGGCCTCGAGGAAAGGATCGATGGGGGCGGCGCATGGGTCTAAGCCATCGGCAACGCCGGCGCCAGAAGCCAAGTCTGCACTTGACTTTGTGTTTTCCATGTCCGTTACATGCAGCCTTTGCATTTCATACTTTAAAAACTGAAAAACACATGTATCTGTCCTTGATCTGCATGAGATATAAATCTTCGCTTCTCCTGCTACTGATTTAATAAACGCTCACAGGGCACTCGTGGCAAAGTCCACACCTGCCAGTGCAGGGGGCACGAGACACCGGCGTGACCGCTGGGCTGGGGAGACCGCCTGGGGAAGAGTGTGGCAACCCACCTCAGGGTTGTTGCCTGGAGAATCCCACGGACAGAGGAGCCCGGTGGGCTACAGTCCACAGTCGCAGAGTCAGACACGATGGACCAACTAACACACAGCACACATGGAGCCACAGACGTGGTTTTAAGCGGACATCCGGCATCAGGATGCTGGCAAAGAGGTCAGACTTTCTCTTTGTCTGGTTGAGTTCTTTGCACATAAGCTTAATTAATGCCTTAAAATATTTTTAAGTGATTTAAATGCACTAAGAACAATGAAAACTATGCTCTTTAGGCTCCCTTTCTGGACACAAGACTGCAATTACAAATCTTTTACCAGATTGCAATAATGGAAACCATATTTCCATGAAAGAACTGTGCCATGAGGTAGGAATCTAATTAGTATACAATTGGAAAGGCCCCCATGGAGAGAACACTCACCACAGATCAAGCATTTTACATGTATTATCATATTTAAGCCTTAGGACCAACTTACAAGGCATAAGCTCCATCACACAGCAGAGGTCAACTGATTTGCCTGATGCTGTCAACTGATGGAGATGAGATTCCTACACAGGTTTTTCTGCCTCTGCTGTCCTTGTATGGCTGCTGAGACAGGTCAAGACTGAAAGCAGAGGGTAAGGCAGGGAGAGCTTGGAATGACTGCTTGAGGCTTGGGCTCACTACCAAGTGACCTCTGAAAATGACTTAATCCTTTAGTCTCTGCTTCCTCATCTGAAGATTGCGGTCATGAAGATTAAACAGCAAGAGGTGCACATGAACTGGTAACTATCATTTTAATGATAAAGGAGAGTGGTAACAGGCTGTCCTGGAACAGTGAAGATCCTGTTAGGGGTCACAGAACGTGAGGACTGGTGACTGTATTATTCTATTTGCAGCCGTCCTTCCCCCCAGCCCATTACACAGAGAGCTGCACTCACTGCCGTACAGTACAGCCTCCTGAATTTGCAAAAAGAAACAGGTATTTAAATATGATGTTTCCCAGTAGCCATAAGAAGGTGTAAACTGCAAGTCCAAGGAAATTCTTCATTGGGGTTAAACTCTTGTGGACTAGGTGAGAAAAACAGGCACATCTAGAGCACTTCTTTGAACCTTACGCTCTACATGTTTTCAATTCTTCTCAGTATACATACTCCACCAGTCAGCTTTGTCCTGCAAGATGCTCTGGAAAGCGTCAGCCAGCTTTTACATACAGACTGATAGGCCTTTACACAGACCGTCGCGTTCTGTCCTCACGACCCTGAGTCCGCTTGGGCAGGTTACTGTAAACGTCCATCTACAGAAGAGGCCAGGAGGAACGAGTCACTGAGTACTACAGCTGGGCCCCGGGGCGCAGACCCTCCTGAGCTTTCAGCGCCCGGTGTGGGGGCCGCTCCAGGGATGTGGAGCCAACGGCCGCCCCTGCAAAGGGCAGGCACCCAAAGCTCACGCTCCGGACCCTCAGGGTCATGCTGGGCCCGGAGGGAGGCGGGACAGAGACGAGTCCCCGGGCAGGAGAGACCCCCGGGCAGGAGAGACCAAGGAGCAGCGGAGACCTGGGGGGAAGAGACCCCCGGGAGGAGAGACCAAGGAGCAGCGGAGACCTGGCGGGAGAGACCCCTGGGAGGAGAGACCCCCGCGGAGGAGAGACCCCCGCGGAGGAGAGACCCCCGCGGAGGAGAGACCCCCGCGGAGGAGAGACCTCCGCGGAGGAGAGACCTCCGCGGAGGAGAGACCCAGGAGTAGGGGAGACCTGGGTGGAGAGACCCCCTGGGAAGAGAGACCCTCTGGATGCGAGACCTGGGAGGAGAGACTCCAGGGGAGGAGAGACATGGGGGTAGAGACCTCCTGGGAGGAGAGACCCGGGAGCAGACCCTCCCACCCCAGGGGCTGAAGCTGGAGACGGCACTACCCCCTCTCCACAGCCCGGGCCCTGTCCTCATCAGCCCCCTCGCCCCCCGGGGTTGGGGGAAGGGTCACCTGCGGCTGTGACCCGGGTCCGGGAGAAGCCGGAGGAAGCCGGGACGGGACTCGGCGCTTCCGCGGCGTCTGCGCCTGCGCGCGCCTGCTCCCGCGCATGCCCGGTGCAGGAGCCGAAGGCCGGCGCGGTTCCGGTTCCGGCCGTGGTGGGTGGGGCCTGGGGGGGGGGGCGGGAGCGAGGGGGCGGGGCGGAGCGCGTCCCTGCGAACCAGAGGGACGTCGCTAAACCTGTGGCAGAGGGCAGCTGGGAGGGAAACGGCTAAGCGTTTTTTAAGTTCGTGGCCAGTGCATGCTTGAAATACTTACTTTCAGGGCTGTGTCTCTGCGCCTATATGTGTTTTCAACTTTTCTTGTTGAGAGTACATCCGTCTGTGCTACTTGTGCAATCACATTAAGGGTGAAAATGGTAATAATACCACTGATAGCTGGGTGGAATTAACCCAGCAGTATGAAGATCCTGAATGCCTTAGCGCCACAGCGCAATCTCAGGCAAGCGGAGCGGCCGAGGAGGATGCCGCGTCTGTGCTTCTGCATTCTTGACTTCCGATGTCACCCTGGAGATACCCCGGTTCATCACCCAGCCTAAGTGTCAGGCTCGGCGCCCGGAGCTGGAGCACAGCTGAACCAGGCCACGCCCAGCCATCTCCTTCTTATTCTTTAATGATTTAAAATAGTTTTATTTTGACAAATAAAAATCGTTTGTATTTAAGGTGAACAACGTGACGTCCTAATGTATCTAAACACTGTGAGATGGCCACAATGGAGCTAATGCCCTTGTCCATCGCCCCGCTCATTTTTTGTGTTTGTGGTGAGAAGATTTAAAATCTATTCTCTGAAAATCACAAGTATAGGATACATTATTATTAACTATGTCTCCAGAACTTATTAATCTTTTCATTGAAAGTTTGTATTATTTGTTCAATAGCTTCCCTTTCTCCCAACCCTCAGCCTCTGGTAACCACCATTCTACTCTCCTTTACAATGATTTCAACTTTCTTTTTTAGATTCCACCTGTAAATGGAATCATGCTGTATTTGTTTGTCTGTATCTGGCTTATTTCACTTAGCACAATGCCTTCTAGGTTCATTTATGTCATATATAAAAGTTAAAAAATTTCTTCCTTTTAACAGGCTGAATAATATTCCACATATATGAAAAAGCATGTAAAAAAATATTGGCCAGTTTAAAATAGTTTTCCTCCTTAAATAGAATAATTGATTAACCAAATCTTGAGTTACTTTACAGACAGCACTACGCAGGTACAAAAGGGGAGCCCATGTCTCCACAATGACCTTCACGTGAAGAACCTTCAGAAAACTAACACAACTGCCACTGGAGCCCTTCACGAGGCAAGAAGTCCTTCAATAAGGAGAACCTGGCTTCCAGCAGACTGCCTTGAGACTAGACAATCAGTTCCCAAGTTTGAAATTCCCCTAACCCCTTAAATTTCACCCTGAATGTTGGATGGGGGAGACAGATCTGAGACCTGTCTCCCATTTCCTCGCTGGTCAACCTCACAATAAACCTCATTCTTTCCTCAAAAGCCGATGTCACAGTATTGGCCTCTATGATCACTGGGTAGCGATCCCTTGGTTGGTAATGCAGGTGTGCGCGTGTGTACACACACACACACACACATTTTCCATCCAGCTGTGGATGGACACTTTGGTTGTTTCCATATCTTGGCTACTGCAACTAATTCTGCAGTGAGCATGGAGTGCAGGTATCACTTCAAGATAGTGAGTTCATTTAGGCTGGATCACAGAAGTGGGATTTCAGGATGATATGGCAATCTATTTTCAATTTTTCAAGGACCTCCCATACTGTTTTCCACAGTTGATATATCAACTTACATTCTCACCGACAGGGTACAAGGATTCCCTTTTCTCCAATCCTGCCAGTGCTGCTTATCCTTTAACTTTCTGATGACGGCCACTTTATCGTGTGGGGTGGTGGTTCACTGTGGTTGATCTGCACTTCCCTGGTGATTAGTGAGCCTGAGCATCTTTTCATATACCTATCCTGCCGGGGTCCAGCCCCGGAGGATCCAGGGAATTCAAAGCGGGGACTGCGTCGGCGAGGATCAGGAAACAATTGCTTAATTAAACGTTAATTAGGGATATAAAGAGTGGTTAAATAAGGATAGTTCAGTGAAAAAATTTAGTGGAGAAAAGAGGCTGAATAATTCAGCCAGAAAGTGAGAGAAAGAACGACATGGGGAGACCAAGTTTCGGTGAACAAGGCCCGCACTTTATTTTCCAAAGTAGTTTTTATACCTTAAGTTATGCATAGAGGATAATGGGGGAAGGGGTAGAGTCATGCAGTAAGCCAGGCTTTCTTCCTGCAAACTTATCATATGCAAAAGTTTAGGTGATTTGCATCATCTTCTGGCCCGGAGGCCTGTTAACATTTTAAGACCCTTTCTTCAGAAAACTTATTTTTCTCTAAAGGTGATTAGTCAGGGGCCACCCTCCAAAAGCATTAGATAAAGCTGCATTCCTACAGGGCAAAGGTGTGGTGGGCTATAACAAGAAAAAGAATTAACTCAAGAGTCCAAGGTTACAAACATTAAAGCTACTACTTACACCAATTATATTAATCAATACACTGCCAGGGACACAGCAGGTAAGGGATACGGAGACTTAGCAGCAAACATTGGCCCAACAAGTGAAAAACCCTTCACCAATACAATTTCTAATCAATCTTTTAACTGCTCAAAGGAATCTGTATTTAGACAGTTTAGAACATCTCATGCCTTTCACCGTTGGGAGGCTCTGAACAATCACATGTGGCCGGAAAAACCTATTGAGGCAGGCTAGAGGACCTCCAAAGGAGTTTGTAAGTTGAAACACTATCACACCCAGGAACTTTATTAACTGGAGCTGTAAGTTAACTCTTTTTTCTGAGAGGTAGTGGGGGACAGCGCCCCCGTAAAGTCAGAGGTGTAGGTGAGAGCACAAAGCAGAAAGTAGGCAGACTCTGGTTTTGGGGGTAGATGCTCGAGAATGTCCAGGGGGACGCCTGAGGTCGATCCTGCCTTTGCGTATGCCGAGCCTCCTTCCTCATGACTTTTGCCACGAGCGGAGCTCCTGCTCCCGGCACTATCCCAGACCTCCTTACCTGAAACAAAGATTCAGGGGCGATGAGAGGAAAGTGAAATTATCACACTGGTGGAGAACCTGTGCATGGCCCTGGAACCTACGGAACCCAGGGTAGTGAAGAATGTGCACACGGCATTCTGGGGCTACATGCAATGCCACTCCTGTCTGCAAGGGCACTGCCAAACGTCAAGGCGTGCGCTCTGGCCGACTCCTGGACGGAGGCAAACCTCTGCAGCGCTGACAGTTCTTGAAGACTCAAAGACGCCAGAGTCTGTCCACCGGACTCCCTTCAGAGGCAAATAAATGTCAGGCGTCACTTACCACCCCAGCACCGGCAGTGCGACTCCTTGGCCACGCCACGCACAAGGCCGGTCGCCTGCAGACACGAACAAGCCCGGCCTCTGACTCCAAGGCTCCTGGGCTCAGCCCACCCGAGGTTGCCAGCCCAAGCGCATCCCCGAGCCCTCCACTGAACACCTCTGTGCCCCTCAATGTCCCCAAAACGATCAGCGGTCGTCTGTAAAGCCTGAGGTTCCGCCTTGGCTGCTGGGCCGGAGAGGACTTGACAGCGCCTGCAGAGCGCTTCCCGGCGCCCAGCCGTCCCACGACCGCGTCAGAACCCTAGGGGAACCGTAGGAAGGCGGAGCTGGGGAGGTTCCGAACTGCAGCCCGCCCAGCAGGCGCCTCCGGCAGGCCCTCCGCTTCTGGTCCTACCGGGCGCAGAAAGCCCGGAGGTAGCCAAGTGCGCATGCGCAGGAGCTCGGCGCTGCGTCATCGGCGGCGGCCGCCGGCGCCCGGGAGCGCGTTAATGACGCGCCCGGAAAACAGGAAGTGAACCCTACGGGAGCCGCGGTGGCTCAGAAACGGTCGCCGCGCGGCGCCGCCGGGGCTGGGGCGCATGAATGGGAGCGGAGCTGGGGCGCGTCGGCCCAGGGGACCCGCCTTCAGCGAGGGCGCTGCCGCAGCATGGAGGACGACGCGCCCGTGATCTACGGCCTGGAGTTCCAGGTGGGTCCTGGAACGGCCCCGCGGCGCCCGGTGCCGCCGAGGTCACTGCGGGGAGGCCTCGGGGGGCCAAAGGCCGCGGTCATCCAGGGGCCGAGGGCCCGCTAGACGCCCGCGGGGTGCGGCGGTCCGGCCCGCGACCCCTGGCCGTGGGAGCCCCCGCCGCCTGCCTGCCGCCCCCGGCGTTCCTTGTGGCCTGACTCTCACGGCTTGCTTTGCTGTAATTGCTTGTGAACATTTCCGAAAGCCTTGCTGTTCTTGGAGGCAGACGCTGTATCTGTATTACTATTACTGTTGTAACTTGGACACAGTGTTTAAATTTACATTAAAATTTGCCAAGATGCAGGGGGAGTTCTTATGTCCCCTTCACCGAGTTTCCCCTAATGTTGGCGTCTTCCTGTGGTCCGGGCACAGTGACCAAAGTTTCGAAATTAGCTCAGAAATCATCCTGTTACGCTTCCCTGGTGGCTCAGATGGTAAAAGAATCTGCCTGCAATGTGGGAGACCTAGGGTTCGATCCCTGGGATCAGGAAATTCCCCTGGAGAAGGGCATGGCAACCCGCTCCAGTATCTTGCCTGGAAAATCCCATGGACAGAGGAGCTGGCGGGCTCCAGTCCATAGGGTTGCAAAGAGTTGGACACTACTGAGTGACTTTCACTTCAGTTCAGTTCACTTGCTCAGTCGTGTCCGACTCTGCGACCCCATGAACTGCAGCACACCAGGCCTCCCTATCCATCACAAACTCCTAGAGTCCACCCAAAGCCATGTCCATTGAGTCGGTGATACCATCCAACCATCTCATCCTCTGTCGTCCCCTTCTCCTCTTGCCCTCAATCTTACCCAGCATCAGGGTCTTTTCAAGTGACTCAGCTCTTCGCGTCAGGTGGGCCAAAGTATTGGAGTTTCAGCTTCAACATCAGTCCTTCCAGTGAACATCCAGGACTGATCTCCTTTAGGATGGACTGGTTAAATCTCCTTGCAGTCCAAGGGACTCTCAAGAGTCTTCTCCAACACCACAGTTCAAAAGCATCAATTCTTCGACACTCAGCTTTCTTTATAGTCAAACTCTCACATCCATACATGACCACTGGAAAAACCATAGCCTCGACTAAACGGACCTTTGTTGACTAAGTAATGTCTTTGCTTTTTATATGCTGTCTCAGTTGGTCAAAACTTTCCTTCCAAGGAGCAAGCGTTTTTTAATTTCATGGCTGCAGTCACCATCTGCAGTGATTTTGGAGCCCCCAAAATCAAGTCTGACACTGTTTCCAGTGTTTCCCCATCTATTTCGAAGTGATGGGACCAGATGCCATGATGATAGTTTTCTGAATGCTGAGTTTTAAGCCAACTTTTTCATTCTCCTCTTTCACTTTCATCAAGAGGCTCTTTAGTTCCTCTTCACTTTCTGCCATAAGGGTGGTGTCATCTGCATATCTGAGGTTATTGATATTTCTCCCAGCAATTTTGATTCCAGCTTGTGCTTCCTCCAGCCCAGCGTTTCTCATGATGTACTCTGCATATAAGCTAAATAAGCAGGGTGACAATATACAGCCTTGACACATTCCTTTCCTTATTTGGAACCAGTTTGTTTTTCCTTGTCTGGTTTGAACTGTTGCTTCTTGACCTTCATACAGATTCCTCAGGAGGTGGGTAAGGTGGTCTGGTATTCCCATCTCTTGAAGAATTTTCCACAGTTTTGTGATTCACACAGTCAGAGGCTTTGCCAAAGTCAATAAAGCAGAAGTTTTTCTGTAGTTCTCTTGCTTTCTCTGATCCAACAGATGTTGGCAGTTTGATCTCTGGTTCCTCTGCCTTTTCTAAATCCAGCTTGAACATCTGGAAGTTCTCCGTTCACATAGTGCTGAAGCCTGGCTTGGAGAATTTTGAGCGTCACTTTGGTAGCGTGTGAGACGAGTGCGCCTGTGCAGTATTTTGCACATTCTTTGGCATTGCCCTTCTTTGGGATTGGAATGAAGACTGACCTTTTCCAGTCTGGTGAATTTAGCATTCAGTAAATGTTATTCTGATTATTATAATGAAACAGAATTCTTACAGGTGAATTCTGAACAAGTATCTCAGTGCCCTGTGAGTCAGGAACTGTTGGGCTTGACAGCTGGCTCTATCACACAGGGCTTCCCTTGTGGCTCAGCTGGTAAAGAATCCACCTGCAATGTGGGACACCTGGGTTCGATCCCTGGGTTGGGAAGATCCCCTGGAGAAGGGAAAGGCTACCCATTCCAGTATTCTGGCCTGGAGAATTCCATGGACTGTATAGTCTATGGGGTCACAAAGAGTTGGACACGACTGAGCGACTTTCACACACGTGCTCTATCACTCAAGACTGGTGCCTTAGCGGCCAGTTGAGAACAGAGCTGTGTCTTGGGCACTCTGCTTAACATTGCACATGTATTTTGTTTAATTGTGACATCGGTCATATTGTTAGATGTTATTTTTCCTGTGGGTGGAGTCCTCTTAACTAGTAAGGGATGGGGATTCTGGCCTACGTGGGCTTTACGGAGGTGCGCACGTGGGTGCGTGCAGAGGGCGCCTGTGGAAGAGAGGCGCTTCCCTGACCTTGCGCTCCCCAAGTGTGCATCTTCTTCCAACACCTCTTAATAACTTTTCAATCTCTTTAATCCCCCAAATAGCCCAGAGGTTTTGATCTTCAGTATTGGATCTTCGAGGTAACTAAAATGTTGTTTCCTGGGATTTTGGACAAATCAGTGGAGTGGATTCTTGCCTTGGGCCTCAAGTATTTTATCTGAATATCTTTTCTTATCTTAAAAGAAGGAGCTGATTGTTGCACTTCTGTACACAGCTGTTTGGGCCCCAGCTTTCTTGAATCTGAAGAGCAATTACTGCATGTGGGGAAAGAGCAAGTTAGCCAAGATGGTGGTGCTCAGGCTCTCTCGCCCCACGTTTTGTAGCTACGTGGTTCTGTAACAGTAGAGATAACTTATAGCTCTGTGCATCTCAATGTCCCCACCTGGCCACTGCCCTGTCTGTTCTGTAAGCGTGTATAAGCTCCACCTGAAAAGCCCTTGAGGCTGCCTGACGACTGTCCGCTGGTCAGCCCCAAGGGAACACGGCATTTCTGCTGCTGTGGCTTCTGCACCAGTCAGGAGAGAATCAGCATGTCGGCAGTTCTTAGGGCTCCTCGAGTTTTCCTGCAGGCTCCCCCCTGGCACCGTGCCTGCCCTGGGTTCGACTAACAGTGTGCACAGCCAGGAGCAGTGGGACAGCTGATGTAGTCAGCAGGATGAACAGCCAGACGCACGACCCGCCCCAGTGGAGAAAAAGAGAAAGTGCAGCCACAGTGGAGAGTTTAGAGCTGGATCAAGCCTGCCAAACCCATGCCTGCGGAGCCCCGAGGGGCCCCTGGGCCTGCAGACAGCCAGAGGGGACGCTCAGGAGGGCAGGTGAAGTGCAGACAGTACAAGGAGGGCCTGGGCGATGATGGGGAGAGCAGCGCCCTCAGTTTCTGCTCTGGCCCGGGAGGTGCAGGAGCCTCTGGAAGAGGGCGGGCATCTTGCAGCGGCACGCGGGAGGCCTTTCTGAATAGCGCCCCATCCACCTCTTCCGGCTCTTTAACTGCTCCCTGCACGGCGGCAGGCTTGGGAACGTCTAGGGATGGCAGCAGGCAAAGGGGGTGCATGTCTGGGCTGCTGTGCTGGCAGCGGGAGTTGACAGATGAAACTGAAACAGGGCCGCTGCTTTGCTCCTGGAGCAGCAGAGGCAGCTGATGCCAGGGCAGCAGACACTCGGCTTGGGAAGGGCCACAGCAAAAGATGCGGGCAGGCCAGGCAGAAGATTACATGGCGTCCGTGGACCCTCCTTCTCATGCCTTTTACAGGCTGGTCCTTAAATTGGATGGCTCCTGTGCTGAAGAATATGGTAAAGGCTGTGTCCTTACCTTTGGAAACTGGATCCCTCCCTGTGTGGAGGCAACTGTACAGGCTGTGTGCTGTGATGTGCTACTAACCTCTGAATTCTCTCGCAGATTTAGGACAGTGTGAAAGCATTTGGAATCATGTGTGTAGGCTGTGAATGCCACAAGATTCCCTCTTTCAGGGGGAGGGCCCAGCGCCTGTGGGGAGTTAGAAGGTCCTTAATAAAACCTGTCGGAGAAGGCAATGGCACCCCACTCCAGTATTCTTGCCTGGAAACTCCCATGGACGGAGGAGCCTGGTGGGCTGCAGTCCATGGGGTCGCTAAGAGTCGGACATGACTGAGCGACTTCACTTTCACTTTTCACTTTCATGCATTGGAGGAGGAAATGGCAACCCACTCCAGTGTTCTTGCCTGGAGAATCCCAGGGACGGGGGAGCCTGGTGGGCTGCCGTCTATGGGGTTGCACAGAGTCGGACACGACTGAAGCAACTTAGCAGTAGTAGCCCAGCAATAAAACCTGTGGAGGCTTTCCTGCCATCTCACAAGGACAGCCGGTGGACTGGACTTGGCCATGCAGATAAAGTCACTCCACGTGTGCTGGGTGGCCCTTCTAGCCCCATGAGGGCAAGGACTGCAACACAAATTCAGGTGGCAGCTGACATTGAGTTTGCCATGTACTGGGGGCATAACTGTTTGCTGTAGCGTCTACTGCTGTTGCAGAATGTTCTTTCAAGGGTCAGCGTTACTCACCAAGGAAATATCACGAAAATGGACTGTGTGCAGATTTTGAGGCGAGAGACCCTGAGTGGGTAGAATGTGGGGAAGGAGCACATTGGCCAAGAGGGTGGTGGCCAGACGCTGTTGGCCCACGGCCTCTCGCTCTCGCCCCACGATCTGTCAGTGTGGTCCTGTCACAGCTGGGATCACTCACAGCGCTGTGCGTGTGCAGCGCCGTGTACCCCTTCGGCCACGGCCACGTCTGTCTGTAAGCGTGTATAAGCTCCACTGAAAAGGCCTGAAGCTGCGCTCTGTCTGTGTGCGCCGGGTCAGCCCCGAGGGGAGGGGACGCAGCGCGTCCGCTGCTACAGCTGCAGCCCCGGTGCCTGCAGCTCCCAGGCTCCTCGCAGGTTCTCCCAGCTTCCCCGCTCGCTCCTGCCTGCCCTGTTCAGCAAGCAGTGTGGACAGAGAGACAACTGGTGTAATCGGCAGGATGATGCAGCGAGACGTTGACCACTGGCTGAAGGTCATGAGGTCTGGAGGGTAAAATGAGGCACCGCTGTGCCGATGAGAGGCAGAAGCACCGAGTGGAGCGGCCGTTGAAACGAGACAGTGCTGAGCACATCCGCCTTTCTGCAGCACTTTGACTTGTGTTCACGGTTTTCGTTCTTTTTTGTGTGTTTAAAAAATTTTAAACAAGCAGTGCTTTCGAGTCATTTAAGTCAGTTACTGAAAGTCTGGTTAAAATCAGCAGACCCTAAACTTGCCCTTTCCATCTTATCTGGTGAGGATAACCTCTCTCAGCCTTTCCGAAGGCGTTTCTTCTAGTTGACCTGCCCGCTCTTAGCTCCCGGACGTAACCTGTGACTGGACGCCGTGGCGTCTGAGGATTTTCAGCTTTTCCCCTGCTCTCCTGTCTCCAGTCAGACTCCCAGCAGTTAATCACAATCTTTCGCCAAGTCTTTACTCAGGTTTCTCCTGTTTCTAATTGCAGAATGTTTTGTTGACTGCTGATTCAGGTGGGGTTCTCTGCCATGTTTAGCCAGCATTTCAGGATTTTTGCTTGGGAACAGTGTGAGTTTTAGGTTCAGTACCTTATTGTGTGTGTCTTGGCTTCTCCGGTTAACGCCTTGCCCACCAGCGGTGCTCATGCGCCAGGTTTCTCTCCCCGGAGTTTCCACTCCCGTGTCCTGTGTGCTTTTGAGCCGCTGCCTAAGTTCTTGTGTTTCTGTCACCACAGTGAAGAGCAACTGCCCAAGACGGCCGTGGTCAGGCGCCCTCGCCCCCGTTTTTAGGGCTGATACTTTAGGACATAACAGTAATCGTTGTCAGTCCGTCAGTGGATCTGCTGCTTCCAAACCAACACACAGGGACGCTGCCTTTTAACCTGATGAACTGAAGCTCAGGGCCAGCCATCTTACAGTCCATTTCATAGACCTGCTGCATCTTCAGAGGTTGCGTGAGTTCCTAATTCGCGGTTTCTGTCCTTGCACGGCACGGGGTCTGGTTCGTGGTCCCCCCCGCCATGCCGGCTCGGGTTCAGTTGTCTGGGTGGCCTTGCCAAGCCTCTCCAGTCTGTTCTAATCCCTCTCGTTTGAGGAGGTGATTGCTCTCCAGTTTTGTGAGTGTCCCTGTGTCTGATCGTGGGTTCTGGCCCTGCTGTGGCCCTCAGCTTGGCGTCTGCACCTCCTGAAGCCTTTTCCCTTGTCTCCCTCCAGTCCTCCTTGCGGAGCTCCAGTGCTGAGCCCTCCCGCTGTGGGCTCTGCAGGTGGAGGCAGCCCGGCCTGGCCCAGGCCGACAAGTGCTCGCGGCTCCGGGTTTTGCAGCTCTCGTTTACCCCAGGGCAGCCCCCTGCTCTGCCCCACGGAGCTCTGGCCACCTCCTGAGATGCTAGTAGGTCCCCACCCTGCTCTAGTTGGCGCCCTGGTGTGTGGGGGACCCCTGTTCTGGCTGCCCCCTCCGGAGGTTCCCAGCACGGCCCCCTCTTTGCTTGGGGCGTGGCCGCCAGCGTCTTCCTCAGCATCTTCTCTCAGCGCCGACCTTCCCCACCTCGGAGGCTGTGTTCCCTGGGCGCTTTAGGATTGTAGACATCTCCACGTCTCCACGTCTGCTCTTCACGCCCCTTCCTGCCCTTACAGGGCTTCCGGAAGTCTGAGGAGGGAGGGGCGAAGCCCAGGATAGGGTTAGGGTTAGGGAGGACGTGGGCAGGCGGTCAGCCCCTCCCCCAGCTTCCTCCTCTGCCGGACCTTGCAGTTCACGCCTGTGGCAGCTTCCTGAAGCCTTGAAACAAGCTCGGGGTTTTGGATTGAGTTTTTCCAGTTGGCTCTGCAGGAGACTTGGCTCAAACCCCCTGCTTTGCCCTCAGTGGGAGCCATCTTCTGCTCTGTTATTGAAGAATAGTTTGTTCAACCAGTCGATGACTTAAATAATTTTGTTAAAAACGGTTTATATCTTTACTGTTTAATTTTTGTGTCCAATTACAGTTGTTTCCAGATTCGGAAGTGCAGTTTGGTCACAGATCGTACAAGAGACGAGGGCTTCTCCTGCACGTTTCTAAGCTGCCTGGCGGACCCTCTGCCCCAGGGGCTCCCCCAGCAGTGGTGGAGGCGTCGGCTGCCCGCTTGGTCTGTCCGTCCGCCTCCATCCACATGTGCCCTCTCCTTCCCCCTGCAGGCGCGGGCCCTCACGCCTCAGACCGCGGAGACAGACGCCATTCGGTTTTTGGTTGGGACGCAGTCTCTCAAGTATGATAATCAGGTAAGTATTTCTGACAAATGGATACATGTTAATTACCAAGCCTGTTCTTAGTTTTATAGCCATTTTGTTCTTGATTTTTCAAGCAGAACATGAGAATTAATGCCACGCAAACAAAACAGAGCTTTCATTGGGATTTACATAGCCAGCTGCATGTAACAACTGGAGGCGAGGATTTAAACTTACTTTGTGTATCGTTGCAGCCCTTGGGTAGTGTTTTGTGGGTGCATCGGGGTCACCATGCAAGGGGTCGAGGGCACCAGGGTACGTGGTCGGTGTCACCCCTTTGACCCCGGCCAGTGGAGGACTGGTTTGATGGCTCACAGCACTCTCTAGATGAGGCTGGACGAGGCCATAATCCCGTCTCAACATGGAGTCTAGGCCGTCACCGCTGGTCGATCCAGGGAGAGACACAGGGTGTGGCCCGTGTCTCTAGGTTAGGAAGAATGTTGGGTTCTCATGAGGTTGGGTTTTCGGCTTGGCCTCGGCCAGACCTCAGATGTCTGGCCTTGAACAAATGGACCAACCTCGCCGGACTTCATCTTCCTCGTCCTCCAGTGGTGACGAAGCCGTGGACGCAGGTGCAGGGATGTTGCGGAGACTCACCCGCCTCAACCCTGGGGGAGCACACGCGAGGCTGTGCCACGTGGCTCAGCCAGCCTTCGTAACCCTGCCCCCGGGGGGGTGGCGTCAGTAACCCCGCCCCCGGGGGGGGGCATCAGTCACCTTGCGGGACTGTCTGGTGCGGATGGGCGTGGTGAGCCCGCTCCCGTGCAGACGCACGGCTTCGTGTTGGCACGGTCACTGGGAGGTCATTTGGTGATACCTGTCTAGAGCTTCACGTGTAAATGTTCACAGTATTTAACGTGTATTCCATACACTGAAAACGTCAAAAAAGGTTTACACGCAAGGAGCATTATTGGGACGGTACAGAGGATGGGGAGAACCGGGAGGCAGTCACACTGTGCACAGGTTAGGTTGCAAAGTAGGACCTTCCAGTTGTGACGGCAGAGCCACGTGGGTGCCCTGGCTGGGTCTCCTTCCTTTCAGAATGGTGTCACTCACCGCATGCATGGAAGCAGGCTTACGAAAGCTGAGTCTCCTCAGAGCCATCACAGCTGAAAAATCAAGTGATTCTTAGATGTTAAGATCGTATGTAGTGTGTGATCACTAGTGTGTAAAAAAAAAAAAATTGTAATATATACAAATATCAAATCACTCCATTGTATGCCTGAAGCTAATAGAATGTTCTGTCAACTATACCTTTATATAAAAAATGTATATAAAATACAAAATTGCATCTCTGCATAGAATAAAGACTAGAAATAGGTCAAAAGGGCCCACGCCCTGAGCCATGGTTATCTTTGGAATGTGAGTGTGATGTAAGTTGTTTCCTTACAATTTCTGGTTCTCTGAGTGTGTGTTTGTGTTTGTGTTGCTTTTCTCCTGGAAGATGTCAGATGGGACTGATTTACTTATAAAAAGAGTTAGCCGTGGCTGTCCCAGAGGCAAGAGGAGAGTGGCCCCGTGCAGCCTGGGGTGCTGCTGGGGGATGGGGGAGGAAGGCGCCCAGTGCCAGCGGGGACGCACGTGCCTCCTCTGGAAGGAGCAGCGCAGCGTGTGGTGGGGGCGCTGGGGCCCGGGCCCAGAGCCAGTGCACGACCGGCTGTCTTCTCCCCAGCTACTTGCGCTTTAGTTCCACTCAGTTCCGGGCCTGTACCATTCACCTTTTCAGTAGAACATCAGTTTTTATTTTTTTCTGGCCGCATGTGAGTTCGCCAGCCAGGGGTTGAACCACGTGTGTTTTAGATGATGAGCCCTCCTCCCCGAGTGTCCCTGTCCCCTGCCCCGTCCTGCCCTGCTTCCCGCAGCGAGGGCGTCCGGGGGCCTCCCTGTCCCCTGCCCCGTCCTGCTCTGCTTCCTGCAGCGAGGGCGTCCGGGGTCCCGCTCTGTGTCCTCCCCACCCAGCGAGTCGCGAGTGTCTCCGTGTGAGTGCTGTGTGCATCCCCCTCCTGGGAGCGCTCGCAGCTGCCTGCAGCCTCAAGCTGATGAGAGAGAAACGCGGTGACACCTGGTCCTGGCCGGGGACGCTGGGGAAACGGGGGCTGGACAGGTCCCTGGGGGGGTTTGCGGTGGGCAGGTGCCCTGGCCCCATCTTCAAACAGAAGACTTGGCCCTGAGCAGCCGCGTGGTTCCTCCCAGGGGCCCAGCTGGACTGTGGCGAGGTGGCCACTGAGCACCCCCTGTCCACCCCCCCCGTGCGTGCCGTGACTGTGATGCTCGGGCTGCTGAGGTTTGCTGTCCGGGCAGCCCCAGGGCCAAGCCCCCCTGCCCTGCAGCTCTGGCAGTGACAGTGACGTCGCGTGACCCCCCAGCCCACCTGGAAGCCCCCCGCCCCTGCCCAGGCTGGGCCCTTGCTGGGAAGGAGGGCTGCTGGAGGGTCTCTGGCCCCAGGCTTCGCCTTAGGCCATCAGCGCCTCCCCGCAGCTGGCGATTCCCGGGGAAGTGCCCGGTGCTGGACTTCATGCTCTTAATTCAGCTCAGCTCTTTTTCCTGAAAATTTCAGGAGCCGTCACAGTTGCTGGCTTCTCTGTGTCTGATGAGCTGCTTTATTTTCTGTCCCTTTTCTGTTGCCTGGGGCCCTGCCTGTGGTCAGAGCCGGTCAGGCCATCCTGGAGCCTCCTCTGTCGTGGGCTCCCCTTCTCCCGGGGGGAGGTGTTCCTTTGGTTGGGAGCTGGGCTTTTGCAGCGTGGGGGTTTATTTGCTTCTGCACTGGGCTTTCCCTGCAGAGGCCGCCTGCACATTGCTCGTCCCATTGAGGAGCGCCAGGCTGACCACCATGGGGTCTCCATGAAGCCCTTTCAGGTCTGTGCCTCGAACCCACCCCACCCCATCCTCCCATCTCACTCCCAGGAATCGCTCCCCTCTTTGTGGTCTGAGGGCTCTGGTCTCGCCATATTGATCATGTCCTGTGTGTCCTTCTTGAAGCAGTTCTGCTGCGTGTGTTTCTAGCTTATAGGTGTACGTGTGGTCACGAGGAGTGAGCCGGCCGATTGTCCCACTGACCCGCTCGCGCCCCAGCTTTTCCCTGGCCCCTGACCACATGTGCCCTCACTGTGGGCTGAATGCTGTGTCCCCCCCCAAACCCGCACATGGGAGCCACCCGCAACGTGACAGCGGCAGAGGGGGCCCTCTGGAAGGCACTGGGGCCGTGAGGATGGAGCCTCCTAAGGGTAATCTCCTGGCTGGTGGAAGGGTTGAGATGTTATGAGAATCCCCAGAAAGTGACAGAGATATGAAGTGAGCAGGCGCTGCTGCAGAAGGGCCCCCAGTGGCCCTGCTGGGGCGGGGTGGCCCCAGACCTTCAGCTGGGAGCCACGAGGAGCCGTGGGCGCAGCGCCTGGAATCACCGCAGCACGAGCCTGCATGGCTGAGGTGTCACCTTCCCAAGCTGCAGGCTGCACGGCCGGCTTTGGATCTGGATGAGAGGTAGGGTGCGCCGGTGGGGAGGCTGTGGCGTCTGCTGGGGGTGGCTGAGCTGAAGCTTCTCGCCCGGCAGCCTCGCGGAGGGCTGTGGTCAGTGCCAGGAGGACTTCCCATGGGAAGATGCCGATGCTTTACTTTTCCTAGGGGAGAACTTTCGCTTTTTAGTTTCCAGTTTTGCCACTTTTTTTTTTTTTTTTTTTGCCTCTGAATTTTTGAGTTTATGAGTTCAGTGAGAGATGAAACGGACAGGGTGCGTCGGCCTGGGGTCACATGCTCGCTCTCAGGACAGGGGCCGCTTTCTCTGAGCCCTGATTCTGTGAGAACACGAGCGGCCTTGATTAAGAGCACCTTCACAGGCTTCCTAGTAAGTTTGATAGCCCTGGCTCCTAAACCCTTACAGAGTGTTATCTACGCCCTTAGCCCTGCACTGCCAAGTCCAACGTTAAAATTTTAATAATGGTAACTCAAAATATGAGTTTGAGCTTCATTGAAAGTAAAAGTCGCTCAGTCATGTCCGACTCTTTGCAACCTCATGGACTATACAGTCCATGGAATTCTCCAGGCCAGAATACTGGAGTGCATAGCTGTTCCCTTCTCCAGCAGATCTTCCCAACCCAAGGATTGAACCCAGGACTCCCACATTGCAGGTGGATTCTTCACCAGCTGAGCCACCAGGGAAGCCCTTGAGCTCCATTCTGAGCTGTTAACAGCATTTTAAAAGCTCAGCAGGGCCTTGAAGACCGCAAGTAACACTTGCACCCCAGCCGAGCACATGCGTTCCCCCCTCGGAGCCAACAGGAATTGCTCTGTCTTCCTCATCCCTGTCGTCTTTTGCTCTCACCCTAACCACAGTGTTTTCTCCATGATGTAGCTTGTTTTTGTAACCGGCCCGCAACTGCATGTGTCAATGTGTGCTCACTGGACGTGAGCGGCGTAAATGGTGGTGCCCTGGGCATAGGCAGTTGGGTGACAGCCTCTCTCCTGAGATGCGGAGCTGCCTGGTCCTCTGCTGACCTGCTGTGGTGCAGAGCCCAGCGTTCTGGCAGGTGGGCACCCCCTGTGCCCCTACCATGGGGGGTCCACGGCGCATATTCTGGAAGGAGCCTCACTGCTCCAACTTTGTCAGCCCCGGTTTCTTCTCCTGTAACTGTGGCTAGTAATGATAGATTATCTTGTCACCATTGAGCTCTTTTTAGGATTAAAGGAACCAGCATGGTACACATAGCTCAGGTGCCTGCAGCATATCAGTCCCCATTCCTTTGACCCCTGCTTGTCTGCGGTGCTGACGTCCCCTGTCTTGCCCGAGAGTACCTGAGGACAGCGTCTCCGGAGGACGTGTCCCGTGGCCCAGTCCGTGAGCCTGCTGTGGGCGAGGACGTGTGGAAAGAGCCTAGACTCTGAAGTTTAAAGGGCACATTACTAGAGTGTCAGATTAGGAGAGGTGGGCCTGGGGGTGGTGGACTCCTCCACACCCCGCCGTGGAGGGTGGAGGCTGACGTTTCCCTGCTGAGCGCCTAGGAGACCCGCGGAGGGTAGACGCCCTGCCTGCTGGTCCTCACAAGAAAGAGGAGCCTGCCCCAGGCGGGCGCGGGGACTCTGCGGCAGCTGAAGTGCGGCAAGAGGTCAGGCTGGAAGGACGGCTCCCCAGCCAGGAGCCGCCCGTGTGCAGGGGAGGGTGTGCGCGCCCCTGGGTCCACAGCCCCAAAGGAGGACCCGGAAACCGGCGCTCCCGTGCTCCCCACGTGGCGTTCCTGACGGTGCTCCCGGCCGTCAGGACATCAGCTCAGCGCATCCTTTTCTCAGCGCTCACGGATTTTCTGATAAGGAGGAAACGTGTCAGATACTTAGAAAGAAGCTTCTTGCTCACTCTTACAGAAATTGTTCCTGGTTTTGTGTGTTGCCATTTAGTCTGTGTTCCCATGCGACTGTTATAAACTTTATATAGAAGCTGTCCACCCAGAGTATTCCCAAACCCACCGTGAAAGCTACATTGGGCTATGAGTGCTGGAGAAACTGACTGAAAATAGTTTCCAAGATTAAAAACAGTGTTGCTGGTGTTTAATCTCCTCACTGTCCCCGGAGAAGGGTGGCGTCAGCTGGGCCGCGTAGTCCCAGCAATCCCGGGACCTTCGTCCCCGCATGGTCATCGCACTCGGGGACACCGCGGCTCGGGTCGCACAGGCTGTAGGGGGCAGTGGTGGGCTTTGAGTTCTGCCCAGGCCGGCCCTCGAGGGACAGGGGAGCGATTGCATGTGAGAACGTGATACGAGGGAAGCAGCCAAGGACACAGCCAGAGGCCCTGGGCCAGCAAGGGGAGGTGCTTCAGGTGCCATGGAAACGTTTTTTAAAATAGCATTTTAGTGTTTGTTCTGACTGCAAAACAGTGCTTGAAAAAAGTTTAAAAATAAAGCCAAACCACAAAGAGGTAAAGGAAAAGCCTCTATAATTTCATCACCCAAAGGTAACCAGTCACGTTCTGATTCTCTCATTGGGACGTGCTTACTTTTTAGCAAAAAGCGTGTGGAGCATTTGTGCGGCTCTTTTACTGCTTCTTTTTTCCTTTTGTCCCCTGGAGAAGGGATAGGCTGCCCTTTCCAGTATTCTTGGGCTTCCCTGGTGGCTCAGCTGGTAAAGAATCCACCTGCAGTGCAGGAGACCTGGGTTCAATCCCTGGGTTGGGAAGATCCCCTGGAGAAGGGAAAGGCTTCTCTCCGGTATTCTTGCCTGGAGAATCCCATGGACTGTATAGTCCGTGGGGTCGCAAAGAGTCGGACACAACTGAGAGACTTTCCCTTTCCCTTTCCCTCTTGTGTATGTTATGGACCCTTTTCCTGGCACTGAATGGTGTTCAGAGAAGAGTAGCTGGCTTCACAGTGTTGTATTACAGTCGGCTCACCTGAACAGTTCCCCGTTGCTGGGCACATAGGTGGCTTGTGTGTTTCATTATGACAGTCAGTGCCATGGCGAACATTCCTGATTGGATATAGGTCTTTGTGCAGATCCATGATTATCAGTATAAATTGATTTCAAAAACTGTAAATTGTATTTTCCCCAGTGACTTGACTGTTGCTGAGAGAGTGAATGTGAGCATCATTTTCATCCTCCAGAAATTATCCGGAAGAGTGCGGCACCAGCACGTTCAGCTTTTCCTTCAGTGGCTGAAACACGATGCTGTCGTCTCCGCTACATGACCAGAGGTGTCGACGGCTGTCGGCCTTGTTTTTAGGAAGCGTTTTAAGCGGTGCTGACCTGACCTGCAGCACTCTCTCACCCCTTCCGTCCTCCGTTGCTTCCAACATGAGCTGTGTCCACTGCGGAGGGGCCCGGTCGGGGCTAAGCCTGGTCCTCGGCAGGCAGCAGCGCCCTGCTCCGATCAGCCGAGCCGCAGGCCTGGGACGGTCGCGGCGGGCGTCCCCCTCCTGGGGGCTCTGGCCGTGACACCGGCTGTGGCCTGCCTGCGCCACGTGCGGGGCGGGGGTCGGAGCCGTCCCCGTCTCCCCTCTGGAGGGCTGGGCGTGGCGGGGATGGGGTTCTGGGTTCGCAGGCTTAATACTTGGCAGGGATTTCACACTTGTCTTCTGAGAGGCATAGAGTCAGAGGCGCGTGTAGAATGAACGCTGTTAGCGCAGTACGGAACTGGTAAAGGTGTCCAAGGTGCGTTTGGTTCTCCTGTTGGTCTCTGTGGTCTGTGAAGGCGAGTGGGAAGTGTGTGAGCTTCTGACCGGCTCTTTCCTTGTGTCTGTAGATCCACGTCATAGACTTTGACGACGAGAACAACATTATCAATAAAAATGTGCTCCTGCATCAGGCGGGGGAGATCTGGCACATTAGTGCCAGCCCCGCAGACAAAGGCGTGCTGGCCACCTGCTACAACAAGAGTGAGTATCTCTGGGGGTCTGGGTGCCCGCGGACTACTTGTTACAAGAGTGAGTGTCCCTTGGGGTCTGGGTGCCCGCGGACCGCCTGCTTCAGTGAGAGTGCGTCTCCCGGGGGTCTGATTGTCTGGAGGGGTGGGCGTGTGGTCCCTAAGCTGTGCACTCAGGGCAGTGCTGCTTCACAGAGAAGCTCTGACACTGGGTGGATGGAGACTGTCATAAGCGGCTATTACAGTCCAGAGCCCAAGAAAGGAAGCTGGACCCACAGTTGTGCCCTGAGCATTGACCCCGAGGCAGGGGAGGGACGAACCTGAGGGTCTCCACTGGGGGGCAGCCACACTCACCCTCACTCTCCCGCACCCTCAGAGGGCGGTGGGCTTGCGTCTTTCTCACCATCTCTGTGCGTGTGAAACAGCCAGAGGGTGACGGGTCAGGGTCTGGGAGCCACGCCTCTCATTGCGCACGCGGACTGTGGGCTGCGTGCTACGTGCTGCCGTGCCTCCATGGGCTTCCGCCCGACCCGCCGATCACCCTCCAGTCTCTGGGACCCTTTACCGTGTGTACAGCCTACGTCACTACAACCTGCAGGTAGACAGCATCTTGCAGAGTTCTGTTCTGTCTTGGAAAATGATAGCGAATTTGCTGTAGGTTGAAGTAACCTTGACGTTCAGACACTTTCTCCGAGCAAGCCGCCCTCCCACCCATCCAGCGCCCATTGGTGTCACGGGAGGACTGGAGACAGATGCAACGTGTGCCCCCCATGCTATCGATAGGGAACTGATTCTAACTTTAGCTGTCACCTGTGAGTTGGGGAACTATTTCTCAGTGCCCGGGTGCTGGAGGGGGAGCCGTGTTAGTAGTAATTTCTTGGGACCGTCTTCCGTGTGGAGCTTGCTTGGGGCTCCTGGATTCAGGGCACAAAACTGCCAGGGCCAGGCACGGGGTGCTGGGAGTCACAGCATCAACCACGTTCGCTCCTCAGTAATCAAAGTGTCACGTGTCGTGTCCAGTGAGCGTCGTGCTTCCGAAGGGGAAGCAAAGCGCTTGCATCTGCTGACCCCCGGATTCACGGGGTCCTTCAGACAGGTCTCCATGTCTGGCAGGCAGACGCAGGCCGGTCTGTAGGACGGCTCTCTACCTGGCTCGGGCGGCCTGGCGTGGCCTAGGCGGGGCCTCTGTTTAGGGGACGGAGGCTTCTTGTGTCGCCGAAAGTGCTTCACGATCACCCGCCCTTCCCTCCCCGGCCCCCCTCCCTGCAGGTGGCCTCCAGGTCCGGCCACTGTCTCCTGCCAACGGGTTGGCGGGTGTCCCTCCAGAGACGGCCTCCTCTTCCCTCGGCCTGCAGTCGAGCATCCCCCCTGTCCACACTGGACCTGTGGTGGTGATCCGGGCCGCAGCAGCGCCCCAGGCCCGAGCCGGCTCCTCTGAGGGGTGAAGGTGACCCAGGGGGTCCCAGTGCCCTGGCTGGTGCAGCGAGCCACTTCTTAGGCCTGAAACCTTTCGCTTCTCCCCAGTGACCTGCTATGTGGAATGGGTGCGATCATGGGCAGGAAGTGTGGCCTTTTATCACTCCGAGAGGGTGTGTGTGGGCTTCAGGGGCTGGAGTTCCTCCTCCTCCTTGTAAGCACCGACAGGAACCGAACCGCGGTATAACTTAGCTCACCTGCCAATTTCTAGGTCCCCAGCAGGAGCAGAGGCTGTGCCGGCTTTATGGTCTTGTTACTTTTAAAATTGTTTATTGAATTATAGTTGCTTTTCAACGTGTTGGTTTCTGGTGTGCAGCAATGTGATTCAGTTATACATATGTATGTATGTATTCTTTTTCATAATCTTTTCCATTAGGTTTATTACAACAGATACTGAATATATAGTTCCCTGTGCTGCACAGTAGGACCTTGTGTATTTTACACATAGTAGTTTGTGTCTGCTAATTCCAGATTCCTGATTTATCCCTTCCCACCTTTTCCCCTTTGATAGCTATATGTATTTTTTTCTGTGTCTGTGAGTCTATTTCTGTTTTGTAAATAAAAAAATTTGTATCATATTTCAGGTTCCACATATAAGTGATATCATATGATATTTGTCTCTGACTTCCTTCACTTAGTATGATAATCTTCAGGTCCATCCATGTTGCTGCAAATGCCATTATTTCATTCTTTTTTATGGCTGAGTAGTATTCCCTTCAACCCACTCCAGTACTCTTGCCTGGAAAATCCCATGGATGGAGGAGCCTGGTAGGCTGCAGTCCATGGGGTTGTGAACGACTGAGCGACTTCACTTTCACTTTTCACTTTCATGCCTTGGAGAAGGAAATGGCAACCCACTCCAGTGTTCTTGCCTGGAGAATCCCAGGGACAGGGGAGCCTGGTGGGCTGCCGTCTCTGGGGTCGCACAGAGTCAGACACGACTGAAGTGACTTAGCAGCAGCAGTAGCAGCAGTATTTCTTTATGTATACATACCACATCTTCTTTATCCATTTATCTGTCAATGGACATCTGGATTGCTTTCATGTCTTAGCTATTGTAAATAGTGCTGTGATGAACATTGAAGTGCATATATCTTTTCGAATTAAGAGGTTTTTTTTCCCCCCAGATATCTGCTCAGGAGTGGGATTGCTGGATCATATGATAATTCTAGTTTTAGTTTTTTGGGGGACTTCCTCCTTACTGTTCTCCATACTTCTGCACCAATTTACATTCCCACCAACAGTGTAGGAGGGTTCCCTTTTTTCCAGCCCCAGCTGATCCAGGGTATTCGAAGCGGGGACGGCGTCAGCGACCTATTTATTTATTTATTCATCAAAGATATAAAGAATAATAGAATGAGGATAGCTCAGTAGGAAAATTCAGTGGAGAAAAGAGGCTGAGTAGCTTGGTTTACGCGGGAGACCAATAAAACTTCAAGACAAGAAGCTTGCACCACTTACGGAGGCCGCAGGCGTCCCTCCGTTCTCCCGAAGGAGAGGAGACACTGAGGCCTCCCCGGTCGGATCTTAGAAGCCCAGGCATAATTAGTAAGCATGGCGGGTTCCGCGCTCCAGATGGAGACTCAGCCAGAGTGAGAGAGAGAGCGACATGGGGAGACCAGTATTTCGAGAAACTGATCCCAATTCTTTATTTTCCAGAGTTTGTTTTTATACACTGAGATGTTATACAAAAGTCACGTGGGGACAGCAGTCCTGACTTTTATTAAAGTCAGGTGCTTCATACAAATGTATACAGAGGTCTTAGGGGTGTTACATCATCTTCTGGCCAGGGGACCTGCTGACAAATTTAGGACCCTCTCCTTGTGACGGCGGTCAGTCAACACTTATTTCTCCAGGGGTGATTATTCTTAAAACAGACGCCACCCAAATAAAGTTACATTCCTATAGGGTGAGGGTGTAGTGGGTTTTAGTTAAGGAAAGAATTTATTTGGCCTACGGTCTAACGTGATTTATATCAAAGGTTAATACTTATTCTATATATTCATTAATGTGTATAAGGGCAGGGGATGTGGAGACTTAGCAGTAAACATTGGCTCAACAAATGAAAAACCCTTCACCAATACAATTTCTAATCAGCCCACTATACTTACACTAATAGTTTTCTAACTTCTCTAAGGAACCTGTTTTTAGAAGGTTTAAAGCATCTCGTGCCTCTCATGGTTGGGAAGCTGTGAGCAATCACATGTGGCCGGACAAACCTGTCAGGCAGGCTAGAGAACCTTCAGAGGAGTTTGTAGGTTGAAACACTCCTATCACGCCCAGGAATTATTATTAACTGGAGCTCTAAGTTAACTCCTTCTCCGAAAGAGGTGGTGGGGGACAGCCCCCCGTAAAGTCAGAGGTGTAGGGGAGAGCACAAAGTAGTAAAGTAGGCAGGCTCTGGTTATGGGGGTAGATGCTCGAGAATTTCCAGGGGGACTCCTGAGGCTCGATCCTGCCTTTGCGTATGCCGAGCCTCCTTCCTCATGACCTTTGCCATGGGCGGAGTGCCTCATGCCGGCCCCCAACACTCACCCTCTCCAGCATTTATTATATGTAAACTTTTTGACGATGGCCATTCTGACTGGTGTGAGGTGGTACCTCGTAACTTTAATCTGCATTTCTCCAATAATTAGTGATGTTGAGCATCTTTTCATGTGCCTATTGGCCATCTGTCGGAGAAGGCGATGGCACCCCACTCAAGTACTCTTGTCTGGAAAATCCCATGGACAGAGGCTGCATGCAGTCCATGGGGTTGCTAAGAGTCGGACACGACTGAGCGACTTCACTTTCACTTTTCACTTTCATGCATTGGAGAAGGAAATGGCATCCCACTCCAGTGTTCTTGCCTGGAGAATCCCAGGGATGGGGGAGCCTGGTGGACTGCCATCTATGGGATCGCACAGAGTCGGACACGACTGAAGTGACTTAGCAGCAGCAGCAGCACTAGCCATCTGTATGTCTTCTTTGTATAGGCTTCCCAGGTGGTGCTAGTGGTAAAGAACCTGCCCACCAATGCAGGAGACATAAGAGATGTAGGTTCGATCCCTGGGTCTGAGTCAGGAAGATCCCCTGGAGAAGGAAATGGCAACCCACTCCAGTGTTCTTGCCTGGAGAATCCCATGGACAGAGCAACCTGGTGGCCTATAGTCCATGGCGTTGAAAAGAGTTGGACACAACTGAGTGACTGAGCACAGCACACAGCACATGTTTTCTTTGCAGAAATTTCTGTTTAGACCCTCTGCCCATTTCTTGATTGGGTTATTTTCTTGATGTTGAGCTGTATGAGCTGTTTGTATGTTTTGGAGCCAGGCCCTCGTCAGTCGCATATTTGTGAGTATTTCTCTCCACTGTTAGGCTGTGTTTCTGTTTCGTTCATGGTCTCCTTTGTTGTGCAAAAGCTTATAAATTTGATTAGGTCCCATTTATTTATTTTGGCTTCTGTTTCTGCTGCCTTGGGAGACTGTAATGTTCTTGGTTTTAATGGATTTTGCCACGTTTGGTTTATAGACCTGGTTTGGTGAGTGATAACTTGCATGTAAGCTCGTGACAGTCATTAGAGCAGAACCATCCCTGCTTTGTCAGCAGCCACGGGAGTGGCAGCAGCTGGCATGAAGGTTGGTGGCCCTGGACATCAGACGCTGTTTCAACATTTCAAGGAGCGGCTGCTCGTCACGCTCCCATTTTACTGATGAAACCGAGGCATAGGAAGGCTGAACGACTGTCCAGGTTGCGTGTCTGGTGGGGACAGGGTTGGGATTTGGCCCTGGATCCTGTTCCGGGTGGTGCCCTTGACAGCTGACAGTGTCTGTTCGGTCAGAGTCCCACCTGGGGAGGAGGGGGCCTGTTTAGAGCCGGCTGATCCATCTGGGGGCCCCACACTGGCGCAGCACGAGTCTCCGGCTCCAGACACGCACGCTACTCCCATGTTTAAACTCACCATTCTTCTGAGTTTTTCATGTACTTTAGCATGGGATGTGGAAAGAGGGAACGCCTTTCATTCAGGCGGTGGGTGCTCAGCTAGCAGGCGAGAGGTGAGTCTTCTCCCCAGATCCATGTGCCGAGGATGAGCATGTTGAAAAGAAGTCAGAAAGTTCTCTGGGGAGAGCAGTCTCTGGGGAGCCCCCGGGAGCTCTGTGCTGACCCCAGCCCTGCAGATGTGGGGGTCCCCACAGGGCCAGCCCCAGGTGTCCTCTCCACCCCAGACTGAGTACAGCAGGGCAGGAAATGGAAATGGTCTGCACCCCGTTTTAACATGTACAGGTTTTCTGGGCTCTCTTGCTCTGTGGCTAACAGATCCGACGGGCTTCTCACTGGGAGGGCTGTGCGCTGACCAGCGTCACCCAAAGATGACGTTGCCTGGGGCAGGATCCTGGGTGAGGGCCTGCGGTTCCGTGGGTGCCGTGCATGGGGGGTGAGTGTGCTGCGTGATCACTAGGTGTATGTTTCGTCAGCTCCTCTTCCATCTGGGGTTCACGTGGAGGTCCTTCACTGGGGTCACCGTGTCTGGTGAGAAATGGGAAACCAGCCACGTGGAATATTATTTTGGGATCAAGTTACTGTTTTGATCCAATGCTGTTTCTTTCAGGTTGTAGATATGATTAACTCTTACTTGCCAAAAAAACTGTGTTTCTTTGTTGCCTGTTCCCCTGAATGGCTCATCTGTCATTGAGGAGTATAAGGTGGCCCTGGCAAAGAGAACACACCCCTGCTCATCTCCGGCTCACCCGCCACTTGCCTGCCTGCGCAGAGGAAGCAGAGCTTCTGCACGGCCTGGACTGAGGGGTGCCAGGCTGAGGGGTGGCCCATTAGAGGGCCTGGCTGGAGGCCGGCGCCGGGCACATGGGGCATGGTACTCGCCTGGAAGATTCAGGCCGGAGCCCCACCCCACAGCTCATGGTGGGTGCCGGGCAGGTCACACACTGCTGCTGGCTCTTACCAACGCACCATCCCGTTCTGCACGTGAGGAAATGTGGTGACATGACAGCCACCTCTGAATGCTAAGGTGCCAGGCGCGGGCAGTTGATTTACTAGAGGTTCTTCCGGTTTACTGAGATGAATTGGCATGTGACCCTGTGTTCGTTTCCGGTGTACACCGTAACGGTTTGAGTCACACACAGTGAAGCTCTCTCAGCAACCTTCAGATACGCAGTTCAGATGAGATCAGGCGCGTTCATCAAATACACAGTACAGTATTGTCAATTGTGGGCTTTCCAGGTGCCGCAGTGGTAAAGAATCTGCCTACCAGTGTAGGAGATGCAAGAGACACGGGTTTGATTCCTGGGTTGGGAAGATCCCCTGGGTCTTGGGAACAGCTACCCACTCCAGTATTCTTGCCTGGAGAATCCCATGGACAGAGGAGCCTGGTGGGCTGCAGTCCATGGGGTTGCAGAGGAGTCAGACACTCTGATCACCAAGAACAGACACGGTTGAGCGCACAGCACGCGCTGGCACCTGGAGGCGCTGTGCTGTGTATCACATCCCAGGACCCGTTTATCTCATGACTGAAAGTTTGGACTTTCTGACCCCTTTCCCCCAATTCTCCACGCCCCCCAAACCACCTCTGGTGACCACTGCTCCGTTCTCTGTAGCTGTGAGCTCTTTTGTTTTTTTTCTTCTAGGTCTCACATAGACGTGAGTTCATACAGGGTTCGTCTTCATATGGTGCCTCTTAGTGTGGTGCCCTCCAGGCTCACCTGTGTCGTTGCTAATGAAGGTTGCCTCCTTTTTGCACTGAGTAATGGTCCGCTCTGTGTCCACACCATGCCTCCTGTGTCCACTCACCTGGTGATGGGCACTTGGGTGGCTTCCACATCTTGGTGTGGTGATGACCCTGCTGGGAGCATGGGGTGCCCGGTGCCTCGTTTAACCCTGAATTACCGCACTTCCAGCAGGACCTTGCTACGGTGATTCGTCGGTGATTCCAGAGCCCCTGACCCACATCCTTTCAGGCTTCGAGGACATTGTTTCTGGGGCAAGGATTTTGTAAACACTTCTTGTTATAAAGATATTTTCTTCTTGTTGGTTTTTGTCACCAAGAACAGAGACATAACGGTCCCTACTTTTGAGTGATGTTTGTGATAATGCTCAAATCTTGGCGTTTAGAGGCCGATGAGATCAATGATCTTAACACAGGGCCTTGTTCTCTCTTTAGAAATCGATCATATTTTACAGACCCAGTATTTCGTTGCTTGTTCCAAATATCCCACACCCGCTGGGGTTATTCCTCTCGGCACCGAGTTGTGTGAACTGCACCATGTTACCAGAGCCTCTGTTGGCCTTAGTTTTAACTGGAGGATAACTGCTTTACAATATTGTGTTGACTTCTGCCATACAGCATCGTGAGTCAGCCGTAAGTACACATCGTCCCCTCCCTCTTGAACGTCCCCACCCATCCCAGCCCTCTGGGGGTCACAGAGCATCCTGTGTTATACAGCAGCTTCCCATCAGCCATCAGGCCTCTGACTTTTGGCCTCACGCAGGTGAGGAGGGTTCTGCTGCCGGGTTCATCTGCGCCAGGCTCACTGCTTCTGGTTTCCGGTTTTGGGTATGGAGGCCTGGACAGTGCGTTCAGACAGCAAGGCCGCCTGCATCGTGCTTGTGCAGCCGTCTGACGGGAGTTAGATGGGGTTCCACAACATGGGGGAAGTTTTTAATTAGCTTCTTTTCTTGGAGACGGAATCCTGGATTGCTTCTTACACTCCTGACTAACCTCTTTGGATCCCATCTGCCTCGTTTCTCTGTCCTCACTGACTTCCTGTAGCACCTCCAAATTTAGCATCATCTGGAAATTTAATTAATGTGCTGTTTACCGCTCCTTCCAGATTGCAAATGAAGATGTTAACTGAGATGTGGTCCCCCGGGCTGGCCGCTGGACACCTCCTCACGGCTTCATGCTCCCGTCATTTATCAGTGCACCTTGTTTATGGTCCTTTCTCCAGGTTTCAGGCCACGAGGGGGTGCTTAGACAAAGCCCAATTTGAATTAATTTTTCCAGTAAGACTGTAAAAAACCCTGTGCCCGATTCCTCCCTCAACCCCAGCCGTGTCGTTGGCCTTGTTCTTCCCTGCCCCGCTCCCCTCCCCCTGCCCCCCTCTTCCCGGAGATGCAGGCGGGGCCGCCAGCTGCCCTGGCTTTGTGAGGCTGGACCTTCTCAAGGTTGCTCCTTCCACAGTGCTCTGCCCTGCCCACAGTCTCCATCTGCTCCGGTCTGCACGACAGAACCCACAGACGTGCATGAGCAATTGCAGCCTGAGGTCCAGGGGTCCCCCGAGGGCCCTCCCCTCGGCTTCTGCTCCCATGGTCGTCCCTCTGGGCCTGGCTGTGTCCCAAAGCCCTTTTCTCATGTGGATGCGGTCCTTTCGAGTCTGGGCTCCACCCTAATGACCTCATCTGAATCGCCTCTTCAAAGGCCTTGTCCGCCTGTACAGTCACATTCTGAGGTGCTGGGGTGAGGACTTCAGCACGTGAGTTGTGGGTCGGGGGGAAATAGTTCAGTCCTTGAGAGCGGTGGATTTGTGACTCGTTTGTTTATGTGAGAGGTTTGGAAAGAGGTTTGGGGAGGGCTTCTATCCTGGTTAGGTTCTCAGACCCAAAGGTAGTAACCAGCCTCCATCACTCGGTGTGTCCCTGGGTTCCAGAAGTCAGCCCACCCATCCGGTGCGCCTCAAGCCTCCCTGCATGCACTTTGCTGTTGTGTTTTGACTAGAGGTGAGACCTTGAAGGCCTGCCTTCTATTTTGATGACACTGTTTGGGATGTGGGAGGGGGCATGGCCAAGCAGGGCGTGGCCTTGAGCGCTGCCGTGGGGAGGCGTGGCTAGAAGGGAAGGGGGCGTGGCTGGTAAGGGGGGTGACCTTGAGAGCCCGGTGGGGGCGTGGCTGGGGTGGACGTGGCCTTGGAGGGCTGCCGTGGGGAGGCGTGGCTAGGAGGAAAGCCTGGCGGGGGGCATGGCTAGAAGGGGCGGGGCCTTAAGAGTCCAGTGGTGGCGTGGTTGGGTGGGCGTGGCTTGGGCCCGCCCCTTGGCCTGCCTGGGAGGGGCCGGGCGGCGAGCTGGTGGCCTCCGGGAGAAACGCTGTGCTTGAGGGGGTGGGGGGGGCAGGCGCTGTGCATGCATCTGTAGACAGCTGGGCCTGGGCGGTGACTACCATGTGGTCTGGGCCCCCGGCAAGAGCAGGACTTTCCGGGAGGAGGCTGGGGGTTAGGAGCAGCCACTGGAAGGGCAGGCCAGAGTGATGCACCCCAGCCCCCCCGCCCCCAGCCAGGCGGTTTCGGGGTCAGATCTGCAATTTTACGAAATCTCAGAGGGACGAGAGGGGGCGGAGGAGGGGGCCCTGACCCTGAGGACGGTGGGAGACCCCGCTCCTGCTTCAGTCAGTGTATTCGTGTCACTCTGGTCCTGCGACTTGCTAGACTTAAAACCCTGTGAAGATGGTCTTTAAAGAAAGGTGCAAGTATCTGAACATGAGAAAAATCTCTGTGTGCTGGTGAAATTTCAGGAAGACTAACAGGCGCTGCATTTAAAAAAAAAAAGGTGAACTCAAGATGGAGAACACAGGTAAAGCGTGCACACAGGGGCGATGAATTGGGGCTTTTAGAAGCGCCGGGCTCCGCGCCTCCCGCAACCCGGGAAGGCTGGCTGAGTGGCAGCTGGTATTACCAGCAGTGGAATCAATCTCGCGCCCCCGCGCGCGGGGGAGAGCAGCCCACATCAGGACCAGATGAATTTTTCAGCAGCGGAAGGTGAAATGTCAGGAAGACTGTAGATCACGCCGGCACAGGGTCCTCGGGAAATTAGAGCAGTGAAGGGCTGACAGAGCGGCGGCGGTGAAATACTGCTGCCGCGCCTGCCTGCTCCCGCTACAGTGAGCTGAGGACGACGGCCCGGCAGACCAAGGGCCGCTGCATGGTCCTGGGTCCAGCGTCTCTCGGGCCCATGGTCAGGCGCGCAGTTTGGGGGTGGCCCAAGGTCTTGCTGGGACTGGGGAGGGGTGGGAGTGAGAGGAAGCCTGAGGGAGGCTTGGGCCCGCTGATGAAGACCCCAGGGTGAGGGGTGAGGGTCAGATGCACGTGCTTAACTCTTGCTGGCCTCGCCCCCCACTCCTCCTGCCACCTCCCATCTCCTCTCCTGCCCAGGCCCCAGCTTGGGCCTTCAGGTCTCACCTTGACCACTGTAATTTGACTCCTACAACAGATTTTTTTTAAAGCACAGACGCAGGCTCTCATTTGGCTTCACCACCAGCCCAGAGCATCTGGGAGCCTGTCCTGGCCCCCTGTCTTCCCCTGACCTGGAGCACTTAGGGGCCCTCCTGGGCCTGTCTGTGTCTGTGAAGCAGGAAGTGTAACTGTGGGCTTCGGGTACCTGGTAAGGGGCTGTCCCACCTGCCCCGAGTTCTCTGTGGGCTGGCCCCACGCTGCCCTTCTGCTCCCCTGGTTGCTGCACTCTGCCAGTTCTCTGGCTGATTTTCATGCTAATCCCTCCTCCTTAAGCATTCTTCCAGTTGCCTGCCTGTCACAGTCTGCCTGTCCTGAGCCAGCCTGTTCCCTCCACCACCGAGCACCGGGCTGTGTGTGTCGGGAAAGGTGGGGGTGGGAGATGGGGGCTCTGCTAAAGATGGAATGTTCTAGAGTTTCCCTGACCTCCCGGTGCCGTCCAGGTCAGGGGAGCGGACTTCTCTGGAGGTGTGTCTGTACTGATGCTTTCTGTCTTCCCTGATCCTCTCCTGGGTTGCCTCTACTACTGCTGTTCTGTTAAAGACAGCGTGGGTGTCATTAGATGAGAAGGGGGTGTGGGCCCCCTGAAGGCGTCTGTCCTGGACCTGGGCGGGTGGCGGCCGCAGGGGAGCCCCTCCCTCCGCTCTTACCCAGGATGCCCTGCGCTTTTGGAGGCGAGTGTCTTGTTAACGCCTGTTTGCGAGCTGTTTATTGTTGGAGCGTGTGTATGTGTTTAATTCATCCTGCTGCTCTCTCTTAACTGGTGTATCTAGACTATTTATGTTTTAAGTTCAGGGTCTGTTAAGGCTTTCCCGGTGACTCAGTCAGTAAAGAGTCTGCCCGCAGTGGGGGTGACCTGGGTTTGATCCCTGGGTTGGGGGGATCCCCTGGATAAGGAAATGGCAACCAACTCCAGAATTCTTGCCTGGAGAATTCCATGGAGAGAGGAGCCTGGTGGGCTACAGCCTGTGGGGTCACAAAGAGTCGGACGCGACTGAGCGGCTGACTTTCACTTTGAGACTTTGTGTTTAAGTTTTGCATGTGTTGGGCTGCAGCGGCCGTTTTGTTGTCTGTTTTTTGTGTCTTCCCTTCGTTTCTCGTCACTGTCCCTTCCTTACCTTCCTGTGGTTACTTCCACAGTTTGTGAAATCTCATTTATTTATGATGTTTCTGAATATGCTGTTTTGTATCATTTTCTTGGTGTTTGCTCTACATACATGACTTTTCAAGTCTACTTCTAGAGAAGTACAGAAACCTTCTATGTAGGTCTCTCTGCCCTCCTCAGTGAAAAAATATAATTATCTCAAGATTTTCTTAATAGATGTTGACATCAGGTGTGTCGTTTTCAATATACGTATATACTTTTGTTTGTATTGTTTTCGTCTTTTATTTTGCCTTTGGTTAAAAAATAGGAATTTAGTTTCCTAAGTGGTCCTCCCTCTGCACTGTGTTACCAGATGTGCCCCCCGCCCTCTCCCTGCCACGGCCTTGGGCCACTTCAGCCATTCCAGTCAATGTCCTTACCTCTGTGCTTGGAGACGGTACTCATTCCTTACCGAGTTATTGTTAGAAAAACAGGGAAAGCGTGGCAATTCAGAAAGTCTCCATCTTAAACCATAAAACTGTTTCTGCAGGTTGGTTTTGAGTAATGGGGTTTTATGATGATTATTCTTCATTAGTCGGTCTGATGTAATTATATAAGGTTTAAAAACCTTCCATTTGAAATCATGCAGGAGCTGTTTGCCCAGGTCTCACGCTTGTTGGTCGCCTCTTTCAGTTTCTGTGTCAGGTGGTGTGACGGGCGGAGCTCTTCCAGGATTCCCTGGTTTCCCTCACTGGTCTGGAAGTTTCCCTCAAGCCCAGGGCATATCACTCAGAAATCAAGTCAGGGACTTATTTGTGGTGCCTCATCATGTTTTGAATTTTCTTCATGTATTTGGGGGAAATTCCTAGGTTATTAGTCCCGTTTCCCCTCATGGAATTAAATCAAGTTTCCAGTTTCCCTTGCGGCTGGGACACAGCACGTGACCTAGGCTCCTCGGGTCAGATGTGGCCATGCAAGAGGGCGGTGGGGTCGCCAGTGTGGGGCTGCAGAGCTGCCGGCTTTGGGGGTGGGGGGCCGGGGGGCCGCAGTGCCGTGGCCTCCAGGTGGGAGCGGGTCCCCGGCACTGCGGTGGGCCTGCCTGTCAGTGCTGCTCCCGGGCTAGTCCCTGGTGTGTTTCCAGCACTGCCCTCGACGGCCAGACGGGGCCCAGTTCTCGTCACAACTGATGCGCCCTCTCATTCTTCTGTGTCCTAACGTCATCTCCACTTTGAATCGATGGAGGCAGCTTTGTGGATGCAGCTGAGGCTGGAGGGCTGTGCGCTGTGCCAGGAGCTGGGTCACCTCCAGTTACCACCCTGGGTCTGCAGGGGTGACGTGGAGGCCCAGCCTGTTCCCATTCTCACTGGGCTGCCCAGGGTCCCACGTGCCGGCCGCCTGCATGCCGTGTGCCCCTTGCCCTGTTGGGAGGAGACCCCACCCTGCCGGGAGCTCGCGGTTGGGCGGGGAGGACAGGCGCTACCCAGTACCCCCGCAGCGGTGGTGCCTAGGGCAGGGGCTGGTGGGGGTGGTCAGAGATGGGCTGCGGGCCCAGCGCCATCTCTCCTGGTGGTGACCACTCGGCCGAGGCACAGGCCTGCCCCTCCTGGACGTGCCCTCCTCCCTCTTCCTCCATACAGTGCCTGTTGCTGCGCTCGCTCCCTGCGGCCCATCAGTGTGCTGAGAGGCCGCACAGACAAAGCAGGGGACAGAGAGGAGAGCCCGGGGCAGGGAGGAGGGTGGGGTGGCCTGGCGGAGCCGAGGGCCTGGATTCAGAGGAGGGGACCCTCTGAGGGGCGCCTGGGAGACGACGGTTCTCCATTTACCACACACACTGCACTGGCTCCTTCCTGTGAGAGACTTGGAACCAAGCACATCTTCCGGCGCGTTGGTGTCTGTTTCTCCCTGCTGAAGATCAGCTCTCCCTGTCACCTGAGAGGGCAGGGCCGCCCTGCTCCCTGAGCACGGACCGGGCATCAGGCAGGGGCTCCCTCCTCCAGACACCCCACGAGCACCCGTGTCGGATCCGGGGCTGGTCGGGTTCAGGGGAATTGGTTTCTTTGCTGCGGACCCAGAAGTTTCCGAACGCCTAGCTCCAGTGTCCCCCTCCCTTGCCACGCAGATATTCTCTGCAGGGGTTCTTCTCCCCCCTTCCGCTCTGGAGGTTTTGTGCAGCTGTGTGGACTCTGGAGCCCCATGAGAAAGTCCCCTGGGACTCTTCTCTAGCGCACCTAGACATGAACTCTCAAACCAATATAACGTGACCAGAAATACTTTCCGGAGCGTTGGTTTTTAAGCCAACGTGGTTCAGCTGTGTTCGCTTGAGGGCCAGCACGTGCATCGTGAGCCCCCGGGTGAAACAGGCTGCCCCAGCTGGAAGGGGCGAATGCGCCCTCTGACCAGCGGCCTGCTTAGGAGAGTCCCTTGGCCAGCCGTGGATGCAGGCCTGTTCTCCTTGGGGTCTGAGGGCCCCCCTCTGCCTGTGGAGGGTGCGGGCCTGTGGAGGGAGAAGATGTGTTCTCCTCGGGATCTGAGGGCCCACCTCTGCCTGTGGAGGGAGACCACCTCTCTCCATCGAGTCCCCCGTGTGTTGCTAGGAGCCAGGTTGATCCCAGAAGGTGAGCTTAAGAAGGAGGTGATTTATCATCTTCGAGTGGAACCCAGCCGGTGAGGACTGGCTCGTCATCCCCTGACAGTGCTCTCGGGGTGAAGGGGCACGCCCTTGGGGTGAAGGGGCACATGGGCTCTTTCAGGAGCACCAGCCCCGTCACGCGGCTCCACTCACGACCCAACATCTCCCAGAGGGCCCCCTCCTGACACTGTTGCACTGGGGGCTGGGATTTCAGCGCAGGAACTTGGCGGGGGTGCAGACTTTGAGACTGGTAATCTGTTATGACGAAATAGGCATTGCTTCCATCTCTCCCCACTAGAGTCGTCGTCTTGGCAGAAGCTGCCCAAGTGCAGCTGGTGATTTTTAAACCTATTGTCTTAACGGAAGTTACATTGTAAATACTTGGGTAAAACTTTTAAAAATATACCTTTTTTATAGTATTATTTTGACCTATATCATAATGCATTTAGCAAGCAGCTATCTTTCCTAGCTCCCCTTTGAAAGCAGAAAGGTTATAAATGATAAATATTCAGGGCCCAGCAGACTCAGATACAGAGAAGGCATTCAGGTATGTAATGAACTGCGCACTGTTCACATAAGATGCCATCCCATTCTGCCTCTGTGTGAATCCTAATTACAAAAAAATTGAATTCTTGACCTCCAAGTGTCTGTGTGGTGATGCTGGGTATGACCGTGAGCTCTCCCTGAGCTGCGCCCCCCGCCCCAGCCATCCCTGCCGCTGTGGGCACTGGTGCTCATACCCGGCGGGCGCTCAGTCCTCGACGTGGAGACTGGGTTCAGGGCCACCAAGCACCCTCATCGAAGCCGGGGAGTCTCGGGAGCTCAAGAGAAGCTGAAGGTCAGGTCTCTTTTCCGTCCTGACCGGAAAGCGGAGGGCTGGCTCCCCGAGGGTGGAGAGGTTCCCCAGGCCTGGGTGTTTCCCTGTGGAGCCCCTGCTCCTGGCCTGGCCTGTAGCATGAGGGGATGAGACGGGCTTCCTCTGTGTCCCTCTTGTGGCAGGAACAGACACATGTGGTCCGGTGGCCTTTAGCCTGGCTGGTCACAGAAGGACGGGAGACATGGGTGTCCTGCCCCTGTGTCTTGTCCCCTGTCTGTCCCCGCCTTCCCTGGGCCTGCTTCCCCTCACCCCCCATCACCTTCCTCCTGGGCAAACCCTTGGGCCAGATTCAGCACGGACAGCCAAGTGGCAGCCCATGTCTCGAAGCCCAAGTCAGAATTAACACCCTTTAGGAAACACTCCCAGAAGCGTCAGCCGGAGTGGATTGCTGTTACCCTGGCTTAGGGGCAGTTCTCTCTTGATTGTGTTCCGGGTCCCCGGGAACGTCTGACTTTCCAATCGCAGTCTGACCAGCTCCCCCAGTCCCCAATACGTGTTAGTGACAAAAAGCACCTTCACTGTAAGGGCCGTTGCTTTGTATCCTTCTGCGTTTAAAGACGGGTTTTGCGTTTCTGATGTGACGTGATGATGACCACTTGGCTCTGTCCTGGGCCGTTTCTGCCCACCGGCCTGAGTCTAGACCTTGGGGTGGGCACTGGCTCACATGGGCGCGTAAACACAGTCCCTGTGGAGGAGAGTGTCGGGAGGCGCAGCAAGAGAGGCCTGGGCCCTGCGAGGCTGGGCGTGGCCGCGGGGCAGGCTGCTCCATGGCGAGGGGCAGTTTGAGTGCCTGCAGGAGAGGGGACAGTGCGTGTGTGCGCGTGTCAAACGTGTGCACAGATCTGGGAGACTCCCGCTCCAGGGCCTGCTGAGGGCCTGAGCTGGGCAGCGTGCAAGAGTCCAGGGTGTGGGAAGCGGCCGGGCTGCTGTGTGGGCGGGAGGCTGGTGGCCTGGGTTCTGGAGGGCCCAGCAGGCTCGGCTCTCAGGACGGTGGGACACGTGGCAGGCGAGGGAGGCGCACGCATCCGTCCATCCCATGGGTGTTTGTCCAGCTGCTGTTTGCTCTGCATGTCCAGAGCTTGAGGAGAACAGGCCCTCGCAGCCTCCCCTTGTCCGCACCCAGCTGTGGGGCAGAGGCCAGACATGCCAGCCGGGGCCTCTGGTGTGTGTGATGCCCCGTGTCAGGAGCGCCCTGGCCTTGGCCCTGATTGTGGGGGTGGGACGCTGGGGAGCCTGGACGAGGAGCGGTTCGGGTTCAGCGTTGGACAGTGTCCTGCATCCAGCCAGCGGGGGGTGGGACGCTGGAGAGCCTGGACGAGGAGCGGTTCGGGTTCAGCGTTGGACAGTGTCCTGCATCCGGCCAGTGGGGGGTGGGACACTGGGGAGCCTGGACGAGGAGCGGTTCAGGTTCAGCGTTGGACAGTGTCCTGCATCCGGCCAGCGGGGGGTGGGACACTGGGGAGCCTGGACGAGGAGTTGTTCGGGTTCAGCGTTGGACAGTGTCCTGCATCTGGCCAGCGGGGGGTGGGACGCTGGGGAGCCTGGACGAGGAGCGGTTCGGGTTCAGCGTTGGACGGGGAAGCGTGTCCTGCATCCGGCCAGCGGGGGGTGGGACACTGGGGAGCCTGAACGAGGAGCAGTTCGGGTTCAGCGTTGGACAGTGTCCTGCATCCGGCCAGCGGGCTACAGGGAGGTGGGTGCGCTGCTGCTGAAAAGGAGGTGCCGTGGGCATCTCTGCGGGTTGAAAGCCGAGGTGCTGGCCCCGGGTTGGGACCAGCCCTGGGCCTGCGGTGCCTGCCTGCGGTGAGGGCGGAGGGCTGGTTCCATGCCGCGCTGTTACGAGTCCACGCTCGCTCTGCTTGCTGCACGACAGGCTGATAATGGAGAGACGAGCTGGTGGGGCAGAGAATAGCGGCTTTACACAGAAAGCCAGCAGACAGAAGATGGTAGGCTTGTGCCCCCCAAGGAGCCATCTTGCTAGAGTCAGAATTCCTGCTGCTTTGATACTAAAAGGGGATGGAATAAAGTCAGATGCTTCCTCCTTCCCTTTGGGCCCCCAGAGGAATGTGTGAATTTCTTCCTCCTGGAGCTGTTCAGAGGTGGTCAAGAGAATTCCTGTGAGCTAAACCAAGCTCACTTCATGCTCATTACCTGAGAGCAGCGTTCCCGGAGATGGGCCATTACGGATAACTGAAGCCTGGAGGCAGCATCTCTTTAGTGATGAACATGTGATGGAACGCAGAGGTTCTTCCTTATGACCCTTGGTATCCCGGCTAGGGCGTCAGCACGCAGGGCTCTCTCAGCCCTCGCCCGCCTCCTAGGCCTCCGTATCCACCCCAGGTTCCTGCTGTTGGTTGTGGAGGTGTACCCGGGCATCTGGGTCGTGTCAACTCTCCTTCCCCCGGTCCACACAGAAGGAAGGGACATTCTGAGGCTGGCGTCCTTTGTTTAAAGCCAGATAGAAGGCGGGAGTGGCCTCAGGGTGGCTGAGAAGGGAGGCAGAAAGTGGGGGCCCAGAGGCCAGGGAGGACAGTGGCAGGGGCCTGGCTCCAGCCTCCCTCGCCAGCTGGTGGGGAGATGGAATAGACAGTTCTGTCCTGGGAAGAGCCCCGCGGGCAGTGAGCGCTGCAGAGAATGAGCCTGGGTGGGAATCCTGGGCGTGGAAGACAGCGTTTGATCCAGGAGACAGTGGGGGGCGGGGGGAGCACTCTGGCCGTGGCAGGGTGGCTGCTGCCCATCCACATCCAGGCCTGGGGACACGGTGGCCTCGAGGGACATCCAGGCTGCGTTCTGTGAGTGCCCCCACAGCCACTCGCTTCCTGCGAGAGGAGGGCTGGTGGAAGGCCCTGGGCCCTCCTTTGAGAAGCCCCCCTCCCAATAGACCTTCCGCAAGCGCAGGGCCCGCTGTTGTGTGTTTGGAGTAAGACGAGTCTGTTTTTAGAGGTCAGGTTCTGAGGTGGGGTGTGTCTCCGCCGTCCTGCAGTGTCTGACCCAGTTTTCAGCGGAGGCTTTTCTCCGAGATGGTGAGGATTGCCCCTGGGATCTTCACGTTTGGACTCAAGTGTCTGCCACCTGGACGTGGCTGAGGGTCCAGGAGTGACACTTGAGGAGCCCGAGGGAGGGTCGGGGAGGAGCACGGAGGCGGGCCCTGTTGCTTAGCGACATTTCCAGCCAGCATCTCTTCTTCCAAGAACCTGGCCATGGCCTGGCTTTGTAGTGGGAGCACTTTGGTTTTTCACAGAAGCGTCCCTGCATCACTGATGGCTGTCATCTGCTTGACGCTGCCAGTCAGAGGGGCAGAAGGGCTTCCCAAACACCCTAGCAGACTTTCCCAGCCGTAACGTTTGCTGTTTCACCATCGTCTATTTTCAGAGGAGTTGGTAACTTAAATGAAGATTTCTGAAACTGCTGAAGGGTCCCCAGGTCTGCTCCCGATTCAGTGTCTGAGCTCCCTTTCTGTTTGGGGGTGAGGTCGTGGTCTGTGTTTTATGGGACCTCTGTGTCTCTCAGCAGAGGTCCAAGAGCAGTTGGAGAAGGCCTGCTTTTCCAGTGAGGAATCCGAGTCACATGGGGCCCTCTCTGCCTGCGGCTCCTTCAGCTCCTCGCTGACTAACTCACCTTCGAGATTTCTCTACTCGCGTCGGAGGTGATGGGGGGACAAAGCCCTGGGTTGGGAGGACACTGGCAGGCCCCCTGGGAGCCGGCGGGGTCCTGTGGTTCCACCCCAGAGGCCACGTGTCCGGGGTTTCAGAGGAACCGCTGCGGGGGAGGGACAAGAACGGTCTCTGGAGTGGCCGTGGGGTGCAGGTGACATGCAGCGTGGAGGCCGGCGGCCTGGGCGGGGCCGGGGGAGGGGACAGAGTGGAGCTCGTCCCCCTGAGAAGGCCTTCCTGGTCGTCCTCTGCTCTCGGGAAGACAGGCGGCGCTTTTACTCAGCTCTCGTGGTGGCTCCCCGCGCCGAGAGGGAGGCTCAAGGAAGGACCCACACTCCTGAGAGCAGCGCTGGGGAGATGCTGCGCGCGGTGGGGGTTGTGGGGAGGAGCCTGGAGGCCGCGGAGGGGGCGGGGCGAAGGGGCGGGGCGGGGCGGGGGAGGAGCCTGGAGGGGGCGGGGCGAAGGGGCGGCCTGGATGACACACGTGCGCGCAGGTGAGCAGAGGGGGCGGGCAGGCCTGTCTCCCGCGCGCGACCACGTCTGCGGACTCGGATTCTCGGATCTGTCCACCCAGCCCTTCCCCACCGTGTCACTTCTCGCAGGGGAGGAGGGTCAGGTCAGTCAGCGGGGAGTGTTACCTGGGTCCACCACGCAGACACTCCCCCGCACCCGCCCGCTTCTCAACCCTCCCTGTCAGGAGCTTTTCAGCATGAAAATCGCACAGTGTGACTAACTTCAGCTGCCTTTGGACTTTGCAAAGATCTGAGCACTTGAAGCTTGTCCAGAAGAAAGTACTGTAAATATGTAAAATGTTATCAAACCTTCCAAGTAACGGGTGTGTGTGTATGTTTCATGGAAAGATCCAGAATTTCCGAACAGTGACCCTGTTCATTTACAAAAGACTGATGATCACACAGATGTGGTTTAAGTTGGTCTCTTACTTCTGTGTTTTGGAATCCCCCCTTCACGTCCTGCGCTTTGAGCCGTTCTCAGTAAAATAAAGAGAAGAAGGAAGGAGGGGCATTTCCATTGTTGGTCGTTCCAGGGCTGTGCGCTCATTTCTAGTTGGCAGGGGTTGTTTCATGAGTGCATGGCCCAGAGATGGCTCCTCTCTGCTCTGTGCTTTGCTGGACCGGTGAGGGACGCTGTGTCTGCTTGTCAGGCTCCAAGATGAGCCTGCGTGTCCGCGGGCAGAGTCAGGCTTCTGAACTGGCGCCAGCCCCATCACCCCGAGAGCAGTAATGGGCACCAGTGGGGTTCCCCGCGCCTGTGAAGGGCACACGCTTCAGTGGCCGTTCCCTGGGCAACAGCGACCCGAGCCAGCTGGCTCCATCCCCGCCCGGCAGCGCGCGCACCCGCCAGGACCCAGTGCCGCAGCCATGACCGTCTGTGGGCTCCGATGGTGCACGTTTGCAGTCAGGTGTCGGGGCCCAACACGAGGAGGAGCCCCTGGGCGGCAGGCCTCGGGGCACTGGGCCAGACATGCGGCCGCAGCTGTGGGGCGTGGGTGCCTGAAGGGAGCTGCGTCTGCAGGAAATCAGGTCAGAGAAGGGCAGAGCTCTCTGGGGTCTGCAGTGCGCCTGCTGGAGGGCGAGGCCTCGGAGCAGCCCTGCCCCGCAGAGCTGCAGGGTTGGCGGTCAGGAGGGGGCCCTGGCTGGCCCTGACCTGCTCTCTGCCGGGTGTTAGCATTAGGGCTACGGGGCGAAAGGCAGGTGGCCTGGGTGTATCCCTGTGGTTGCTCAGCACACGCTGCCAGACAGACCTGGGGAGTCAGGACAGTGCTGGAGCTGCATGGAGTCCAGCTACGGCTGTGAACATCCCTGGGGGTCTCAGGAGTAAGGATGAGGGTGGTCTCAGCAGAGCTGGGCACGCAGGGCTGGGCTGGAGCTCTGGGGTGAGTGAGATCATGGGTGTGCACCTGTGCCTTTGGAGTCACTTGGTTCCACCTGACTGGGTGTTGGGATGATACAGGGCTGAGGAAGGGCCAGCAGGCCGGCTGGGGTGGGCAGCCGGGGCTCTGGGCTGGGAGGCCACGGAAAGGTCGCTGCCAGCTGGAGGCAGCGGGGTCCCATAGGGATGAGGGTTCTGGCCCACTTGGGGGTCAAGCTCCCAAGACACCTGGCACCACACCACTCATGGGACCCCTTGCAGAGCCTGTTCCCCTGCAGCACCCAGACCCCTCCACTGGGAAGGCCTGGGAGGTGCCCGGGCAGCTGCGTGGTCGTGACGGAGCAGGCTGCGGCTGGCACCTCCGGAGCTGAGACAGGAGCGCGCGGAAGGCGGCATCCCAGCTTTGTGGGTGCGCGGGCCCTTCTCAGGCCCTTCCTGTCGCCTCTGCGTCTCCTTTAAAAGCAGCCCCATCCTCTGGTGGGCCCCCGAGACAGGCAGCCCCCCGCCTGGGTCGGTGGCTGTGGCAGGGGCACCAGGACGATGCACTGGGGGTCAGGAGCCGCCCGCCCTGTGGCGATGGGCCGGCTGCTGGTAGTCCTCTCAGAGGTCTCTGTGTGCCCGTGCTGCCTCGTGTCAGGGACAGCAGCACGCTGCACAGCGGCCTCACCGGCTCGGGGAGCCGCCGCCTCCTGGAACCTTCTGCTGCCTTGCAGGTTCCCTGTGGGTTTAGCGTGGGCGTGAAGGAGCTCCGCACACAGGGGCCCCCAGACGTGCTCTGTTCCCCTGCCCCACAGTGTTCCGAGGGGAAGGGGATGCCCCGCTTCTTGCCCCACTGGCTCTGCTGTCCCTGGAAGGGTGGGGACCCCGCTCCCTTCCTGTTGTACCGTCTGGAGTCTGCACGCAGTGCCTGCCGGCCCTCTGAGAGGGGGCCCAGGCCTCCGTGTGTGGGTCTGACGGTGAGATAGGGTGCGATGTGCTGGGCAGGGACCGCGTCAGCTCTCACAGGGCCCTTTCCTCCTGCCGCCACTGCCCTGGGAGTGGTTGGCTTTCTGGGGGAAAGCCTACAGGATGTTCTTGGGGTGCTGCTATGGGGTTGTTCCTCAGTGGAACCCAGGTTTCCTGGAAGGCAGGGCCCTGGCCTGTGAACTGTCTCAGGAGCCGAGTGAGGGGCAGTGACTCCACCGTGGAGGCTCAGGGCAGGTCCCACCTGGTTGGTCCCGAGTCTGCGGTCACACCCACCAGGTGCTGGAGGGCCTAGCCCACCTCCTGTCTCCTCTGCACAGCCGGAGCCCAGGGCTGGCACGCTTCCTCCCTGTGCCTGCTGGCGCTCGTGGCCAGTCCCTCTACCCTGCTCCTGCCAAGGCACCGCTTGCCCGCCCTCAGGCATCTCGGGGTGCAGGGCTCCCACCACTGGGGCAGATGCCGAGGCATCACCCGGCCCACCCTCAGGCATCTCGGGGTGCAGGGCTCCCACTGCTGGGGAGACACCTGGCTGCCCTTTGTTCCTCACTGCAGGCTCCTGTGGCACCTGAAGGCCAGGGCTGGTGGGGAGGCGTGGCGGGCACCTCCCTGGGCTGGCGGGCCAGCCGGGTTACACCAGCTCAGCTGGATCCCACCTCATCCATCTTGCTCAGTCTGTGTCAGCCGGCAGAAGTCTCTGAAAATAGCCTGAGATTCCGAGTCACCATGCCCCACGGAAGCCTCCTCCCCCGCGGCTGCGAATCAGACTGTATCCCCAGCCGGGCTTTGCTCAGGCTTACAGAGGCACTAATCTCCTCTGAGTCCGCGAAGCCTGGACTGCTGCTCCCCACCGTGGTCCGCGCCTGGCGTGGGTGCACTTGGCACCCTCGAGGGCGCTCTCGCATCCATTTGCCCAATTGCCTTTTTATCTAAGTGCCTTCAGATCGAGTGTTACACGTAACAGTCAGGCTGGCGTCAGATGGGCCTTCGAGACACAGCTCACAGCGCACATTTTCCCTTTCAGAGTGCCGGGCTGTTCCCAAGCCAGGAGGCTTCAGCTGGCTTTGGACTGGTGTGAATGAGCCCCATGAGCTGGGGGTGGACAGTTGGGTCCCTGGGCCTCGGTCTCCTCATCTGAGAATGCGGGGCATGGTGGGGAGTTGCCTGCACTGAATCGTCTGTGGGTCTGAACCTGCGGTGAAGACTGGGCTCATAGGTGGTGGCCCTGTCCACGGGGTGTGGGGTGGGGGGCTCCCGGTCACCGGAGTGGAGCAGTAACTCTGGCAGTTACACTGCGGGGCCTGACTTCAGGGTAGCTTTGAAAACAGAGATAAAAGAAGAATGCCTCGGTGGTCATTACAGCATCTTCCTTCTAAAGATCGGGTTTTCCTTCTTAAAAGCACCTTGGGTTCTTTGATAGCTGGTGGATGTGTGTTGAATGCTCAGTTGAGATCCATACAGATATGGAAACCCTCAGAGTTTCAGAGCCAATTTGCATGTCTCGATGGGTATACCTCCAGCATTTCTCATTTAGCACTGTTTACCTTCCATTTCATCTTCTTTGATGACTTGGAGAGTTTCGATAATGCCTACCATATTCCTTGGACCAAGAGCGCACCCTGACAGTACTCTGCAGCCCTGCACATCTCTCGGGCGGGTGATGTCAGCAGGCGCCTCCCCGTGGCTTTCTGGTCTTCCTCAGGATGGTTCTGGTGTTTGTCTTTCAGTAAGGGGCTTCGGACTTGCCTCGTGTTGATGGAATTCTTCCTGCCAGATGCGGTCCGGTTTCAGAATCGCCGGCCTCCATCCCTGGTCTGGAGCAGGCCCTCCACCCGCCCGACTGGTCCCCCGGGCCCTTCCTGGTCTGGTCCTCGGAGGCTCCAGCCCTCATTTCTCTTGGCATTAGTTCACCTCGTTGTATCCCACGTGGGAGTGTTGGCCATGCTCCACGCCCCGAGGTCCCCGGGCCTGCGATCCTGCGCAGAGTGCCTCTGTGTCCACTTCCACGTGCCCACACCTTCCTGGGGGCACAGGTCAGGTTGCTTCTGTTCCCAGCGGCTTCCTTTGACTCCCCCGCAGGGAGGGTGTCTCCTCCCTTCAGCACCTCGCCTGGATTTGCAAAGAGCTGGACCTCGTGTTATGCAACTGTTTGATCATGTTTTGCGTCCTTGGGGACCGCGTCTGGTCTGACTGGGCTCCGTGTCTCAGTCTCCCAGTCTTCTCCTCTGGGCTTCTGGCTAGACCGTTGGCCTCCAGCCTCAAGTGCACATGGCGAGGAGGGGCAGGGTGCACCTGTCCTCTTCCTAGTCCCCCGAGTGCAGCTGCTCTGTGGCTATTGTCCATAAGACCCCGGCCCTACATGCCTTTAACCGTTAAAGTAGGCCCATGTCTCCACTGCCTCTGACAGGGAGAGGGACACTTTCTGAGGTTTCCACCCGCTGACCCCAAAGGCCACGGGGAGGTGGGCTTTTTACCCCCTGCTGTACGTCCGCCCCGTGGAAACGGCCTCTCTGGGTGGGTCTGCAGGGCTGGCGCATCTGCTGTGGCCTGGCTTTGTCCATTTATTGCCTAGCCCCCCAGTGCCCCAGTCTGATGGGGACGTGGGACGCTTTGGGTTCAGTGAACCTTGAGCTGCCAGGGTGTCGCGCTCTGCCCAGCATGTGAGCAGCAGCAGGAGGTCCCTGGAGGCCGATGGGGGTGGGGGTGCCTTGTTACACACCTGCCTGGTGCTGCGGGGTCCTGATTGCGGGGCCTCCGGCCATGTTCCCATCAGTGGGTCCTGTGTCTGAAACCGGCCCAGCCCAGGCCTGTGTAAAGGATTATGCCTTCAGTGGAGTGACTCCCCTCAGCCTCCTGCTCATTCACTCCTGTTTCCCTTGGCATTTGTGTGAACGCGCGCACGCGTGTGTGTGTGTGTGTGTGTGTTGGCGGGGGCAGGGGCAGTGATACAGGGGTGGAGGGCCATCTGTTCCGTTCCTTGGGGGACGTCTCCCATTGTCTGTCGGCCAGTTGGCCTTCCTTTGCTGGTACCTTGGCCTGGTTGGTCGTTAGGATAATTGCTGCCCCCTGGCTTCTGGCAGTCACCTACCACCAGCAGGCCGCTCTCGCTTTGGGGACAGGTTTAACTGCTGGGGTCAGAGAGTGGTCACAAAGCCTGTTACCAACAAGCCACGCTTCCCGACAGCGTCTCCTGAGAGTAGGGTTGCTGGGTCCCCTGGTACATGGATGTTCAACTGCCAAAACGTTTTCCAGAATGTTTGAGTTATTTTACACTCTTTCCAGTAACACTTGAGGGTACAGTTGCCTTTACATTGAATTTTAGCCATCTGTCAGTTATGTAGTATATCTTGCTTTGGTTTTATTGTGCAATTACTGTTGATGTTGAGCATTTTTTTGGTGCTTATTGACCATTCAAATGTTTTCTTTTGTGAAATGTCTGATTCAGTCTTCTGCCTGCTTTTGAAAATTGGGTTACTTGTCTGATTATTAAGTTGTAGAAATTCTTTATATGTATTAGATACAAGCCCTTTATCAGGATACAGATATATGTATCCTGAATATTGTCTGCAAGTTCTGCTTTATTTTTAAAGCTGAGTCTTTCCAAGAGCGGCAGTTTTAAATTTTGATAAAGTCCAATGACTTTTGGTGAATGAAGTTCTTAATTATAAAGTAGCCTGTTATCAGTCTTTTTCTTTGTCATTTGTGGTTTTTCTGCCTCATTAAGAAGTCTTTGCTAATTCCACAGTTAGGATATTCCACTGTGTGTTCTAGAAAGATTCGTATGGCTCTGTCTCACTCATTTCAGTTCCCAGTCTACCTGGAGTTAGTTTCTGGATGTGTTGTGAAGTAGACGCAGCTCATTTTTTTTTTTTTCCACATGGATACATAACTGATCGGCATCTTTTACTGAAAAGACCACCCTTTGTCCACTCCAGTAAGTATCATTCTGTCATTTTGTTTTAAATCAGGTGACCATCTCTGTGAAATCTATTTCTGGGTTCCATTGTCTTTCTCTGGGCTATTTATCTAACTGGGTATCAGCAGTAAATTAATACCAGGTTGTAAACCATCCAGTGTTGGGGGCCGGCATGAGGCACTCCGCCCATGGCAAAGGTCATGAGGAAGGAGGCTCGACATACGCAAAGGCGGGATCGAGCCTCAGGAGTCCCCCTGGAAATCCTCGAGCATCTACCCCCATAACCAGAGCCTGCCTACTTTACTACTTTGTGCTCTCACCTACACCTCTGACTTTACGGGGGGCTGTCCCCCACCACCTCTTTCGGAGAAGGAGTTAACTTAAAGCTCCAGTTGATAAAAACCCCTGGGCGTGACAAGAGTGTTTTAACCTACAAACTCCTCTGAAGGTTCTCTAGCCTGCCTGACAGGCTTGTCCGGCCACATGTGATTGCTCACAGCCTCCCAACCATGAGAGGCACAAGATGCTTTAAACCTTCTAAAAACAGGTTCCTTAGAAAAGTTAGAAAATTATTAGTATAAGTATAATGGGCTGATTAGAAATCATATTGGTGAAGGGTTTTTCATTTGTTGAGCCAATGTTTACTGCTAAGTCTCCACATCCCCTGCCCTTATACACATTAATGAATATATAGAAGAAATAAGTATTAACCTTTGATATTAATCACGTTAGACCTTAGGCTAAGTAAATTCTTTCCTTAACTAAAACCCACTACACCCTCACCCTATAGGAATGTAACTTTATTTGGGTGGCGTCTGTTTTAAGAATAATCACCCCTGGAGAAATAAGTGTCCTGGTTGACTGACCGCTGTCACAAGGAGAGGGTCGTAAATTGTCAGCAGGCCCCCTGGCCAGAAGATGATGTAACACCCCTAAGACCTCTGTATACATTTGTATGAAGCACCTGACTTTGATAAAAGTCAGGACTGCTGTCCCCACGTGACTTTTGCATAACATCTCAGTGTATAAAAGTAGACCATGGAAAATAAAGAATTGGGATCAGTTCCTCGAAAGACTGGTCTCCCCATGTCTCTCTCTCTCTCTCACTCTGGTTGAGTCTCCATCTGGAGCGCGGAACCCACCATGCTTACTAATTATGCCTGGGCTTCTAAGATCCGACCGGGGAGGCCTCAGTGTCTCCTCTCCTTCGGGAGAACGGAAGGACGCCTGCGGCCTACGTAAGTGGTGCAAGCTTCTTGTCTTGAAGTTTTATTGGTCCCCCGCGTAAACCAAGCTACTCAGCCTCTTTTCTCCACTGAATTTTCCTACTGAGCTATCCTTATTCTATTCCTTAATTAACGTTTAATTAAGCAGTTGTTCCCTGACCCTCGCCTAGCCGTCTCTCCTTCGAATACCCTGGATCAGCTGGGGCTGGTCCCCGGCAATCCAGTTTGTTCTTCTGCATGACTGTCTTGGCCATCTGGGTACTTCACATTTCCGTGTAAGTTTTAGCATTTCTTCCAAAAAAAAAAAAAAAAAAAGCCAACTAGGACTTTGAGGGTTCAGGGCTCTTTACAGTGAGAGGTTTCCCATCCATGAACATGGTGCCCCTCCCACTAGTGAGGCCTTTGCTCTGTTAGCAGCGTTTTGCATTTCGTACCTCTTTCGTTTGAGATATTATTGGATATTTCATTTTTTAATTAGATCATTAATAGTTTTTCAAATTTCGTTTTTAAAAATCTTTGTTTCTCTATAGATACCAGTTGAATTTTATACATCATCTTTGTGTCTAGCAGTTTTGCTGATTTCCCTTTGTATTTTTACCGTCTGTGTGTGTAGATTCTAAGTTTGTTACACATATAATCGTTAGCAAGTAATAGTTCTGTTAGTCTTTTCTTGTTCTTGCAGTTTTTTTTCTTGTCATGTTGACGTAGTTAGGACCGCGGGTGTGGCGTTAGCTAGAGGTGGTGGCACAGAGTATCCTTGTCTCCTTCCTCTTCTCACGGGGGAAGCGTATCATGCCTCACCCCCAGCACTCACGTTTGCCGGGTGAGCAGGCAGCTGTGGGAAGAGCTACCTTCCCGACTCTGGAGCAGAGCCCCCAGAGGGAGCTGTCCGCCGGGAGCCCAGCACTGGCCGGTCCCCCGCGCACCAGCTGTTGCTGCCGTGTCGCCTGCCGTCACATGCGGCACACTGCTCGTGCGCACAGCCAGCGTTTCGTTCTCAGGTCACTAGTCCCATCACTTTTCAGGGTAGAACTTTCTTTTTCTGTCATTTAGGAAGATTAAAATAATCTGTGCCTCTGCTGGGTGGATGTTTTGGGCATTTGCTGCTGCCTTCCAACTCAGAGTTACCAACTGTATCTTCAGTTAGTTTTTCTCTTTTCAGGAGTTCCATTGCCAACCCCAGGGGCTCTGCAATGAGACTGTGGAACTTAAAATCTCAGCAGAAAAAATCCATTTCGCTCATAGACAGAAACTGTCATGTTCTACTTTGCATGGTTAAAAGTGGATGTGTTTACATAGAATTTGTATGTAACATCCATGATTCTTTAAGCTGCAATTCCCTGATCTGTCAGACCCAGTCAGGTGCATGAACAGAGTGCTGAGACTGGGATCAGAGAGATGTGGGTGAAGTCCTGATCCTCCTGCTGACTGTTTGATCATGGGTAATAATGGTGTTGTGATAACAGCACCCTCGGGGGGCCAGGCATTTCCCATGTGGTTACTGCTGTGGGGTTCTTGGTTGATTAGTTTGGTGTTTAGATTGAAGGACCGTTGCATGTATTAAGAAGTGGGACATTTTCTAATGTATGGTAAGGTCCTTCCCCCCAACCCCCCGCCTTAATTTTTGTGTAGGAATTACTACTCATGGGGCATTGTTTTCTACAATTATTTCATATTTTTCACTTGATACCAATTACTGTTTAATGTTGAAGCCTATTCATTGTTTTATTACCATTTATTAAAGACCGTTTTTAAAGGGGAAGGTGTTTAGCACATGTGCTGTTCAGAACCAAGCAGCAAGTTTTGGAAGTTTATATATAGGAGTTTGTGGTTCCGCTTTTAATCATATAATGTTAAATCTGTTTCTTTCATCTCATTTGTGTCTTTTCATCTTATTTTGTGTCTTCACTGCAAAAATCTGTTCACAAAAGAGGACTTGTTTAGAGGGCAGAAACCTGGAGCCGGCGTGCTCCTTGCAGAGGGGACCGTCCTCTCTGTCCACACAGGGGTCTTGCGTCAAGGTCGGGCCCCACGCTGCTCTCTGCCAGGGCTTGGCCTGTGGCCCCCGGCCTGCACTTCACGGCTTCAGTGGGCGGGAGTCTGCACCCCCACTGACACCATTTAACACATATGTGTGAGCGCTGCACACGTGCTCCCCCACCCTCGAGTCTGGCGCCTCGCGGGGCTTCCGGGAAAAACGTGTTTGATGCGGCCGTCTGCACTCGCAGTGATTATAGCTTTAGCTGTAGCACCACCCCCCACCGCCCTGCCCCGTCTCCCTCCCTTGTTTGAAGAACTATTGAAGAAGAACAGGAGGAGATCGATTTTGAGGAAATTAAATTTTCTTCGGCAGAAGGATGATGTGGGATCAGGGGATCAGGGGCTTGAGCTGCGCAGCTGGTCCGGTTTCTCGGGGCAGGGGTGCAGGCTGGGGGGCAGCATGCTTTGCTGACGTCTCCCTTGTCCTGTCCCGCAGCCGCAGACAGCAAAGTGGTGACCTTCGCCGCCGTGTGGAGGATGCCCGCGGAGCTGGAGCCCGGCGGCCAGGAGTCCCCCGAGGATGCTGCAAGCCCCGCACACGCTCTGGAGCTGCTCTGTCACCTGGAGCCTGCGGCCCGCGGCAGCACCGCCTGGTAGGCCCCGCCCCGCGCGCCCCTGGGGGCAGGTCCCCCTGCAGAGGCCACTCTGTGTGCAGAGGGGACGCCAGCAGCTTGCCTTCGCTCTGTTTAGTGCCAGTTGTTCTCCAGATGACGCGTCTCCGAGGGCCCTGCTGTACACACTCTGAGCGGAGCTGTGTCCCGGCCTTTCCTGCTAACGTCAGTCCTGCTGGTACCTGCCGGGAGGACGGTCAGGTGCCGGCCAGCCCTGAAGCACTGCAGTGCTTTCTGCCTCACAAGTGCATGTCTACTCGGCCATCCTGTGCATGAGCTGACCTGTCGCCTTGGGCTGAAGACTTCTGGTGTCACCTTCTGTGTACCCCGTGGATGCCCCTGTGCGGCTCATGCTGTGTCCCAAGTCCTTGGAGGCTTTGTCCCGAATTTATTTCCCCAAACGTCCCACGCAGTGTCAGGACAGAGAGACGCCACCACCCCCCTCAGGCTCCCTGGTGTGTGGCTGCCCGTGTCCGTGGTGACGGGGTGGCCGTGCCGCTGGGGCGACACACAGACCGACCTCAGACACCCCCGGCTCACCCTCAAGAAGCCGCGCTTCCTGCGCGACTGAGGGCACGTGCCCTCGTGATGAGCGTGCACGTTACAGCAGGAGTTGTCGTCCTTGGTACAGTAGCACTCCCGAGGTGCGTGTGCACGCACAGTCCCTTCTCGGCCACCCCCGCCAATTAAACGCATCTAGTCCAGCAGGTGACTATTAGGCACCTGCTGCACACCCCGCCATGCTCCAGGGTGATGGGGCCGGGCACCTGGCCTCCAGGAGTCAGGCTGTCTCGGGGGGGACGTGGTGTCAACATCTACCCGGGATCCAGGCGGGCAGGCGGGGGGCAGGCTGGAGTCATGAGCCCTGTGCATGGGCCTCAAGGGAAGAGACACTCATGAATTGGCGAGGGGGTCTCTGAGGAGGTGACGTCTGGAGCTGGGGCTGATCCTGGTTTCCACCGTCTCCCCATCTGGGTGTGGGAGGCCTGTCAGCCTGGGGGCGGGGGAGGGGTGTCAGCGTGTACTAGGCCACGCAGGTCTCTCCTGCCCAGGGGATGAGCTGACTGTGCAGCAGAGGTGTGAGGGCCTGTCCTGTCCTCCAAGGCAGAGCCGCCCTGCACCCCACACGGAGCTGTTTGGAGGCGCGTCTCAGATGGCAGCCCTGTCAACAGCCCCATCTCCCCAGGAAGTGTTTGCACATGTGTGTGTGGTCCTGCTCGAGGAGGACCCAGGGGGATGGACAGCCTGTGGACACGTCCTCGTGGAAGTGCCTCTGGGTCTGCAGCCTCGGGCTGCTGTGAGCTGACTCTGAACAGTCTGTGAGCACCCGCGTCTCCACTCCCCTGCCCAGCGCCCAGGGGCAGCTGCTGGCCAGGCAGCGCTGCATCAGCATTGTGGAGGCAGGGGCTGCGCCTGGGGTGTGTGCGGGCCCCGTCTCGGCGCCCTCGCTGGCACATGGGGCCGCTGCACCTTCTCTGGAGTGTCTTCAGTCCAGTCAGTTCCCTCCTAACATACAAACTTGAGTCTGGAGAGCTTTGGGGGTGAGGGATGCTGCTGGTGGTCACGTGCGGCAGGCGGTGGTTCCGTTCCCTTGTTTTCTCTTCTGACTTGTTATCTGTGCTGAGAGCAGATCTCGGAGTGGGGCTCCCAGCCGTCCTGACCCAGCCACTGCTGCCCGTGGGGGCGTCCAGGAGCACTGCACAGTCCCAGGGCCTCAGAGCGTGGCTCTGTCCACCGGCCGAGGCGCAGGCTCCTGTCCTCAGGGCCACTGAGCTTGTTCTGTCCCAAGCAGCCGAGACTCTGGGCGGACGGCCCTCATGTCTCCACCACAACAGTCATGGTTGGGCAGTGCCTGGCGGCTGATGCTCGTGTCCTGAGGCCCCTCCAGGGACTGGCCAGAGCTGAGGGGGGACATTCTAGAGGGCCTGTGACTCTGTGTGCTTGGTGGGCATATGCTGCTACATGGGGGACAGAATGCTGACGTGTCCCATGTGGGCCTGGTCTCTTGTGCTCACCTGTCCCAGGTGGTGGTAGGGTAACTGGAAAGTCACCAGTTTCTCTAGAGCAGGTCTCCATTCCTGCAAAGGAGGTGACGTTTCTGGTTGTGGTGGGGCCCTTGGATTTGTGGTATTGTCTGTAAGTGAGGAAGTGAAGGGGCTGGTGTAACGTGCCCCCCAGACCCTTTGGGGCCTGACTCCTGCCCGTGGGGACACAGGTCCTGACGTCGCTTGGAGGGACTGCCTGGGGACCTGCAGCCCTAGTCTCCCGTGGGCTCACTGTTGCCTCCTCAGAGAGGCTCTTCCTAATGGTTCTCTCCAGATGACCCCTGCTCACCCCCACTCAGGCCTTTCTGTCGTTTTGCACGATTTCATCTTTTGTCGCAGCCGTCGCTGCTCCCTGGCGCTCCACTGCACTCATACTTGCGTGGCTTTCTGTGTAGGCTGAGTTGCTTTCACGGAGGGGACCTCAGCACCAAGGACAGCGCCTGGCGCGAGGCTGCTCGGGTGCTGCGGGAGAGGGGCGAATTCAGCACCAAGGACAGCGCCTGGTGCTGCAGGAGAAAGGGGGAGAATTCAGCACCAAGGACAGCGCCTGATGCTGCGGGAGGAAAGGGGGAGAATTCAGCACCAAGGACAGTGCCTGGTGCTGTGGGAGAGAGGGAGCGAATTGGGGCCACAGTGACAACGCTGAGTCCTGATCTGGCCCTGGGGGCGGGGTTTACGCGCATCGCCTCGTGAGTTTCTCACAGCGACCCCATAAGCGGGAACCACCACAGACCCACCGAGTTCCCCTGGCTCCTGCAGCCCACCTGTTCTCTGTTCACCCCAGTGTCTCTTGCAGCCCCGTGAGGGGGAGGTGTTTGGGAACACGACAGGCAAGAGCAGGAAGGGGTGGCGGTCTCCTTCGCCGGCTCCCATGAGGTCTCGGCAGTATCACGGTCGCCATTGGCTGGAGCGCTAAGTAGCCTCCACGGGTGACTCGGCCCTGCGTCTCCTCCCAATGCTGGAGAGGCTCTCGGGCTGCTGAGGGGGTGCACTTCGGCTGCGGGCCAGTCCCCCCGCCGACCCGGGGAGCAGAGTCCAGGTGGTGGGAGCAGGGCTGCTTCCCAAGTGATGTACAGGGGGCACACACACAGACCGTGGGATCTCGTGGGTGGTGAGCATCTGCTTAAAGGAGGCGTCACTGAGATCAGAGCCCAGCAGCTTTGGGGATGGAACACGGTTATGAAAGTTGGCTGCAGCCCCCTTCCCATGTGCCCTGCTTCTCCTTTGAGTGGACGGGCCGAGACGGCTGGGAAGTCTCACCCCAGGGTCACGCTGGGTCTCCCTCAGGTCCTTCCAGATGCTCTTGGCCCTCGATGGGGGACCACTGGCCTTTCTGTGCCAGCTTTTAGGGGAAGTTCCCTCTTCAGTGTAGGCGGAGGTAAATGTCACACTGACATGCCAGCCCGGCTGAGGGGTCGGGGATCCCGGAAGGTGGTGTCCACATTACTGGCCTCATAGGAGGAGGAGAAAGGCGGGTGTTGGGGTTGAGTGTGGAGGCAAACACAAGAAGAGAAGCTTGGGCGTGTCCCCGAGCACTTGCGGTGGCTTGGCCAGAAGAAGGGACGGGGCCTCATCTCTGGTTTTGTGGCTCTCCATTTCAGTCCACATAATGGAGGGGTTTGCTTTGGTTCAGGTGAATGTTACACACAGTGAATTCTAAGCCATCCTTAATATTTTTTAAAGCTGTCTTAGAGGATAAGTAGAGAAGATGTTTGAAGTTTTCAGAGAGCTGACGGTGTGACTCTGCTGTCAGTGAGGGTGGAAAGGTCTCCGTGGTTACGACAGCATCATCATGGGAGACTTAGTGGGTTTTTATAAGATGCGCGTGTGTGCGTCCTCTCTCACCCAACCTGGAGTCCTTAGGTGTAAAGCTTATGAACTGGAGCTGAGAAGTCGCTCTCCTGCTGGAGTGGTCTCTGAGCTTTGAGAGAAGTCTGGAAAGATGCCTGTGTGTGTGTATTAAGTCACTTCAGTCGTGTCCGACTCTGTGGCCCCATGGACTGTAGCCCACCAGGCTCCTCTGTGCATGGGATTCTCCAGGCAGGAATACTCACATGGGTTGCCATGCCGTCCTCCAGGGGATTTTCCTGACTGAGGGATTGAACCTGTGTCCCTGTGTCTCCTGCATTGGCAGGTAGGTTCTTCACCACTAGTGCCCCCTGGGAAGCCTCACAGCCTTACTTTGTACAGGGAAAGAACAGTGGGTGATCCCACGGGACAGCGTAAAGACGCCCTCCCCTTTCCCTGTGGCCGACGTCTCCATGTCAAACGGGACGGTTGTCAGAGCCACCCTGTGGAAGGAGGACAGGACAGGAGCCCCAGGGGGTGGTGTCCATCGGCTCCATGTCCACCCTGCGTTGTGATGGGGCCTCAGACGAGCCCACCCAGGGGGCTTCTGGGGAGGGCAGATCTTCCCACCCACACACCGTCCATGGCTGGACTCTCAGTGTGAGGGTGTCTTTCTGTTGAGCCCTGCACGTGGGTGATGGACCAGTCAGTCTGTGCAGGCAAGCGGCGTTAGAATAAACACAGACCTTCAATAAGTAGCTCACTGGTGCCCAGAGCCACACCGCACACCCCTCTGTTCTCAGGAGGGGCCCCTGGCTGGGCGTAAGTCTTCATGTCACTACAAGTGTCCGCATGTCACAGCACAGGAAACCTCGCATCCATAGATTTGATCAAAGGGGGCTTCCTGACTTAGTGGTGTAATTCTTAAAGTGGTCTTTTTTGAAAAAAATCTTTATAGCATTTACGAAAAGCTAACTTACATTCTGCTGTGAATTTTTGAGCAGGAAGAATTAATCAGGTTGCCAAATCTGTGTATTTTAGAGAGAGATATATAAATTGGGGAAATAACGTATTACGTTCTTCTTGTAAAAGGTTTTCAAAACTTGGCTGGTAACCGCTGATACAGTCACCAGTGACTTAATAGATGTGTTTCTTATTGAAGGTTTCCCCGTTTTCAGTAAAGTAACAAACGGGAGGGTTTCGGAGCACCACTGGAGCGTGGTCCTCGCCTAGCTCTCGCGCGCTGTCTCAGCTCCGTGGCATGTGGTAACCGCCGTCTCACGGGTCTCGCATTTGGTGGTCTCTATCCGTCTAGCAGCTGTGCTGGCCCGACAGCCGCCCTGCCTGCCAGAGGGGCTTCAGGGGGTAGGTGGAGAGGTAGATGAGGTGGATTAAAAGTAATCGTAGCTCAGTTGGTAATGAATCTGCCTGCAGTGCAGGAGACCCGTGTTCAATCCTTGGGTCAGAAAGATCCCCTGGAGAAGGAAAGGGCAACCCACTGCAGTATTCTTGCCTGGAGAACCCCACAGACAGAGGAGCCTGGCGGGCTTCAGTCCGTGGGGTCGCAAGAGTTAGACACGACTTAGCGACTGAACCGCCACCAAAGTCATCTTCCACTGAGGTCATTTTAAGAGTTTCTCAGTGTCCGCAGAGTGTCCTTAGCCCAGGCGTCGAAACCTAGCGTGTGAGTCACTCATTTTGGAACCACTTGTCTGAGGAAGAGAAGTGTGTTTTGTTTGATCACGTGCGGCCTGTGAGATCAGGACCCTCGCTCCTGCTATCCTGGCCTTGTTAACTGCACAGAGAGCTTTCGTTTCTCTCGCCTGGGTTTATTTGCAGAGACGGGCCTTTCCTTGTGTTTCTCTCTCAGTGATAATGAGGGGGTGCAGTGTACATACATTAGGTGGTGCTCTCTGGCTCCTGACTTGTTAATACAGTTTTACGTCGCTCACATCTATGGAGAGAGAGTGAAAAAGCAGGAATGTGGATGACTTTTATGAACAAAGAAATAAATGCCCTAGTTTGGAGCAGCAAGTGTGGCAGAAACTCTGTGTCATTTTCCTATGTTTATAGCGCTGGTTCCCTGGTGATGATGCGTGATGCAGTAGAATTTCCTTTTTTATTGCACTTCGCATGCCCTGCTTATTCCTGCCTTTCTCGATCACAGGGCTTGCTCCCTGTAAACCCACCGCACATACTGTCAGATGCGTCACCCCTGGGTGGACAGTAAACAGCAGCTCTGCTCAGTGGCTGGGCCCGAGTGAGAGGGGGCATCTCCTCTAGGGACAGTCCTGTCTGTGTGCACCTCAGGCCCGCTCTTTTTTAGCAAGGACCCCGATCGCCTGGCCGTGCTGACTGTCTGGAGATGGACACACACACACCCTGGGTTTGTTGCTTCCGTGGGGGCAGAAGTTGTAGGACAAAAGGGAGACACCTGGGAGGAGTGCAGTGGGAAGGTGGGAGCCGGGAGCTGGGTGAGGCTGGCAGGAGGAGCACAGTGGGAAGGTGGGGGCCCGGAGCCAGGTGAGGCTGGCAGGCAGGAGGCGAGGGTGCGGGGCGTGTTTCCTCAGTTGTGACCGTGCGGGACGGTGCACACGTCAGGACCGCGGTTGCCCTGCTCAGTGGCTTGAAAAGTGCACTCGTTTTACCTTCTGATCCTCAGTCCTGGTTTTCCTTGATGCGCCTTTGAGTCGCCCCCTCTGTGTGTGCTCCTGTGGGGTTTGGTTTCTTTTTATAGTTTTCAATAGTGAGCTGTCCCGAGTCACCCATCGTGTCAGGTTTGGCAGACGCAGGTCCCGACCACAGCCTCCCCCAAACATGCCAGGTGCCGGCCCCTCTCCCATCCGGGGCCTCTCTCCAGGCCCTGTGTGGGAGCTGGGGCTGTGGCAGCAGTGAGAACATGTCCCAGACCTGGACCGGCGTGTCTACCTGTCCTTCCGTGCCCTCCCCGAGGCCTCACACCTGGGTTAGACAGAGCTTAGGTTTCCAGCGCATGGGGTCTCTCCCCCTCCCACGACAGTTGGTGGCTTTCTCCTTAGTCTCGTCTCTTTCACAGGAAGTTAACAAACTGTTATTGACGTGATTCGTGTTGGTTTTCTGAGGTACCTGTGTTTTCCTTCTGCTTTTCTACTTTGGCCATCTCTGGTCATGCAGGTGGGCTGCCCAGGGGCACAGTGGTAAAGAATCCGCCTGCAATGTGGGAGACTCTGGTTCAACCCCTGGGTGGGGAAGGTCCCCTGGAGAAAAGAATGGCTACTCACTCCAGTCTTCTTACCTGGAGAGTCCCATGGACAGAGGAGCCTGGCGGGCTGCAGTTCATGGGGTCACACAGATTTGGACCTGACTGAGTGACTGAGCAGCAGGCAGTGTTGTGATAAAAGTCATAACAGCTCGTTGACAGTCTTGAGGGGTCATACGAGGGAGGTGCCCCCGGTCGGTCAGCATCGTGTTCTGTGTGGAAGAGAAGCCATGAGGGTCTCCATCAGTGTCTGCAGTGGTCACATGTGGGAGGATGTGAAATGAAGCTCTCTTCATAAGCTCGAAAGAATTTCATTAGGGAAGACAGAAATCCCAGTGGTCACACTGAAATATTCTCAGCCTCTTCATGGTTTTATCGCATGGGCGATATGATTTTTATCTTGTTGGTTGTTCACATATCCATTGCGTCAGTTAAGACGGCTTTGGCTGCAGGTGACAGGAAACCGTGGCTCACGTGGGCTGAGACAGAAGGACGTGGTCTGCCGTCTCGGGCCTGGCGGGTGACCAGGGCTCTCAGCTTTGCCCTCCCAGGAGGGGGCAGTGGAAGATGTGGGCACCACCCACCTGGGCCCCTTCAGACCCAGCCCCCAGCAGGCCGCTCAGCATCTCAGCAGCCAGGGTCTGTCAGCTGTCTGTGCCTCAGGTCCTGGGAGAAGGCATCAGCAGTGCCTCAGCTCAGGTGCCCTGATGAAACCTACGGCTGGACTGCTCACAGCTCCCGGGGCTAGAGAGCTGGGGTCAGGGTGTGGGCAGGTCAGGGGCTGAGCGCGCTCTTTTCCCAACTGGCAGGTGGCCGCTGTTCACCAGACAGTAAGAGAGAGATGGAGACGCAGAGAGAGACGGAGACGCAGAGACGCAGATGCGGAGAGAGATGGAGACACGGAGAGAGACGGGGACGCAGAGAGAGACAGAGACGCAGACATGGAGAGAGACGGAGACGGAGAGAGAGATGGAAACGGAGAGACAGAGACGGAGAGAGAGATGGAGACAGAGAGACGCAGACGCGGAGAGAGACGGAGACGGAGACGGAGACGCAGAGAGAGATGGAGATAGAGACAGAGACGCAGAGAGACACGGAGACGGAGAGGCGGAGAGAGACGCAGATGTGGAGAGAGACAGAGATATAGAGACCGAGACACAGAGAGAGACGGAGACAGGGAGAGAGACGGAGACGGGGACGCAGAGAGAGATGGAGAGAGAGACGGAGACACAGGGAGAGACGGAGACGCAGAGACAGAGACGGAGACGCAGAGAGAGACAGAGATATAGAGATGGAGACGCAGACGTGGAGAGAGGTGGAGACGCGGAGAGAGGCGGAGACGCGGAGAGAGACACGGAGACGGAGAGAGACGGAGAGGCGGAGAGAGACGCACATGTGGAGAGAGACAGAGATACAGAGACTGAGACGCAGAGAGAGACGGAGACACAGAGAGAGACGGAGACAGGGAGAGAGATGGAGACGGGGACGCAGAGAGAGACGGAGAGAGAGATGGAGACACAGGGAGAGACGGAGACGCAGAGACAGAGATGGAGACGCAGAGAGAGATGGAGATATAGAGATGGAGACGCAGACGTGTAGAGAGGCGGAGACGCGGAGAGAGGGGGAGAGAGATGGAGACGCAGAGACGCAGACGTGGAGAGAGGCTCAGACGCGGAGAGGGGCAGGGACGCGGCGAGAGCCGGGGATACGGAGAGAGACAGAGACGGAGAGAGAGATGGAGACGTGGAGAGAGAAGGAGACGTGGAGAGAGACGGAGACGCAGAGAGAGACGGAGACGCAGAGAGAGATGGGGACGGAGAGACGCAGACGCGGAAAGAGATGCGGAGACGGAGAGAGACGGAGATACAGAGACGTAGACGCAGAGAGAGACGGAGACACAGAGAGAGAGAGAGACGGGGAGAGGGAGACGAGGACGCAGAGAGAGACGGAGACAGAGATGGAGAGAGAGACGGGGACACAGGGAGAGACGGAGATGCAGAGAAAGACGGAGATATAGAGATGGAGACGCAGAGAGAGATGCAGACGTGGAGAGAGGCGGAGACAGAGAGAGAGATGGAGATGGAGAGAGAGATGGAGATATAGAGACGGAGATGAATAGGAAGAGAGAGAAGTAGAGAGACAGAGACATATGTACACAGAGACAGGGAGCCTGGGAACTGGTGTCAGTCCACACCAGGGCACTTACCCCATCACAGGGGCCCATCCTCTCGACCTCAGTGAACCCTGGGGAGGATGTGGGCACTCAGGCCTCAGGAGCATGGTAGCTGCGCCGAGTCACTGCCCCAGGTCACGCTGCCTCCCCCTGCTGACGGGGGCTGGGCCGGGCCTAGCTGAGGGCCATGTGTCCAAGCTCCGGGCCTCGGGGTGGGCACCTTGTAACTCTGGGCTCCCTCCTTCCCTCAGCGTCGCCTGGGAGCCCGCGGGAGACGGGAAGAGGGTCATCTCACTGGCCGACAACCACATCCTGCTGTGGGACTTGCAGGAAAGCTCCAGCCAGGCCATGGTGAGTAACTCAAACCACGAGGTTTCTGTCCTCTGTCTTCCTGATTAGACCCTTCAGGCGAGTTCAGAATACACTCCTCGGTTCATACATGTTTAGAATCTTGACACTGATTTTGAAATCACTAAGAAACGGACTGGATCATTGTCAGTCAGATGACTGACTGACTGTCTCTTTCGGGCAAAAAGATTCCAATTCTGGTCTCAGGGCCTGGTGCAAATATGACAAGGAACCTGGATGTTGACAAAACTCTCCCCTTTGGCTGTAATTTGCCCTGAATCGTAGTCTTCTGTTTCAGGTGTGAATCTTTTTAACGAAGGGTTTCCAACATGTATTTGGTTAAATACATGCTCCTCCTTTCAGAGGAGCATTCATGACACAAAGGTTTCCTGGTCGTGAAAATAACTGTTGACCGTGACCCCGCTGGCCCGTCAGCGTCTCAGGGTGTGGCTGTCGGGCGCATCCGCCTTTCCGTCTGGGTGGCTGTGGCCGTCGTCTTGCCCTGTCAGGTGCCCATGTGTCCCCTGAGGTCTTGCCCCGCGGCTCGGGGGCAGCTCTGCTACAGGGTCCCGACCAGGAGGCGGCGTCTCCCCCGACAGCCCGTTCACCCCCAGACCTGCTCAGTACTATGTGCCAGGCTTCTTGGGAACCAGTCTGGCTTTCACATCCTCCTCACCTCAAAGAGTGTGTCTTTTAGAGACTAAATATTCTACCCATTGGTAGGTATTTTTTCATATATGATTCCTTAAAATGTCCTCTTATCAAATGTCTTGTTTTACATGGATTCATAATTTCAGTGCATTTGTTTGTCGGAGCTGCAACTCTGGAGAGAAGGTGAAGCACTTTGACACAACAATGCCTCTAATGCCCCCCACGCCTGGGGTCCTGCTGCCGCCCGCCGGGGCGTGAGAGGCACGCCTCCGGGAGACCCGTTCAGGGGCCATGTTCGCCTTCTGTCCGCTCGTGCCTGGGACGTGTGCTCAGCTCTCTTGCCCCATGTCTTCACCTTCTGGGTTGAGATTGCATGTGTAGTGATGGGTCGTTATCAACACATGACCTAGAAGTCAGACTCGTCCCAGTGTGGAGTGACCTGTCCACATACAGAAACCGCCGACTGGAAGGACCTCTCACAGGCTTCAGTGGAAGGTTAGGAGTCAGCTGGTTCCCCAGCACAGTCATAATCCTTCAGGAAAGAAATCACTGTCTTTATTAAAATTAAGAAAAAAATAAGACATCTCTCTATCCTGGAGCAGAAAGCAGATTTCACCCAAACTGAGGCCCAAGCGGGAACCTGAAGGAAGCTGGCTCCTGACGTTGCCCCGTGGGCCCCTGAGTCCGGGTCGACGCCTCCACAGTCCCCCCATACCTCCGCCTTCCAGGGTACTCGGCAGGGCATCCAGACCAGAGTCCAGGGTGCCTCCTCCTGCTCCCTGACCCCGCCTGCGCTCAGGGGGCTGGCTGTTCGCCGAGACCACCCTTGAGCCCAGAAAGGGACATGGCTGTCCTGTGAGGGTGCCGGGCCTCATGGCAGCGCTGGGCAGGACGCCAGCCCTGGTCCGGGGATGCGCGGAGTGACCGAGTGGCCACTGCCACCCGGCAGGCGATGCCGGGGGGGGCGTTAGGAGTCCACTGCTCTGGGGTCCCAACTTTGTGGGCCTGTGCAGTCATCAAAGTGTGAACAGCTCTTCAGACCCTCCGTCGTCTCAAAATGCTTTTACGGTAGGGTGATTAATCTGTAACTGATTTTCTGCAGGGACCAATTTCGTTTCTCTCCCCTTTTTTTATCTGCTGTCAGCAGTTCTGTCGATACCACTTTGCGACCCTGGGGCCAGAGTATTTAATACCGAAACCTTCCTATCGATTCCAGCCATCTTCACACCCAGCTCCTCAATTTTTGTCCTTATTGTTTGAGGATATTGCCTTCTGTGGTGAATCTAATCTTATGCTCACTGCATCATTACCTTTTGCAATTAAATCGGAGGCTCTCTGCCATTTGTAATCATTAGTGGAGCCCCAGGGAGGCCTGGAGGGGGTGCTCCCTGGGTACCAGGACCCCAAGGTGGTGCCCGCCAATTTGGGTCTGCGTGTGCTCACGCCCGGGTTCTAGGGCTTTCCCCGGCTGTGGGAAGAACTAGCTTCCGCAGGGCGGAAGGGCGGCTGGCGTCACCCGCATACAGGCCTGAGGGCCGGTGCCCAGGGGAGCACTTCCTGGGAGGAAGAGAACAGGCTTCAAGGACATGGTGTGCTTCCAGAAACCTCTAGTGCAGGTTTAAAACATGCTGTAGGAGGCTGCAGCCCATGCCGGTGGGGAGGCGCTCCCAGCAGCCCTGCCCCCTGTGCCCACACCCAGGACCAGCTCACTGCCCAGGGACAGAGGCTCAGGGTGCAGCCCAGGCTTCCCGCCTCCTTGCCCACGACCCCCCTTCCCTCAGCTTCCGGGGCTCTGCGTGTGGCCAGCGGGGAGGAGGGCCGGCTCCCAGAGCCCCCAGGTTAAAAGTGGAAGGCGCAGAAAGCCCGTCTCTCCAGCACCTTGCTCGTGGCTCCTCACTGGGACAGGAACACCCATTACCTTCTCGCCCATCTCGGCCAAAGACCTTAAATCCGCCCTCACAGCCTTCCCTGTTTGGAGTCTGTTTGGAGATCACACCGTGTCGGTGGGTGTCAGACACAGTTTCTGTCCATGAGGAGGGGTTGGCTTTTGGTGCCACAGAGGGATGCCCTTCTCGCTCTTCTTCCTGCAGTATCAGTCCTGCTTGAAATGAACTGCAGACACATCGAAAATGACCTCGGGGTCCTCACCTTTGTTGGCACCTGCTGCTGTGCGTGCATTTCCTAAACACGGGGACTCTGGTTTCCAGGAGGCCGCTCTCAAAACCTGTGGAGCCAGAGCACTCCTGGGGTGCAGAGTCCTTCACGGGTGTGGGAGCCACCAGCCCTGCTGGGTCTCCGGCCTTCGTGGGCCAGGGCGTGGCACACAGGGGGTAGCCCTCCTGCCCTGTGACCCTGGGGCAGGGGTGGGGGTGGTGGGACCCTTTCTTTCCCCTTCTGAAGGCAGCGATGGGCCCGGGGTGTCCTGCCGAGTTGCGTTCCCAAGACAGTCCTGAGGCCCCTCCCTGGGCCCAGAAGACAGCACTCCCTGTCCCTCCCCCTGGGTCCCTGAAAGCAGAGCAGAGCTGCGGGTAGGGGTGGTGCTTTTTAGGGGTTCGTCTTGGTGAATCCTCATAGCCTTGGGGGCAGATTCTTTGATATCTGTCTTACAAATGAGACACAGGAGAGAAAGCCAGGCCTTAGAGAGATGCAGTAACTCGTGGTCACTCACTGGGAAAGTGGGGACCCACTCGGCTGTCTGGCTCAAAGTGGGGCTGCCCTTCCCTGAAGGCACCCCTGATGGCGTCGGCTCAGAGGGGCATCCTGGGTGTGTCGGTGAGAACGCAGTTGGCTGCAGGACATAAGAAGTGACTTAGATAGGAGGTTTTATTGTCTGCTGAAACAGGTGGGGGAATAAAGCTCCCCGGGGTCAGCTAATGCAGGGTCTTCATCAAATCGAGGGCCCAGCGACTCTGCATGGCCTCTGCCATGTCCGCCTGTCACTGCTTTCCGCATCATGACTGAAAGGTGGCTGCGAGGTTCCAGCCATCACATCCAGACTCCACAGCACCCTTGGTTTGTAAGGAAAGCCTTTCCTGAAGTCCCTTTGTCACCTTTTCATGCGTGACTGTGTGTCCAGGCCTAACCCCGTCTTGGAGAGGGGAGCAAGCCCACCAGGCCTGGCTCAGGGCCGTCTTAGCCCCTGGGGGCTGTGCAGGGTGTTCCAGGGAGAGGGGCTCCCACAGTGGGGGCTGCTGTGTGACCGGCAGCCGGGGCCAGGCTCACGGTGGACTTGCCTGCATGGACGCAGCGTCTCTTGTGCTGGAAAGGCCACAGCCCTGCAGTTGCTTCACATTGGTGGGGTGAGGAGGTAGGATGGTGGCGCTTGCTGACCTCTCTGGTCCTGAGGGGCATGTGCTGGGCCCCAGAATCTTGAGTCCTGCCCCCTCTCCATGCTGAGTCCTGCCCCAGCTCCACGCTGAGTCCTGCCCCCTCTCTATGCTGAGTCCTGCCCCTGCTCCACGCTGAGTCCTCCCTGTCTCCACGCTGAGTCCTCCCCATCTCCATGCTGAGTCCTGCCCCCACTCCACGCTGAGTCCTCCCCGTCTCCATGCTGAGTCCTCCCCGTCTCCACACTGAGTCCTGCCCCTGCTCCACGCTGAGTCCTGCCCCCTCTCTATGCTGAGTCCTGCCCCCACTCCACGCTGAGTCCTCCCCATCTCCACGCTGAGTCCTCCCCGTCTCCACGCTGAGTCCTGCCCCCCTCTATGCTGAGTCCTCCCTGTCTCCACGCTGAGTCCTCCCCGCTCCACGCTGAGTCCTCCCCGCTCCACGCTGAGTCCTGCCCCCTCTCTATGCTGAGTCCTGCCCCCTCTCTATGCTGAGTCCTGCCCCCACTCCACGCTGAGTCCTCCCCGTCTCCACGCTGAGTCCTCCCTGTCTCCACGCTGAGTCCTGCCCCCTCTCTATGCTGAGTCCTCCCCATCTCCACGCTGAGTCCTCCCCGCTCCACGCTGAGTCCTCCCAGCTCCACGCTGAGTCCTGCCCCCTCTCCATGCTGAGTCCTGCCCCCTCTCTACACTGAGTCCTGCTCCTGGCCCAGGTCTGCCCAGTCCTGCCCCCGCTCCATACTGTGGGGCTTGGTGATGGGGGTGCTGCTTGGGTCTCTGGAAACCTCACGCTGAGACTCTCCTTGAACTGCCCCCGCTGGCTTGAGTCCCAGCGTTTTGTTCGTCGGCGGTGCCTTCTTTGTTCTTGTCCTGCACCAGTCGCTCTTCTGAGAGGGTTTGGGGGAGCCTTTCATCACTCCTCCTGGACCAGGAAGCACTGAATATTTCTCTTTAATGCTGGAAGCAGATTACCATGTGCACTGCACCCTCTGGAGTTCTTGCTGAGTTCTGTCTCCATGTCACCAGGAAACCAGAAAAAGTGATTGATTAACCTTACAACTTGCACCATGCTGGCTGCCCCAAGAAGCCCCTTAAAAAATTGATGGTGAGCTGTCTTTCAGGTTTTCATTAAAATCTGCCTCGCAGACTTCTCGGCACCCGTGGGCACGGCGCTCTGTGGCCCTGGTGGTTCCTGTGTTAGAGTGAGGGGTGGAGCGGGAGCCGGATGCATTCTGCAGGGCGGCTGTGACCTTGGGCGGGGCCCCTGCCCTCTCTGTGGGGGTCTCCACTGCTGAGTTCACATGGGGTCTTGTCAGTTACCCATGCTCCCTGACAGGTGCCCCCGAGTTAGCGCTTTCCACTGGCCATCATGCAGTTTCTGTGGGGACCGTCAAAAGTCTGGAACCTCAAGGCTGGCGAGGCTGCGGGCTAGGGGTCTCATCAGAGAGCTCTTGGATATGCTTGGACAGAGGGCCTGGGTTCCTCGTGGACTGTTGGCCAGAGGCCACTCAGTGTGGGTGTTGGAGGCAGGGTGTTGGTCAGTTTTGCGGCCTTTCCTTCCCTTGGAGGCTGACAGAGTCCGCGTAGAGGCAGCGTGGGGAGCTTGACTGGCGGTGACGTTTGTTAAGGGTTTGACCTGGTGCTTGCTCCTGGTCATGGAGTGGGGGCCAGGGCGGGCACCCAGGAGGACTCCCTGTGAACCCGGATGGGTGGCTGTCTGTGAGTTTCCTTAGAGACGAGACGCTGTCCTAACCCTGCGGGCCTCTGTCCGGCACTCGGGGCACGGACTCCAGGTGTTCTGTCCCTGGGAGAGGAGCGCATGTGCCCACGAGGACTAGCGCCGAGACGGGCTGGCACGAGGCCTGTCGTCCACATGGTTTGCAGAGTCGGTGAGGTGGGAAAGTGGGTTTTGGGGAGAAAGGTTTTCTGGGACAGGTTGAGACTGTCCAAGGAAGAGGTGAGGTGCCTCCAGCTGGTCAGTGCCTCCTGGGCGGTGACCCCTGATGCTGCGGTCACACCGTAAGTGGGGCCCTGGCTCAGAGTCATTCTTAAAGACGTCTCTGCTGTCAGACTTCTTAACCGGGCCAGGCTCCCGGGAGAGGAAGCGGGTGGTTTTCCCCAGGTTCTGGTCGAATCCCCTTGCACTGACCATCTGCCTTCTGGGCCACGCCTGGTGGGGCTGAGTCTGGGCCTAATAAATTCCTGGGGCCTCCATCCAGCACTGCGGTGGCCACCCCGGGCCCCTCTCAGAGGTTCTGCAGGGCAAGGCTGGTGTTCAAGGTTAAGTGAAGTGGGTCACGGAGGAGCGAGTGTCTGAGGGCCACAGACAAGCCCAGAGCCCCCTGTGTCCGTCCCCACCAAGTGACAGGCCTTTGTGCGGAAGATCGAGGGCGGGTGGGCAGTGGGATGGGGCGCCTGTCTCCCAGGCTCCCCCAGGGCTGGTGGTCTCCAGGGTCTCCACTGTTACCTACTGGGGTTAATTAACCCCCAAGTAACAGAGCCAGAGACCCTCGAGGCCGGGCGGGGGCTGTCTGAGCATGTGTGTGTCCAGGTCATGGCCGTTGGTCCCTCGGCACCAGGGGCTTGCGGACCCCTGCCGCCTCAGCCTTGTCTTTGGAGGAGGCTGATGCTCGGGCTGTTCCGTATGATTGCCTCAGATTTGAGCAGATCCTCTAATCACACATCGGCAAATCCTGTCTGGGAGAGGCTCTATTAATACCCTTGCTATTTTTTTTGCTGTGCTCCATTTTATAAATGTATATATATATATATATATATATATATATATACGTTTTTTGCAAATATGGTTCAAACATTCTTGTCTTTTAAGGGGAGAAAACAAAGACAGAGCTTCCTAATTATTTTCAATGATATCCTGTACAAGATACCCTCTTAAACATTCTGAATAGAGTTCGAATTACTTATCTTTCCTTCTTCCTTTGAAAATATCCCCAAACCCACAGCTGGCCAGCTCAGCGTCCCTGGAAGGGAAAGGACAGCTGAAGTTCACGACGGGCCGCTGGAGCCCGCATCACAACTGCTCCCAGGTGGCCACGGCGAATGACACGGCCATCCGAGGGTGGGATACGCGGACCATGAGGTCAGTGCCAGCGGACCGGACTCGCGTCCGGAGCCCCGCCCCGCCCCGCCCCGCCCGCCCCACCCCTGTCCTCCTGGCTCGGGTCGGGTCAGATCTGTTGGGGGCCACACGGCCGGTCTGTGTCCGTCTTGGTGTCGAAGGGAGTTGCACAGCCGCCTTCCTCCTCTGACCCCGCCTTCAGGACACCAGGGGCTGTGGGTCCAAGCCCCTCACTGGTGGTCTGGCTCCTCTGGGTGCCCTTCGGCGGCCATGGTCGCCGTTGGAGATCCGGGTCAGGCTTTCGCAGCAGCTCAGGCTCCAGACGGTGGCCGCAGGCTCCCGGGTCCTGTGATGGGCAACTCCAAGGTGAGGGCTGCTGTGTCTCCGGGGCGCATGCCAGAGGGTGATCACACTTTGTCACCTAAGTCATTACACAGACAGCCCGCGCTGCTAACGGAGCAGAGAGAGCAGCTTCTCTGCTCCAGGTGTGGTGTTGACGGGCAGAGGAGTGACGGGGTGCGCTCTGTTGTCATGGCAACGGGAGCACGGCAGTCTTTTCTAAGATACAGTTTATCCCCTCAGCACACCGTAATTTATCACTAAGCTGCAGAGACGGAGGTCGGGAAATAACTCCTGTTGCCTTCAAGGGCGGGGGCACCACCTTAAATCTCAGTCCGGGGCCCCCTGAAAGTGCAGGGGGTAATCCATAATCGACGTGTGTGTCTGTGCCGGGCTGTGCGGGGTTTGCTGTGAGGTGCTGAAAGCTGTGGGCTCAGACTGTGGGGACTCAGGACAGAATGCACGCCTCCAGGGCCTGTGGCCGTCTTTCCCTGTTCTCAGCGTTCCTGAAGGATGCTTTTGGAGGTCTATATGAAAACCTCGAAAGCTAAACTCACAGACCCCAAATCCAGGGCCTAGGGGGTGGCGCCCTGCAGCCCCCTTGCCCACCGTCCCTGGAGGGCGTCCCTGGGGTGCTGGGCAGCGGGTGAGCCGGGCTTTTCTCGACACAGTCTCTCTCCTGCCCACAGCCTGTGCACCTCCTCAGCTGGCTGCTTCCGGCGCTGCTTGGGGGGTTCACGGGGCTTTTGTGTTCAGGCCGCCGCGCCTAGAGCCGGCAGGAAAGCCTGGGTCAGCACTCCGCAGGCCCTGGGACCTCAGCAGGCTTGGTTTTATCCATTTCCCTGCTTCCCTCTCAAGATCTTGAGGCTTGGGCTTCTTGTTTTAGGAAGAAATTACTAGGCTATTGGAAAGGCACAGGATTAGAAACCAGTTCCCGATTTAAGTGGCTTTGGGCCGGAAAACCCAGCCTGGGAACAAAGATGGAAAAGACTAAGTCGTTGCTGTGAGTGGGAGCATGGAGGCCTGGGGTGCTGCTCCCTGGGGGCTGCAGGGAGCACGTGACCCAGCGCCTGAAGGAGGGGATGCTCCCTCCGAGTAGCACGCGGAGAGGGCGGAATGATGGGCATGTCCTGGGGCCGGGCTAGGCCTCGTCCATCCTGCTGGACGCAGGCCTCTTGTCCAAAGCCGCTGTCCCGCCTCAGGATGACCGCTCCTCTGGTTTGGGTGTGTGACGTGAGAGGGGGTCGCGGTAGAGACGGAACAGTGTAATTCCACACTGTGTGAGAGGCGGCTTGGAGCTGGGTGGTGGGGCATCAGTCAGGTCTGTGTGTGTGTGTGTGTGTGCGCACCTGTGTGTGTGTGCCTGCTCTTCTGTGCACATGTGTGTGGGCATGTACACCCGTATGTGTGGGCACATGTACGCATACGGGCACACACGTGTGTGCGCTATGTGCATTCCGTACATATGTGCACACCTGCACGTATGTTGTTCTCCTCTGCACATGTGTGTGGGCATGTACACCTGTATGTGTGGACACATGTACCTGTGTGGGCACACCCGTGCATGTGTGCTGTGTGCATTGTGTACACGCGTGTGTGCATGCACACACATGTGCACGTGTGCACTCTAAACAGCTGTGGCCGACTCAGCCCCTCCCACCGCTGTGTCGGCTGTGTGTGTAGGTGAGGGACGGGCCTGGCCGTGACAGGCAGTCTCCCTCAGTGTTTCTATAGCTTCTCCTGCTTCTCCTTCCTTTTCTGTCTCTGCGTCTCCCGACACCGTCAGCACCGTATCCTGCTTTCCACCCCCTTTCTGTGTCTCTGGTCTTTCTGGACGTGGGCTGTCCAGTCTGTCTCTGCTCCTCCGTGACAGTCCCCTCCCTCTGGCTCCCTCTCATCAAGATGCCAGGTCACCCCCTTGAGAGCTGCCAGGCAGCCCCCATCTGCAGGGTCACAGGTGTGGACCGCGAGCAGGAGCCCCCAGCCTGGACCCCACGCTGGCCAGGGTCTGGGAGGGGATGTGGGGGGCAGTGCTTCCCATGTCCCCCCTCTTACCTGTGTGTCCACTGCCCGCTCCCAGCCAGATCTACTGCATCGAGAGCGCTCACGGCCAGCTGGTGCGGGACCTGGATTTCAATCCCAACAAGCAGTACTACCTGGCCAGCTGCGGGGACGACTGCAAGGTGAAGTTCTGGGACACCCGCAACGTCGCCGAACCCGTCAAGACCCTGGAGGAGCACTCCCACTGGTGCGTGCCTGGCGGGGGGGGGGGCGGTAATTAGGTGATTTATCTTGCTGATTACGTCACCATTTGGAAAGGCAGATACCAGCCTAGTTTGTGCTGCTGTGACTCATTCAATCAACCAGTTTTATTTTTGCTGAAGAAATACTAATTCCAAATCTGAATGTGATTCATAAATGTAGGAAAAGAAAAACATTAGATTCTGTCTTCTCTTGAAATAGTGCTGGTTCATGTATGCAAAAATGAACGTGCACAGATGTTCCTGGGGCATTGTGCGCCACGCAGGGGTGCAGACCCCCAGTGCCCAGTGGCAGGAGGTCAGATAGGTCAGTCCAGCAGCATCCATGTGGGGGATGGTGAGGGTGTGAGGCAGGGCTGGGCGCGCAGCACGAAGTGCACCCAAGACCCGCCGTTCTCCCTAATGTGTCGTTTCTGTGCGTTCACCACGTGCTGGGGGCTTTTTGCTAAGTGAAAGAGATCAAGTTGGAGAAAATCGTGCATAGTGTGAGCCAGTTTTTATCCAAATAAAGCATGTTGTGTGTGCATATGTGTGTGTACGCTTGTCTGGATGCATATGTGTGCCTGTGTGTGCTTATGTCTGTCTGCATGTCAGTGTGGACTGCTGTGTGCATGTACGTGTGTGTGCTTGTGTCTGTGTACTGCTGTGGGCGTGTACACTTCTGTGTGTGCACATGTGTGTGCTCATGTGTATTTACCATTTGAATGCTGGAGTACAGTTGAGACAGTTCGGTCATTCCTGCAATCCGGGAAGAAGCTCCCGTCCCCTGGACCCGAGTGGGCTGTCTGGCTGTCTGCTGCCCATCCCCCAGCCCCGGGTCTGCAGCAGCTGCTGAGCGGGCGGCTCAGCACAGTGAGCTCGGGTCCTGTGGGTCAGAAGGAAGCTGGGCCTAGTGACCAGACCAGGCGTGAGGGCAGCCCTGGCCGGGGCAGTGTTCCTGGAGGCCACCCGGGGCGGGCTCGTGTCTCGGTCGTCTCTAGTCCACGCTGTGCTTCTCAGGCGGTTACGACCTTGGGCGCCCTGGGAAGCCCGCGTGCACGCTGCGCGGTGAGTCCCGTGGGCCCCCCTGCGGTCCCTGACCTTTGGCGCCCTGGGAAGCCCGCGTGCACGCTGCGTGGTGAGTCCCGTGGGCCCCCCTGCGGTCCCTGACCTTGGGCGCCCTGGGAAGCCCGCGTGCACGCTGCGCGGTGAGTCCCGTGGGCCCCCCTGCGGTCCCTGCTGCCGTCTGGTTGTCTCTCTGTCAGTCGGGATTTACAAGGTTTACGGCTGCGCTGCGAGCCTGCCCCTGCTGACCACCACCCGGTGTTGGCCTCAGCGGGACGAGGCTGCCCCGTCCAGGAGGGCCGGTGGTCCCAGCGCCCTCTCCCTCTGCCCCCAGGGTGTGGAACGTCCGCTACAACCACTCGCACGACCAGCTGGTCCTCACGGGCAGCAGCGACAGCAGAGTCATCCTCTCCAACATGGTGTCCATCTCCTCCGAGCCCTTCGGCCACCTGGTGGACGACGACGACCTGAGTGACCAGGAGGAGCGCCGTCTGGAGGAGAAGTAAGCACGTGCGACGGGCGGCCCAGGATTGCGGGAGCGTCTCCGGGTCCCTGTGGTGGTATCGGGCGTGTGGGTGATGGGGTCGGGTGGCTCAGCAACGCCGTCTGGTGTGGCCTCTGAAACACGTGTCTGTCCACGTTCTTGCCGAGCTTCACAGGTGAGGTTGTGAGGACCACGGCTGGTCTGTGCCCTCGGGAGTGAGCCGTGGCCCCCGCTGGCCCTCAGGATGCCCCATGGGGCAGACTGCACTGGCGTCCCTCCTCGCTGTGCCGTCCTGGGTCAGGTTCTGGCCCATCTGCCCTTGCTGCCAGGTGGCAGGGTGGGACTGCAGGCCCAGATGCGCTCCGTCCCCCACCCCGCTTCCCCTGAGAGACCCCGAGGTGGTACTGGGACCTCTTCATGGAGCCTGCCCTGACAGCCACACCATCTTGTCTTGGTGGTGTCTTTTCCCTGGACCTTCCAACCCTGCTTGCGTCTGCTCAGGGGCCCTCTCTTCACCCTGGGGCCCAGGCCCCAAGACTTGTGGGGCCCTGGGCTTTGGGGCTCACGCAGGGCACCCTGGTCCAGGGCGGCGACACCCAGGAAGGCCGGTGCCCTGTGTCAGCAGCCTGCGTATTGAAGGAGACGCCCCTTGCTCTGGGGAGGAAGTGTCTCTGTGTGTGGTGGCTGGCTTCTGGTGTGCGGGAGCATGATTCAGGCCTCCCTGGAGTCGGATCCGGGGCTGGGGGTCTGGAGTAGAGCCCATTGAGTCAGGCAGCCTGAGCCCTGGAGCGCAAGAGGGCTTGTCTTCCTGTCCTGACCTTCCTCACTCTCTGCTGTCGTCTGATTGCTTCCACTGCCCCATGACCGCCCAAGTGAAAGTGAAAGCTGCTCAGTCGTGTCTGACTCTTTGGTGTACCGCATAGATACACAGGCCATGGGACTCTTCAGGCCAGAGTACCGGAGTGGGTAGCCTTTGCCTTCTCCAGGGGATCTTCCCAACCCAGGTATTGAACCCAGGTCTCCTGCATCGCGGTCTGATTCTTTACCAGCTGAGCCACCAGGGAAGCCCAAGAATACTGGAGTGGGTAGCCTATCCCTTCTCCAGTGGATTTTCACAACCCAGGGATCTAACCCGGGTCTCCTGCACTGCAGGAGGATTCTTTACCAACTGAGTTACAGGGAAAAATCCCCATGTGAGAGGCTGACTTGGCAGTGACCTGTCGATCATCTCCCTTGACGCCGTCATTTTTCGTTCAGATGCTGGGAAACACAGCATTTAGACACAACTGCGGTGGCTTCAGTCCAGCGGCCTGCCACGTGCAGGGCTTGGGGGTTCTCTGCTGTCCTGTCTGCTCTCGGCCAGGCAGAAGTCTGTGTCCTGTCTGTACCGGAAACAGAGCCAGCAGCCGCCTCGTTGGCCCTGAGTGGTCCAGGGGTCCCACCTGCCTGTGGCAGCTTCAGACAAGCTCACCAGGAGGGGAGGCAGGCATGCGGCTGGCAGGCGTGCCCGGTGATGGCATCATTGTGAGCTGGCTCAGTTTCCTGCCAGCCTGCTCCTGGGTTTGATCCACACGTCTTAGTGATTCGGGGGAACGGAATCCCCTTAAGGACTTGTAGGAAGGGTTTGTACCAGGCTGCCTGCTGGCCACTGCAGGCCGGCTTCCTGGGAGGACAGGGCTGGGGGACTAGTGGGATCCTGAGCCCAAGACCAGGGGGCACGCGTGGCAGGGTCTCCTGAGAAGGGTCCCGGAGCCCAGGACCAGGGGGCACGTGGGGCGGGGTCTCCCGAGAAGGGCCTCGGAGCCCGAGACCAGGGGGCAGGCAGGGCAGGGTTTCCTGAGAAGAGTCCTGGAGCCCCGGATCAGGGGGCAGGCGGGGCAGGGTCTCCCGAGAAGGGTCCCGGAGACCAGGACCAGGGGGCACGCAGGGCGGGGTCTCCCGAGAAGGGTCCTGGAGCCGGGGAGGAGGGGCTCGCGGGGTGGGGTCTCCCGAGAAGTGTCCTGGAGTGCAGGGACTTGGGGTACACGGGGCGGGGTCTCCCGAGAAGGGTCCCACGTGCTGAGAGTGCGGATGAGATGGGAGGCAGCGCCCAAGGCCCTCCGGCAAAACAGCTGCAGGCCTGTGCTCTCTGCAGCTGGGTGGGCGGCGCAGCTCCGCAGGCCCCCAGGGGTCTGCGTGTGTGAGTGCCGTCCGCCCGGCGTCCCAGGGAAGGGACACATGAGCCCCGTTTGTAGGCGTTGATGGGAAGTCAAAACCCCAGCTAGGACCTGCTGGCCCTTCCCGCCGGTTCCGGCCAGCCCCGCACCTGGTCCAGGCTGGGGCTCCCTCTGCCCACCCCTGGACTGTGCTGTTTGGTCCCCAGGTCCCTCTGTCAGACACCACCAGACCATCAGCCGTTCTCCACTCAGCCACCGTCCGCTGAGCACAAGCACGTCCTGCTCCAGGGCTAATGGAGGAGGTGTCGGGCAGTGGATGGCACCCCACCTTGCCCGTAGGGCCCTCTAGGGGTGGCCCTGGGCTCCTGCCCCCAGGAGGAGGTGTCGGGCAGTAGATGGCCACCCACTGCCCTGAGACCCCTCTGGGGTGGCCCTGGGCTCTGCCTCCAACAGGAGGTGTTTGGCAGTAGACGCCCCCCTGCCCCTCCCCCGGGCTCCTGGGACCAGGCCTGCGGCTGGGGCAGGGCACCCGCCCCTCACATGTGTCTGTGCCTTGCAGGAGCCAGGAGCCCCCGCAGGACAGTGTCATCGCCACCTACGAGGAACACGAGGACAGTGTGTACGCCGTGGACTGGTCCTCAGCTGACCCCTGGCTGTTCGCCTCCCTGAGCTATGACGGGAGGCTCGTCATCAACCGCGTGCCCCGGGCGCTGAAGTACCACATCCTGCTGTAAGCGCCGGGCTGCTGCGGGACTGCAGCCGCGGCGTGTGGGGCCCAGGCTTTCCAGGCAGAGCCCCGTCAGACGCAGGTGCCCATGAACAGTGACAGGGCTTCTGCCCGCTGGCCTCTGTGCCTGCCATCTCTGCCCCGGAGACCAACACAGGTGCCCAGGCCGAGCGGGGCGCACGCGCTCCTCCTGCTCTGAGGGCTGTTGGGCGTTTCCCTGTGATTTGTTTCCCTGACGTCGACTTCATCTTCTCGCGAGAGTAAATGGAATAACAGCAGCCGTGCCCGCTGGCGTCCTCCCTGGGGCTCCGCTCGGTCTTCCTTGTCTCAGCCCGGAGGACGGGCCGGTGGGCCTGCCCCACCCGGGGGTCGCTGACGCTGCCGGTGCCCCGAGTCTGCCCCGGCCGAGGCCCCGTCCCTGGCCGCCACGCTCCCTGGGTCCCGCGCTGTGAGGCTGATGGCCTCCTTGTCACCGCGCGGTCACGGCCTGCCTCGGTCACCCGGACGCCTTCCCACTAAGCCCTAGGTTGTCGGTGAACCCCTCTCCTGGGTGCCCTCCGTGGGGCCAGCGCGTTCAGCTTGGAGAGGCTGGCCCTGCACGCTCTCCCCCGACGACGCTGGAGGACCAGCAGCGTCACCTCATTCACACTCGGCACCGACTGAACGCGTGTGGACTCTGGTGCTGGGATGCAGGCCTGGGCTGGCCCTCTGGCTCTCGGCAGTGGGTCCCTCCAGTCTGCGGGCCAGGTGGGAACCCAGAGTCAAGGCAGAGGGAAGGTGGGCTACAGACCCTCGGTCCTCAAAACTCAAAAAATTGAAGCTTGCTCCCCGGTGGCTCCAGCCAGAGGTGGACCTGAGCCCTGCCTGGGACCGTCCACGTGGCCACAGCAGGGCAACACCCAGGCCCACGCGCCCAGGAGGGTGGCCCCGAGTCCAGCTGCCCTGACGCGGACATGCGGTGACCTGGGGTTTCCAGCGTCACCGTCACCCAGTCTTGGCGGCTGCCCTGCCCCACCTGTCCCGCCCACCTCCCCTCCCCGTTGTCCCTGGCCCGTCCCGCCCACCTCCCCTCCCCTCCCCTGAGACCTAGTCCAGCTGTCACTTCTCCTCTGAGGCGCCTCCCAGGACTCCAGCCCCTTGGTCAGCCTCGCGTCTTCCTGCCTGAGTAGTGTGCAGAGGTTCCTCAGCCAGCGCACCCTGAGCCTGCCGGGGTCCGGCAGGACCGCACGAGGCATGCCCCTTCTGCAGGGCTGGGCAGACAGTGAGGGCTCCCTGCACAGGGTTCTGGGGCGCAGGCCCGGCCCAGCGCCGGTCATTGGGTGTCCCCAGGGACACCTCGGTTACCTCTGGTGAGAACTGGATGCCTTCACAGCTCTATGTGGGAGTAAATTAATTTATCACTTAGGACCCTAAGTGTGTATGGCCATTAATGGTCATCTTAGTAGGAACACATGCAGGTCAGTCCATTTTAAAATATTCTAAAATTGCAAAAGATCAGAAATCATATGTGTTGGGAAAGGTAAAATCTCTCTCCCCTTTCTAGTTTCTTCTGTCTGATTTAAGAATTAACAGGAGACAGACGACAGGAGAAAATCAGATTTAATTCCATAGGTGCAGAGTCCCTGTGAGCAAACCGGGACCCAGGACGGGCTGGGCACGAGGCTCCTGAGCATCTGGCGGCGGGGAGGGTCTCACGGGGAGGAAACGGTTTGCTGGGCCACGCGGAGAGGCAGGACGTGGCAGGACTTTGGTCTCTGTGAGTCCCCCCTCCCGGCCGTGTACTGTGCGGACATCTCTGGTGATTCTGCACTCTGTGGGCTGGACTCCCCTAGGTAGGAATAAAAGTCAGACTTCCGGCCCGCATGTGGGCTGCCTGGGCCCTGGCTGGGCAAGAGGAGACGCTGTCACACCGCGAGCAGGGCGGCGCCAGGCTGCTCAGCAGGGCTGCAGGCTCCCTCCACGCTTACACATCCGGCTGTGAATGTGGTGAAATGCCGTGAGAACAGCGCGTATTCCCTGGGTCTGGCTGCACTCGGGATATGTTTCTCCCTGAGCTGGTGTGTCCAGAGCTCGGTGTGATTCCCCCTCCGACTCCCACCCCTGGGTCAGCAGGAGAGGGGCCAGCGGAGAACGGCAGGTCCCCAGCACCCGGCCGGCGTGCGGCTGTAAACTGAGTCGCTTCCGCCAGGTGTCAGTGTTGGCAACGTCGGACCTTACTGGTCCCTTTGCTTTGTCCTCTGGCGGTGCCCCAGTGAGCTGGGCGACCCTTCTGTCTCCTGAGACCCACATCACCCCTGAGTGCAGGGCTGGGGCAGGGAAGGCCCCCGGGAAAAAGCCCAGCTCGGGCGGAGCAGACCCAGGCCAGAGGCTGGGCAGAGGTTGTCAGATGTGTGCAGAGCCCTGCCGGCCAGCATGGTTGCTGACCTTGGGCCTTGCATGCCTCCAGGGGCAACAGATCTGATCTTGGGACACCCCCATAAAGTCTCCAGGTTACCAAGCCTGGGGGTACATTGGATGGGCAGGAGCGGGGCGGGGACGTGCGTCAGAACAGGACCAGGCTCTCCCATCTGAGGTAGGGGTGTCCAGAGGGGCTGCAGCTGTGGGGGGGGGGGGGGGGGGGGGGGGGTGGGGGGAAGGGGACGGGTGGGGGGGGGGTCTTGGGGGTGGAGCCCTGGCCCCTTTGCCCTGGGGTCCACGTGCTGGACTGAGTAGGGGTGACTTGGACTTCTTTTCCAGCATCGCTGCATTCTCTGCCCAGCTGATGAGCCCCCAGCCAGGCCCGAGAGCTGCCCCTGCCCTCTGCCGGCCCAGAGCTGCTGCTGCCCTCCCAGGACCGGCCTGTGGGGGGAGGGCCGTGGGTGGGGGCCTCATGGGGCCCCAGAATCCTGCCCTGCCTGTCAGGTGTCTTCACGGGGTCGGCAGGGATCCCTGCTGTGGTTGATCACTAACCTCGGTTAGGAGGAGCGGGGGTGCTGTGTACACACCCACATTAGAGAGACGGGCCCGGGATCGACCCGCGTCCCATGCACACCCTAGGAAGCCCCTCATCGCCACGGCTCACCTGGCTCAGGTGCACAGGGAAGTGTCCTCGTCTGCGGCCCCGAATGTCTCTGGAGGGAGGCGCTTGCCCTGGAGGCGGGCGGTGAGCAGCAGTTCACAGGGGCCAAGGCAGGAGGACATCAGCCTGCGTCCTGTCACCGCAGGCCACGAGCCGCTCAGGCTAAGGGAGGGGAGAACTGCTCAGCAGCCTGGCCCGGAGGGGCCAGTGTGGCGTGGGTGAGCCTTGGGCCTGCGGCTGAGGGAAGTCAGCGACTGCCTGACTACCCGAGGTGGCACCCTGCCACCACCCCTCCCCCCGACGGGCAGCTGCCGGGTGTGCAGCGGGTCAGCGGTGCGGATCTGTGCTTTCCCTGCCTCCCAGCTGTGCGGCCGCCTCTGACCTGCTAGGAGTCAGAGCCGTCAGGAGGCCAGGGCGCTTGGCGGGCTCTGAGTCCTGGGTGTCCGCGGAGCTCCCCACACGTGGTGGGGCGTGAGGGAGTCCCCGAGGGCCCCCGGAGGCTGGTGCCTGGCCCGAGGAAGGGCTCGTCTGCGCTGCAGAGGCCCCGCCCACCTGGCACCCCTGCCCCCGGCGCCCCTCCCACAGGGCCTTGTACAGCAGCTTCTTTCCCCAGCCTTGTTTTTTAAGTGCGATAAGAAACAGGCTATTTATCATGCTCTCCAGTAACAGAATCCAGACCCGGAGAGAGGAGCTCGTGAGCGCTGTTCCCGCCCAGCAGCTGCCTTATTTTCAGCCGTCCGAAGCTGATGGCCCATCCACTTTTTGATGTAGCCATGATCGGTTTAGGAGATTTAGACAGGATTTTTTTTCTATAGCGTGCAAAAAGAAAAATAGGACTGAATATATGAGAATGATGAATCCTCCCGACTTCTGTGTCTAAAATTGCTTCGAGGCAGGAGTTCTTGCACAATAATTCATGCCCTGTTGTGTCTTATGCTTAATAAGCGTGTGGAAAACGGTTATGTCGGAATTGCCTTTCCCTTGTCATTTGGTGCCGTCTCAATGGTGCTTGTGTGGTGGCTGCGGTGGGGGGGCTGGGTGCCCCCCACAGGAGCTGCTCGGGTCTGGGCACCTGCGGCCGGCGGGGGGACAGCTTGACCTGTGGCGGGACACTCCCCGTCCCGCCCCGGGGTGCTGCTGAGGGCATGGCCAGCTGGCGCTCGGCTGTCTCCAGACCGCAGGGCGGCCTTCAGCTCTGACCGTGACCGGGGACGTCGCGTTCTCCCTGGGAGGCACGGCCATCCTGCGGGACTGTCCTGGAGCCAGGCCTTGGCATAGATACTCATGTTTATATAGGGAACCAGGTCTGCTGCTGGCCCTGGGGGAGGTTCATTGTGTCAGATGGAGACGGCTGCAGGGCTCCACGGCGCCTTCGAGGGCAGAGGATGGCGGTGCTGTGGGCAGGTCCCTGACGCCACCCGGACTGCTGTGCTGCTTGCCTGGGTGAAGCCAGGCTCTGCGCTGATCCCAGGGCCGTTCACACCCAAGACCGCCCTGCTGACCCTGCACCTCTCACACCAACCTCACAGCAGCATTTCAAGCAGAAACGGGCAACATGGGTTTGCAGCCGGAGGGCCTGGGTTAGGCTCACAGCCCCTTTGCTGATGGGCACCCGGGGGAATCTCCATGTCCCAGGCCATGTTTCCTCATTTGTAGAAAGAGAAGGCCCTCGTCCTGAAGGCACAGCTTAGACTGATGAACACAAGGTCCAGGTGTTCAGTGAACTTACTCCAGATGTGATGATGGGAGGGTTTTGGTGACTGGTTCAATTTCCTTACTCATGGTTGGTCTGTGTAGGTTTTCCGTTTCCTCTTGGTAGGCTGCATGTTTCTAGGAATGTTCCCTTACCTTCTGGGTTACCCCGTCTGTTGGCATTTAATTGTTGATAGTGATCTCTTATCCTTTGTGTTTTTGTGGTATCAGTGATAACGCCTCCTCTTTCATTTCTGATTTTTTTTTTTAATTTGCATCCTCTCTTTTTTTCTTGGGGAATCTGGCTGAAGGTTTGCCAAGTCTGTTTAACTTTTCAAAGAAATGGCTGGTTGTGTCGGCCTTTATTGTTTTTCTCACCTTTATTATTTTCTTCCCCCTGCTAACTCTGAGCTTAGTTCTTTCTCTAATTCCCGAAGCTGAAAAGTTGCTTATGTGAGACTTTTCTTTATTCTTAATGGGAATATTTTATGCTTATCCTCAAATCATCTGTACCTAGCACGGTGCTAAGCGAACACTGGGCGTTTGGGCAAACTCTGGGAAATGGTGAGGGAGATGGTGAGGGACAGGGGGCCTGGCCTGCTGCAGCCGTGGGGCTGCAAAGAGCTGGACCCAGCTTAGTGACTGAACACCACTGTGGCTTAGCTGGCAAAGAATCCGCCTGCCATGGAGGAGACCTGGGTTTAATCCCTGGTTGGAAAGAGCCCCTGGAGAAGGGACAGGCTACCCACTCCAGTATTATGGCCTGGAGAATTGCATGGACTGTACAGTCATGGGGTCACAAGGACTTGGACACGAGTGAGCGGCCTTCACTCACTCACGAACAGCAACAACAGTCATACCAACGTGCAGCTGGGCCCTAAACCTCGAGAGACGGTTGTTACTCAGCGAACAGAGTTCACACCAAAAACAATCTGCACCTTAAACAAAACTGAAACACTTTAAGGGAATGTGTTAAATGGTGGCGTGACGACAGCTCGATGTCTTGCAGGTGGTCAGGGCAGAGCGCCAGAGGGCGGCCACACAGGTAGCAACCGAGCTCTTCCCTTCAGCAAACACGGGCTTCCCACGTGGTCAGTGGGTGAAGAATCTGTCTCCCAATGCGGGAGAGGCAGGTTTGATCTCTAGGTTGGGAAGATCCCCTGGTGGAGGAAATGGCAGCCCACTCCAGTGTTCTTGCCTGGAGAATCCCATGGACACAGGAGCCTGGCGGGCTGCAGTCCATGGGGTTGCACAGAGTCGGTCACAACTGAGCGTCTGAGCACAGCACTTGAGCAAATGTGTAATGGGCTCAGGCACTGGAGATGTGAAATTCTAGGGATAGAAGCAGGTAAAATTTTGTCCTGGTCAGAAGAGCTCACAGTTTAGTATCATTCAAAGCAACAGAGGATGTCAGCTGGGGCACCCATGTTGGGGACACTGAGTCTGAGCCCGGGGACCCCATGCCCTAGCGGCGATGGTCCCCACGGGGTGCTGGTAGGCGAAGCAGGGACGGGAGCCCTGGGCCCTGCGCCTCCTGTAGCTGCCGTGCGCCTGCCTGCCTGCCTCCTCAGGGAGGTTCCAGGGCTGATGCTCAGTGCTCCCCTGCCTGGGTGATTAAGACACGAGTAACTGGTTCACAAAATGCTGATGGGATCAGGACCCCACGGACGTCTGTGCCCCCGCAGCCAGTGCAGACCCCAGCTCACGGGGACTGCGCGGACTCCCCGGGGACACAGCCCCTCGGGCGCGCACACCGCGGGCACTCTGTCTTCACGACAGTCAGGCCGCATCCATCATCCTGCTGCGGGGATAAATCCATGTGACCTCACACATCCTTGTCTAAAAACTGCTAATGTGTGCTCCTTTTGAAATATTCAAGATGTTGGGTGTGATTAAACGGGAGACAGGTTAAGGTGAGTTACGGCTTTATTTAAACTTCAGCACGTTGGGGTCGACCTATTATGTGAAGGGACTGAAAGCGCTTAATAATCCAAGAGGGCAGGCACGGTGGATCAAGATGTGATGCATCGCCGTGCGGGTTAGAATCCATCCCAGGTGCCTTCAGGCAGGCGTTCTACCGAGACCTGGACGGGAGCCTGGCTGTTGCGTGCCCCCCGGAGGACTTGGCCTCATTCCCCATGCTCCTGGAGGCCCAGGATGGGTGGTGGGTGGGCGTGTGCCTGGGGCTCAAGGCTCCAGGGCAGCGTCCTGGAGCCCCCCCAGCCTCATGTTCTTGGAGCCCCTCCTCCCCAGCTGGTGGCCAGCATGCCGGACAGACCAGCCTCTGAAGAGCAGAGGGTCCACCTGCAGCCATCTGAGTTTCGTGAAGTCCTCACTGTCAATCTCCCTGCCTCATGCGTCGAAAATGTCCCCTGCCCCCGGGACCCCCTCCAGGGGAGGAGGAGCTGGATGAGGACTGAGCAGTCACTGTCGGCGTCTTCACTGCGCGCACGCTTCTTCACCCAGGGGGAGGGGAGGATTCGCTCAGCCTGCCTGTGGGGTTGCCGGAGGTCTGGACAGGCTCTGCGTGTGCAGGGGCCTTGCGGAGCTGGACTCCGGCCTGAGCCTTTTGCAGGCGGGTGACCCACCTCCTGTGTGCCTCTGTCTCCCCATCCGTCAAGTGGGGACAGTGGTACCTACATGCGTAGCTGTGTCCTCGGGGTTCATGGTGTAACGTGTGGGAAGGACAGCACCTGGCTCGGTGCAGAACCTCAGCAGGTGGCAGCTTCTTACAGGTGGTCCCCACGACGGCACGGTCCCCCAGACCCTCGCTGCTGCTGTGCACCTCAGAGCCTGAGCCCAGGACCCTGGTTCCTGGGGACAGTCCCCTCCTGACGGGCCGTGTTTCCCAGGTTGGGTTGCTGTCTGTAACCGCACACACGGCCCCCACAGGGTCTTACCTTGTGCATCCGGAAAACTCCCCCATTGGATTCCTCTGAAGGGTGTGTGTTATGCTGCCCCCCGACCCCGTCACCGAGTAGAGTTAATTTCCTGGTGGGAGCGACCAGGGCGTCTCCCCCAATTTCTCCTATGACGAGTCAGCTCTGATTGGCACTTTGTAGTTACACACACTGGCATGGAAATGACAGGGACAGAGTGAAGGGACAAAGTAGGTGATGAGATAGTGAATCCCACTGGGTGATTGTAAATAGAAAAATACAGGAGACCCCTATAAGTTAATGATCACTCAAGAAAGCAGGTTTGTTTACCCACAAAACCACACAGGCTTGCTTAGCAACAAAACCATGCAGCAGAGGCTTGAGTGAGTGAAAGGTGCTCAGTCGTGTCCGACTCTTTGCGATCTCATGGACTATAGAGTCCATGGAATTCTCCAGGCCAGAATACTGGAGTGGGTAGCCTTTCCTTTCTCCAGGGGATCGTCCCAACCCAGGGATTGAACCCAGGTCTCCCGCATCCATAAGGGAAGCCCAAGAATACTGGAAGCCTGAGACGTGTCCCCAGACAATGGAACAGTGGTGGCGTGAGCCCCACATCCTGCCCATTGAGCTCAGCAAGTTCATGATCCCTATGTGTGGTAGTCGCTCAGTCTGTCTGACTCTTTTGCGACCTCATGGACTGTAGCCTGCCAGGCTCCTCTGTCCATGGGGTTCTCCAGGCCAGAATACTGGAGTGGGTGGCCTTTCCCTCCTCCAGGGGATCTTCTTGATCCAGGGATCGAACCCACGTCTCCTGCACTGCAGGCAGATGCTTTACCGTCTGAGCCACCAGGGAAGACCCTAGGACGCATGGAAAACAATAATGTGTGGACCTAGTTTGACCATGCAGGACAAGAAGACTCCGCTGCCCAATTTGGAGGAGGAGATGATGATGGAAGCATGATGTCTACTCAAGAAAGAAGGTCTTTTCCCCACCCCCACTTTGTCACGTTGATCACTGATGTTGGCGATTGCGGCCAAGATGGAGGACACACGTGAATCGGTCTCACTCAAACGTGAGTGTTGCACACGCCCACCTGCTGGTTTACTGAAGTGAGGAGTCTGGAAGGCCGCTGATTTACACTCTTACGAGGCCCCAGTGGGCCGGCTCCCTCCCCGGCCTCCCGGTCTCCAGGCGTGGTAGACTGTCTCCCATGCTGCAGTTCATGCAGCATGAACCGTTCCATGTGCAAGTCCGCACCTCTCTCCTCCTCTCCCCATCCACGGGGGAGACAGACAACTCTCATTTACGTCTCCTGCCTGCTGTGTGTAAACTGTTTCTTCCTGTTATGAAAGAAAGAGGAATCTGACTTACTGCCTCGGAACCACCCAAAGACCAGAAGCTGCAAGTTGGGATTCGGCCTCGGGGGATGAGGTGGGGAGGTGCTGTCGACCCCACACCGTGGGACCCCTGTGAGTGTGCACGTGGCCTGAGCTCTGGTAGGGGGCACCTTCGGGACGCACTGGGGGGACCCAGGGGTCTGTCAGGGAGGGCCGCTCAGCCCCTCGCACCTGCTGCCATCCAGTGGGGAACGGCACCCACGGGTGACCCTCATCTTCCTCTGGCTTCCGGCCAGGGCGGGGGGTACGGGTGATGCGGTGAAGGGCGCTGCCCTTTGAGAAATAACATGAAAACGTTCCAGAGTGAGACCTCTGCTCTCACCAGGGCCTTCAGTTCGGTCGCTCAGTCGTGTCCGACTCTTTGCGACCCCATGGACGGCAGCACGCCAGGCCTCCCTGTCCATCACCAACTCCCGGAGCTCACCCAGACTCACGTCCATCGAGTCCGTGATGCCATCCAGCCATCTCATCCTCTGTCAGCCCCTTCTCCTCCTGCCTTCAGCCTTTCCCAGCATCAGGATCTTTTCAAATAAGTCAGCTCTTTGCATCAGATGGCCAAAGAGTTGGAGTTTCAGTTTCAGCATCCGTCCTTGCCTTGGCTCCTCTCAAAGCCTTGCTGCACTTTCCCACGCACGTCCCCTGCCTGCACAGCTGCAAGTCAACCCCCTACCGAGGCAGTGCTTCTTTGGGGGCCTCTCCCTGCAGAGTTCCCCAGTGTTCCCCAAACCCCAGTTCTTTGGCTGGAAAGTCCTGGTTCAGCTGAGTCTTAGATCCAGCCCTCTCCCTCCCAAGTTGCTCAGGACTGGGTGGATTTCAAGGTGTATGGCAAGAGAAAAAAAGAAGAAAAATAAGCAAGGTCCTCCCCTTCCCCCCCGCAAATCCTCTGGGATGCAGGAGCCAATGTCCCAGTTACCCAGAGAGAGGTGGTTTTTTTCTGGGCATTTTAGGCGCTTCCCCCGTGGCTGAGACTAGCTTCGCAGTTGGAGCCCCTGTGGGGCAGGTCCAGGAGACAGAAGGGGAAAGAGACCCCGGGTACTGGACCCTCTGCCTCTCGGAGCCCCTTCCGTGCCTCCTGGCTCCCTGGGATTCTGAGCCCGGCTCATGGGGCGGAGCCGAGGTGGAGGAGGGAGGAGGTGCAGCCGCATCCAGGGCCAGCTGCTCCCTTCTTGCCCCCTCTTTCTGGCAGCGCTGCTTCATGGGGTCCTGCACGGCTGTCTGGGTCCCATCCGGGCGTCCAGCTCTGATCAGGGCAGGACAGCTCAGGGGGACCCGCTCCCTCTCAGCTGGCCCCAGAGGCGACTCCTCATCTTTGTTAAGAAGGAGAAAGGGAAGGAGTGAATCTGGGGGGTAGGTAGGCTCTCTGTAGAGATGAGTGGACCCCGCTTTCTTCTCTTGCGAGACTGAAGTTCCGTGTGGGTTGGCACGAGGTATTTTCGTGTTTTCTCTTCCTCTGATGTGCTTCCTGAAGAAGGGGATGGGTCCGGTAGCAGAGATGTGGGGGCGAGGCAGCGGACGCGCTGCTCCGGGTTCAGAGGCTCACCTGCGTCACGGGGGCCTCGCAACTGAGGCCCAGGCCTGTGCGGTGCCCGGTTCCGCGTCCCACAGGCCTCGTCCTTCCTGCTGCCGGGAAGTTCTCACTGCCGGCTGAACACGGAGGGTCAGCAAGGCCTCCGTGGCCTGTCTGGTCCAGCCACACGTCGGAGGAACCCTGGGTCCCTGGGGCCTCGTCAGCCCGTGGCGTGAGCGGCAGCGGGTGTGGCCCTGGGCTGAGACCTGCAGACGTCTGCGGTGCACCAGGATGTCTACCCTGACGGACCCCGCCTTACTGGGCCATCGCAACCCCTCCCTGCGTTGACCCCTGGGGAAAACAGCGGACTCCGATGCACTGCTTTCCATCTCATCTCAGTTTAGCCCCAGCTGATCGGGCACATGAGTTTGACCCCTTAGTCTTGCGTTTTTTTCCTTGGCACAGCAGCATGGTGAGATAAGCTGCAGGAATCTCTGGAAGGTTTTGAACTCCTCGGAGCAAAGACTCCCTAAGACAAGGTCTTATTATTCTCGTAATTTTGAGGCAAGTACCAATCTGCCAAGTACACAGAGAAAAATTATTCATCATCCCTTAACTTGGACAGGACGTAAGTACCGCCTTTGCCATTGGGATCTGCGGATCATTAAAAAGCATGGAGCTCTGCCTGCCAATCCCCACCCACCCCCCCATCACCGCCGCGCCCTTGAGTCCCACCCTTCAGGGGCATCGAGCCCGCCACAGCCGTCGGGAGCCCAAGACATGGATCTGCTTGGGGCGAGCCTGGCACGTGTGGGCCGTCCCTGCTACTGGTGAGACACAGGTTCATTAGGCCAGGCAGGCCTGGCAGGGAAGACCACGCCACCCGCGATTTGATGAGTGAGGTGCTTACCGTGTTTGGAAGCTCCTTAAAGAAGCCAGGTGCTGAAAGTGATCAGAGAACCGCTCACCAGCCTGGTCACGTGAGATGCAGCCACATGCGCTCAGCTCGATGCCAGGCGTCCCGGGGCACGGCCGCCCCCGCCTCCTGTGAGATGTGCTCAGCTCGATGCCAGGCGTCGTGGGGCATGGCCGCCCCCACCTCCTGTGAGAGGGTCCAGGCTGCGGGCCGTCATTGCCCTGGGGTGGCCCTCGGTCCCGATGACTGCAAGTCCCTGGGTAGTTCATTCTGTGTCCCTCCCTCTTCAGACCCAGCCAGACCCACAGCGTCAGGACCTTGGGGTGGGGGGTAGGAGAAGAAATCCGAGTCCCCCCCTTTATTTTGGGTTAGTGTCTTAGTTTGGTGTAGCTGAGGATGCTCACTGATCGTAAGAGATAACGCAGAGAGCCGCCTCCTCCATACTCTCTGCCCGGTTTCCCTCAGGCCTGGCAGGCCTACAGTCAGTCTCGCACCTGGATGGGGACGTGGATGCCGCCCCGTGGTCTCCTTCCCACGTCCCTGGTCTCCTCTGGGCTCGTCTGTAGCACCTCACACAGGTCAGAATGGCCGTCATCAAAACACACCTACACAGAGTAAGTGCTGGAGAGGGTGTGGGAAGAGGGAGCCCTCCTGCACAGTGGAGGGAATGTGAGCTGAGGCAGCCCCTGTGGAGACCCTAGGAATAAACCCCCCTGTGACCTGCGGCCTAGATGTCCATCGCGTTCTCAGTGGTCTCACCCCGTGTATCTGCCCCTGCCTCCTGGCTGGGAGACGTCTCCACCCCTGTCTGCAGTACCCAGAGCACCCTGAGGATGGGGGACGGACCCCATGAGGCTTTGCTGAGCGAACCATCTGGCGCCCGTGGGTGAGGGCTGAATCAGAGTGATCAGGATGCACTTGGCAAAATATGAGAGACCCTGCAGATATCTCATCCGGCCACACGGTGTGAGACAGTGTGCGGTGAGCCTCTTCTGACTGGAGGCGTGGGTCTGTCTTGACGTCCATCTGCGTGTGTGACGTGAGACAGATGCAGGTGGGTCTGCGTGAAATCATTAAAATTTAAGGCCATTCAAAGCGTCTCCAGGTACCCACTGCCGGGACTGACACCGGGCTACTTTTGTTGAGTTCCACTGAAGTCGGGGACCGTCGGCGGACGTGTCCCTCTGCAGATGCTCTGGGCACGCTGGGATCTGGTCTCTCTTTACCACTCCCCAGGGAAGGGAACCCCTGGGACCCGTATGGGAGGCTTAATCAGTCACCCGGCTTCATGAGGGTTTGGACCAAAACAGCTCGAACTCAGGTCCTGTAGGAACAGGGCATGGAGCGCAGACCTCTGTGTCCTATCCACGTCCAGCAGCGTTTTCCCAGCGAGGGGCCCCTTGCCTCCTGCAACTGATCCGGCGGCAGTTGTTGATAGTAACTTGGTGGTCGTGTGGTGTCTGGAGACGGCTCAGATGTGCTTCCAGGAGCCCTGCCTTTGGAGCCGAGCAGACACAGGTTCAAATCCTGGTCACACTGTCCTCAAACCCCAAACTCTGTGCATCAGTTTCCTTTTTGTGCATTTTCAGCAAGGATGCTCTTTCTTTCCTGGGGAGCGTGAAATGAGAGCGCTTATGAAAAGGCCAGCGCCGTGCTTGGTCTATAGTTGAAAGAGGTCTCCAGGTTTCCCACCCTCAACTGGTAGGAACCAGAAATCACGGCCCAATAATTTCTGGAGCATTTAGTACGAGGCAGAGCCAGAGGCAGCGTGGGTCAGCTCAGGGGCAGCCCGGCCCACACGGGTGCTGGCACCACCCAGGACTCATGAGACCTTCCAGTGGTCGGAAGGATAGAGAAGCTGGGTCATCCTCTGTCGTGAGGAAGAGGAGCTCACAGTTTCAGGGGAAAACCTCCCTAACAAGCGTGCACCCGGCGTGGTCTGCAGAAACCAGGGCCGGTCTCGACCACCGGCCGTGTAAGGAGGGACCGCCCCTGGAGTTAGCCCTGGGACCCTCTCTTCTGACGGAGGACGTCTGACCCGGAGGCCGCCCGGTGCACGGTGTCAGGACTCACGCCCCAGATGCCGGCCTGTGGGCGGGGCAGGTGGGGTGGACACGTCTTCCCTCCGGCGTCCGTGTGGGCGGGTCCCGAGGGCAGGCGCGTCCGCGTGCATGACGTCATGCTGCGTCATGCCGCGCCCCACGCCGCCCCGACTCCCGCTCTGCGGAGGCGGACCCCGGTAGGTGGGTGCCCCTTCTGAGGGACCCCGCGAGCGCCCTGCTCCTTGCCCGAGGTGAGGACACAGCGGGAGACGCCCTCGGTGAACCAGGGTGAGGGTCCTCACCGCGCTCGCGTCTGCCGGCTCCATCTTCAGGCCTCAGAGCCGGCGCTTCCGCCCCTGCGAGGGGCGTCCCATACCCGCCACCGAGCAGGAGAGGGTGGGGAGGCTTTCATAATATCGAGACGTGGATCCCTAGTTTATAAAAGCTCATATTTGAGGTTTGAAGTTCCTTTTGCAATTACTTTTTTGTTCAAGAGCCGTTGCTGTGTAGTCGCCCTTACGCATTAAGGCAGGCGTTCTTTCTGGGGGAGGCAGCACGTGCCCCCAGCCCGCTGCCGGGAGGGGCCCAGGCCCCGGGTGCACCCCCGCTCCCCGCCCCCGCCCCCAGAGACGGGCGTTTCTCCGCACATGTCCCAGGGCTATGCGAGCAGCAGCGTCCCCCCAACCTCGTCCTGCTCCTCTCCTCCCGGTGCTCCCCCACCCCGTCCTGCTCCTCCCCTCCCGGTGCTCCCCCACCCCCACCCCGTCCTGCTCCTCCCCTCCCGGTGCTCCCCTGACCCCGTCCTGCTCCTCGCCTCTCGGTGCTCCCCCACCCCGTCCTGCTCCTCCCCTCCCGGTGTTCCCCCACTCCCACCCCGTCCTGTTTCGTCCCCTCCCAGTGCTCCCCCCACCCCATCCTGCTTCTCCCCTCCGGGTGTTCTCCCACCCCACCCGATGCTCCCCTCACCCCACCCCATGCTCCCCTCACCCCCACCCCCTCCTTCTCCTCCCCTCCAGGCTGTGGGGTCCCATCCTGCTGCCTGGCCTGGTCCTGTTCACCCTTTCCCACCAGCTGAAGCCACCACCCCGTGGGGTGACGTGGTGGGTGATCACATGAGGGGTGATCCCTTCAGAGTCCTGTGGGTCTTTCACGAGGGTTGGAGGTGTATGGCCAGCCTAGCAACCTGCCTGAGCAGGTGAAGGTTGTGTCAGTGGACGTAGACCCTGACCTCTGGGGCCCGCGTGCTGGGGGTCACTGCCTCTAGGACTGGAGGGGCCTGGGAAGCCGTGGCCCTGCTCAGGCCTCCAGGACTGAACACAGGGAAGTCTCTAGAGACAGGGTGGCACCCGGGGATGTCACCTGAGGACAAGCTGGCATCCCCAGGGGAGCAGACCCAAGGCTGGAGGGTCAGGCGGGACCCCCCAGATGCGGTGCTCACCTCTGTGGGCCATGGCGGGGGTCCACACGTCTGGGAGCTGGGAGGGGCCCTGGGTGCTGAGGCAGATGAGGTCTGAGGAAGAAATGGAGTTTTCCAGAAAGCCTCTTCCTGTTGTCTGAGAAAGTCTCTGAGTCCTGGTGCTTTCTGTGGAGGAAACGTGGGCGTCTGCAGGGCGCCTGGCTGCGTCCCCGCGGTGGAGTGGAAAATCGCAGCTGGGTGCAGATGCATATTTAATAAAGCCTTTATCTCCCCTCCAGCCATCAGCCTGTGGCCTCTCTGAACTCAGAGAAGTGCACGCAGGGGGCATTTGAAGGTTACTTGGCTGCTGTTCTAATGGAACGGAAGAGCATGAATTCAGTTGTTAAAAATGTAAGAGGCAGAATGGGGCTCCCGAGAGATCAGGGCATCGGAGGCCAGGCCGTGGTGGGGCCAGCGTGGTGGGTGAGGCTCCTGCCAAAGCTGCCGTCTCAGCCTGGGTGCCTGGCATGGTCTGCAGATTCTGACTGTCCCCGTGTCCCTGCGGTGGGGAAGAGACCCTCAGTCCCTCCAACAGGGACCCCTTCCGGGCCCTTGCTTGACCTCCTTGTGAGCCCATGGCCCCAGTGGAAGCCCAGCATTCACGCTGATTCCAAGCCCACCCTCTCCTCCCTGGAGGACGCGCCGGCTCGGACAGAGACCTTGGCTGCTACTCGAGTTGGCAACCCCCGCCGGTGCCACCGGTGCCTGCAGGGCTCAGGCCAGACCCCGAGGTGGGTGCTGGCAGACAGGGTGAGGTGTGCAGAACATTGCAGACACAGGGGAGCCCTGGTCTGTCAGTTCAGTTCAGTCGCTCAGTTGTGTCTGACTCTGCGATCCCGTGGACTGGTGGTCTATGGAGCCGCCTTGAAGTTCTCTTCAAGGAGCTGCTCACGGTTCTCTTCTCTGCTCCTCACAGCAGCTGCATGAGCTCCAGCCATCATGTCTGTATCACATACAGGGGTCGAGGTAGGATCTGGGCATCAGTGTCCCTGCTGCCCTGGTCCTGGCATGTGGTAGTGAAAGTGAAAAGTGAAGTCACCCAGTCATGTCCGACTCTTAGCGACCCCATGGACTGCAGCCTACCAGGCTCCTCCATCCATGGGATTTTCCAGGCAAGAGTACTGGAGTGGGTTGCCATTGCCTTGGTAGATCCCCAAAGTCCCGACTCCTCTCAGGATGAGGTTCTGCCTCGGTGAGACCCGCAGGGCCAGCACCGGGGGAGGAACATGTGGAGGACTGGCCCATGGTTTGCGATGACTTCTACAGGAAAACAGAAATGCAGTCCTGCTTTTCCAGCTGCCTTAAAATGCCCACCAGCTACCTGTCCACCTGTCTGTCCGTCCAAGGGCTGGGCCTCCCGCCGAGCGCCAGGGGTGCACAGACCTGCACCCAGGCTCTCGGGGTCTGTGGGCAGGGAGACAGGGAGCCCTTACCCTGGATGAGGCCGGGCACTGCCCCCAGCCTGGTGACAGGCACTTCCAGGGCCCAGGCTCCCGGGCTTATTGCAGTGCGTCTGGCAGGGACAGGTGGCCAGGACAGCTCACCAGGATGGGGCGGCCTGCTTCCCAGAGCCTTCCTCTCTGCTGGGACGAGGAGGCATGTTCTTGCCCACTGTCCACCGTGGGGAGGACATCACCAGGGCCGCTGATGCTTCCCAGCTGGAGCCATGAGGCTGGGCAGCCGGTACGTGAGTGGTGGGGGCAGCGCTGACCGTGACTGTCTTCTCCGAGAGTGGGGGTTGGGGGCCAGGAGTCAGGGGGAGCGGGGCTAAGGGGCCGCGATCGATGCGGGGTCCTGCACGTCGAGGTTTATCGAGTGTCTTCATTTATTTACACTGGTTCATCTCACCGAGGCCTCAGCCTGCTGATGGAAAACAGTGTCAAGCACCGTGCCGTCAGTAGTGATGAGGCTCGGGTCGGGGGTCATGATGAGGCTCGGGTCTGGGGGGTCATGATGAGGCTCGGGTCAGGGGTCAGGATGAGGCTCGGGTCGGGGGGTCAGGATGAGGCTCGGGTCTGGGGGGTCATGATGAGGCTCAGGTCGGGGGGTCAGGATGAGGCTCGGGTCGGGGGTCATGATGAGGCTCGGGTCTGGGGGGTCAGGGAGGGGAGGTCGGAGCAGGAAGGTGGGAGAAGCACTTTCACCCTTGCTGCCGCCTGCGCTGGGGACAGGCATCCGTGTGTCCATCGGGGGCCCCGCTTGCTCAGGCCCTGTGCACCTGTCCCATCTGCAGGCCGGCCCTGAGGGGGCTGATGCTGCTCCCGCCGCCCTGGACGTGCGGGGAGGTTGGACCCTCGCCTCGCCAGGTCACACGTGGGCCTGACTCGGTCCAGGCTGCTGTCCCGGGTGAGCTCCCGCCCCCACCCCCGTCCCGCCATGTGACTCGCCCAGGAGGAGCCCACGCAGCTGGGAAAGGACGGCTGAGTCTCAGTCCCCTGGGGCCAGGCAGTGAAACTGGAGGGACACCATTACGTCTGTGCTGGGACAGCGCGGCCATCACTGGCTCCCGCCCGGGGGGACAGCTGTCCGCGGCTTTCCTGATGGCCCTGTAAACCGTGTGCGGGCAGACCCTGTCTACCGCCGGGTCCCTGAGGGCCTGACTGACCTGCTCCAGGTCACGTGAGCAGTGCGTGCAGAGCTGGGAGTGCAGCGTGCCCTGCCCCAGATCCAGTCCCTGGGGCGTCCCCCTCCCGGGGCTCAGGTGTCGATAGGGGGCCCGTCCTGGCTCCAGACAAGTGTCCAAGGAGGTGAGGACCGTGGGGACACTCAAAGGCCATGCAGAGGCTGGCCGGCTTGTGTGGCCTGGGGCCCTTTCCCAACCGCTGGGCCAGCCTCCCCTCCCGGGTGGGGCCATGTCTTCTGCCCATGGCCCGCCTCTGATGCTCGGAAGGCTGGGTGTGCTGGCGTGACCCCTTGCAAGCCTGGTCGTGGGTAGGGGGGATGCCTAGCAGTCCTGCTTTTCCTCTGGGACCCTGGCTCCACCCTGTCCCCCTGGAGAAGGACACCATGTGGACAGAGAGACACCACCAGAGAACAGCATGCTCCAGGGACAAACCTGGCAAGACCCTGCAGGTGGGAGGAAGCCTCCGGCCCACTAAGCCAGTGGCAGACACCTGTCCAGTGAGCCTGGCTGAGTCGCTGACCCTCGGTGTTGCTAGTGATAATCAGTTGTGAGGGAAGCAGGAGGTTGTGGAGTGGTTTTTAAGAGATAAACCATGTGTGTTGTTAACTCATGGAGGACGGCAGGCAGATGGGGGTGGGGCGGGGGCTGAGGCCGTGGGTGCTCCCCGACCGAGCTGGACACACACCCAGGGGCCGTGTCTGAATGCCAGGTGTCCGGGGCAGGAGGCGGGGTGGGCTTCCGACTGGTGACCATTCGTGGAGGATAGAATCAGACTCAGATGGGAGAGGCAAGCTTAGCACGTGGGCCTTGGAGGAGCTCTCGGGGGTCTCCACCCGGCCGCCTCTACCCCAGACCAGAAGGTAAGGGAGGGCTTCCGGGGATCAGAGGGGGACAGGCCGTCACTGACTGAGCCAGGGGCCAGGCGTGGAGGGGGCAGTGAGCGCCTCGCCTGGCTTGGCATCGAGGAGGCCTTGCCCCCTGGACGTTTTCTCGGCAGGAAGGCTGTGTCCCAGGACAGAGACAGGACGCTCTCCATGGGGTTTCACTCCCGCTGATGCCCTGCGGAGCTTATTCAAGCCTCTCGTGTTCACGAGAGGCTAAGGGTGGGTCCGCCAACGAGCAGATTTGGAGACGGGTCAGCTGCTGCTGGAGACGCTGAGAGGCTGCAGGAGGACCTTGAGTGCCTGGGACGCAGGCGGCTTTGTCCTCCCTGCAGACCCGGGGTGAGGGGTGGGGGACGAGGGCTTGGGTGTTCTTAGTGCTCCTTATTGGGGAGGACAGTTCTGAAGGTCAGACTGAACGTGAAGCTCAGAGTTCTTGCAACAACAGCAAACGGGTTAAGAAATTCTAGCTTAGGTCTTCCTGCAGCTTCAGTTTCATTTCTCCTTGAGAATCTGGCTCATTCCCATCTGAAGAGTGTCCTACTCTGCCTGCCGGCACCGCAGGCTGTGTTTGGTGCTGGCTCTCTCCTAGGAATTCAGCGCTTTTCCCCCTTGTGAGGCTGAAATCCCTTGACAACCTCTCAGCAGCTCATCATCTCCCAGGAAGCCAGGCTCTCAGCATCGGATCTGAACTTGAATGCAGCCTAATCAGGGCTTCCCAGGTGGCTCACTGGTAAAGAATCCGCCTGCCAATGCAAGGGACGTAATAGACGTGGGTTCAGTTGTGGGTTGGGAAGATCCCCTGGAGGAGGGCATGGCAGCCCGCTCCAGTGTTCTTGCCTGGAGAGTCCCATGGACAGAGGAGCCTGGTGGGCTAGTCCATGGGGTCGCAAAGAGTTAGACACGATTCAAACGACTGAGCATGTACGCAGACCAACCACCTTGAGGATACAATTAATTACCTTGTTTCCTCATCTGTAAAACGGGGTTATGATGACCGCAACACAGGCTATCCTGAGATTTAAATGAAATTAAGCCACCAGTAAGCCCTCAGCACTATCCCTGACTCGTGATAAATGCTCAGGAAGGCTCCATCTTTCTCGCTGCTCTTGCTGTAATGATCAGCCTGCTTTTGCCACCGTGATGCTGCTCACAGCATCTCAGATCACAGAGGAGCTGTGCGTCTACACCCGCAGTGCTGACCTCTCCTGGGAGTCACGTCTACACCCGCAGTGCTGACCTCGCCCAGGGAAGTCACGTGGAGATGAAGAAGGCTGAAGCCATCTGCTGGTCCCATGTCCCCTGGAGTCTCTGTGGATCCGCGACTGCCCTCCTTTCAACCAATGCTGTGATTTTGGCTGTAATCTCTGTCTCTTCTCTCATGAAAGATGCATTTTGCGTGACAGCTGAAAAGAAAGAAGGAAACTTAGCAGTGAGGAAGAGCCGTAGGAGCCTGAGGGTCCTGCCGGGCTCGGCACCCTCTGACGAGCCCCTAGAGCTCCTCTGAAGCACGTGGGTTTCACGATTGAGGTTTTCTGTCTTTCCTGCTGTAGCGCTGATCCTCACCTGACAGAAGGGGCGTGACGGTCAGAGGAAGGGCCCTGGTTTGCTGTTACAAACAGCTTTATGGAGCTGAGATTTGCATACACTAGAAAGCTCACCTGCTCCTAGCGTACAATTCAGTGGGGGTTAGTATGTTTGCAGAGCTGTACAGCCAACCCCAGTGTAATTTCAGGACTCTGCTGGCTCCCTGAGAAGTAATGTCAGGCTGCTTATACTCACTCCCTGGCAACATCGGCCCTGGCTTAAAACTCAGCATTCAAAACCTGAAAACCGTGGCATCCTGCCCCCTCACTTCATGGCAAATAGACGGGGAAAAGTGGAAACAGTGACATTTTATTTTCTTGGGCTCCAAAATCACAGTGGATGGTGACTGCAGCTACGAAATTAAGAGACACTTGCTCCTTGGAAGAAAAGCTATGACAACCCTAGAGAGTGTGTTAAAAAGCAGAGACATCATTTTGCTGACAAAGGTCTGTTTAGCCAAAGCTGTGGTTTTCCCAGTAGTCATGTATGGATGTGAAAGTTGGACCATTAAGAAGGCTGAAAACCGAAGAATTGATGCTTTTGAACTTTGCTGTTGGAGAAGACTCTTGGGAGTCTTCAGTCATGTCCGACTCTGTGTGACTCTATGGACTATATAGCCCGCCAGGCTCCTCTGTCATGGGGATTCTCCAGGCAGGAATGCTGGAGTGGGTTGCCGTGCCCTCCTCCAGGGGGTCTTCCTGACCCAGGGACCACACCGGTGTCTCTTCCATCCCTGTGCTGGTGAGCGGGATCTTCACCGCTGGCACTGTCCGTGCTTCACTCGGGGCCTCATGGAAGTGAAGCTACATGTGCCTGTCTGCTTGTGTCTGGCTTGTTCCTCTGAGTACAATGTCTTCAAGCTTCATCTGTGCTGCAGCGTGGGTCAGAATTTCCTTCCTTTTGAAGCGTGAGTAGTATTCCACTGCGTGGATGGACCACATTGTGTTCGTCCACTTATTTATCTATAGACACGGGATTGCCTCCACATCGGGCTGTTGCAGGAATGCTGCTGTGAGCTCAGTGTACAGATGTGAGCCCTGTCCTGAGCTCTTTGGGGTGTACTCAGGAGTGAAGTGCTGGATCACTTGGCAGTTCTGTTTTTGGGTTTTTGAAGAACACCCACTGTTTTCCCCTGCCATGGCGGAGTTCCTCACGCTGGCTCCTGGCATTCCCCAGTGTTGCTTTCCCTTTGGCCATGCCCAAGGGGTCCAGACCTGGTTCTCTCTTTAGGGCTGGGAGTAAAGGGTGGACGCAGGTGTCCTGGACCCTCCAGGGGTCCACGGCCTGAGCTTCCAGCTCCAGGGAAGATGGTGACTGCTCAGAGCTGGGGGGCCTGCCTCCTGCTCAGCAGGCTCCTAGGTCTGGGGCAGTGGCGTGGAGGGAGCAGGCAGTGTCCTGCTTGTGGTGGATGTGCCGCGTGGAAGGTGGGTTGGCAGGGCTGAAGCTGGAATCACGGGTCTCCCTGATCCTGGAGACCAGGCTGAGGGGCCACATCCCAGGGTGGGCAAGCAGACGCCACTGCCGGGGCAGGACCCCACAGGGCCCCTGGTACATGGTGTCTGAACCATGGAGCCCTTGCATGTGGAAGGAAAGGGGGTTAAAACCTCGTGTCTGCTGAGACGCGAGTCTGACCATGATGGTCTCCCAGCCTCAGCTTAGTGAGAAAGACAGACGGCAGTCAGTGGTGCTCAGGGAGGCAGCACCGGCCTCCAATCCCGACGCCTCGCACAGACCGCTGGCCGAGTCCCGCCAGACACCTGCCACCAGCCGAAAGGCCTTGTGTCACAGCTGGGGATCGTGGGTTTTGTTTTTTTCTCTAAATGAAGTGGGCATTGAGGGGCTGGATGGCCGACACCTCTGTGGAAACTGGAGTCATTCCAGCCGTCAGCTTGGTGTGCACATGTTTATATGTGTACACATGTATGCACACATGTGAAAACCATGCATGTACACGTTTAGGCATGTGTGCATGCACATACGTATGCACTACAGGTGACTACATGTACACGTATGCACACGTGTATACGCACGTGCACACACGTGTATGCACACGCACACGTGCATGTATGTGTGTGCACACGTGCACGTGTGTATGCACACATGACCACGTGTACACAGGTGTGTGCATGTGCGTACACAGGTGTGTACATGTGTGTACATGCGTACATATACACACACGTGTGCATGTGCATGCACATATGCGTGTGTGTACATGTGTGTATATGTGTGCGTGGGTATGTGCGTGTGTGCATGAACCTTGTACTGTGCTTGGACGCACAGGACTCAAAGAGGCAGGTCTGTGTTTTCTCCTGACTGTTTCCTCTCCATTTTCCATTTTATCATTTTAACGAATCCCAGGGCTCCTCGGCTCCAGCCTGGCCGGTGTCTGGACCCTGCCTGTGGAGCGTCTGGCGACACTGAAAGGCAGACGTGGCCTCAGGTGCCCCTTCTCAGGGCCCGGGGCTGCAGCCCTGCTCTGTCCTCAGGCATGTGCTGACTCTCTGAGGTGGAGTGCCCTACTTTGTGGGAAGCAGGAAAATGTAAATGCAGGGCAGAGAGGTGAGGGGGGCTCGCCCTCACGGCTTCCAAGCTAATGGGCTTTTCACTGCCTTCTTCCGTCGGGCAGCGTGTCTGTGAGGAGGCCAGCCTGTGAGCGCATCCTCTGAGGCCACAGTCCCTGCAGCTTGAACTGACCTTGTGCAGAGCTTCTCCTCTCGTCCAGCTATTGATTCTTTAATGGTGTCTAATGATGTAAGGAAGCTGCTGGCTGGGAGTTTCACTGCCATTGATCGGGCCTTAAAGGGTCATGTGGGACCCACTGGCCCACATCCTGGGGTCTGAGCCCCCATGGACCCAGCCTCACCCCAGGGCCCCCATCCTCCCAGCTCCCCCTACCCCAGGGCCCCCCATCCTTCCAGTTCTCCCCTCACCCCAGGTCCCCCATCCTCCCAGCTACCCCCACCCCAGGGCCCCCATCCTCCCAGTTCCCCCCACCCCAGGGCCCCCCATCCTTCCAGTTCTCCCCTCACCCCAGGTCCCCCATCCTCCCAGTTCCCCCCCACCCCAGGTTCCCCCGTCCTCCCAGCTCCCCCCACCCCAGGGCCCCCCATCCTTCCAGTTCTCCCCCCACCCCATGGCCCCCCATCCTCCCAGTCCCCCCCACACCAGGGCCCACCGTCCTCCCAGCTCCCCTCACCCCAGGGCACCCTGTCTGTCTCTGGTGGAGGGCTCCAGGCTCCCGGCTGTGCCCCTGCTCCCGATGTACCCAGGGCCCCCGTCCTCCCAGCACCCCCCACCCCAGGGCCCCTATCCTCCCAGCTCCTCCCACCCCAGGGCCCCCATCCTTCCAGTTCTCCCCTCACCCCAGGTCCCCCACCCTCCCAGCTCCCCCCCACCCCAGGTCCCCCATCCTCCCAGCTCTCCCCACCCCAGGGCCCCCCATCCTTCCAGTTCTCCCCTTACCCCAGGTCCCCCATCCTCCCAGCTCCCCTCACCCCAGGGCACCCTGTCTGTCTCTGGTGGAGGGCTCCAGGCTCCCAGCTGTGCCCCTGCTCCCGATGTACCCAGGGCCCCCATCCTCCCAGCACCCCCCACCCCAGGGCCCCCGTCCTCCCAGCTGCCCCCATCCCAGGGCCCCCTGTCTGTCTCTGGTAGAGGGCTCCAGGCTCCTGGCCGTGCCCCTGCTCCTGATGTACCCAGGGCCCCCATCCTCCCAGCTCCCCCCACCCCAGGGCCCCTGTCCTCCCAGCTGCCCCCACCCCAGGGCCCCCATCCTCCCAGCTTCTCCCATCCCAGGGTCCCCCATCCTTCCAGTTCTCCCCTCACCCCAGGTCCCCCACCCTCCCAGCTCCCCCCCACCCCAGGTTCCCCCATCCTCCCAGCTCCCCCCACCCCAGGGCCCCCCATCCTTCCAGTTCTCCCCTTACCCCAGGTCCCCCATCCTCCCAGCTCCCCCCACCCCAGGGCCCCCCATCCTTCCAGTTCTCCCCTTACCCCAGGTCCCCCATCCTCCCAGCTCCCCTCACCCCAGGGCACCCTGTCTGTCTCTGGTAGAGGGCTCCAGGCTCCTGGCCGTGCCCCTGCTCCTGATGTACCCAGGGCCCCCATCCTCCCAGCTCCCCCCCACCCCAGGGCCCCTGTCCTCCCAGCTCCCCCCACCCCAGGGCCCCCGTCCTCCCAGCTCCTCCCACCCCAGGGTCCCCCATCCTTCCAGTTCTCCCCTCACCCCAGGTCCCCCACCCTCCCAGCTCCCCCCCACCCCAGGTTCCCCCATCCTCCCAGCTCCCCCCACCCCAGGGCCCCCATCCTCCCAGCTCCCCCCCACCCCAGGGCCCCCATCCTCCCAGCTCCTCCCACCCCAGGGTCCCCCATCCTTCCAGTTCTCCCCTCACCCCAGGTCCCCCACCCTCCCAGCTCCCCCCCACCCCAGGTTCCCCCATCCTCCCAGCTCCCCCCACCCCAGGGCCCCCATCCTCCCAGCTCCCCCCCACCCCAGGGCCCCCATCCTCCCAGCTGCCCCCACCCCAGGGCCCCCCGTCTGTCTCTGGTGTAGGGCTCCAGGCTCCCAGCCGTGTCCCTGCTCCCAATGTCCCCAGGCACATCCCTCTTCATCTGTCTCAGTCCTACCTGTACCCTCTAGACACATCTCAAATATCATTTCAAATGTCAACTAACAGAGTGATCTTTAGAAAATATAAATCAGATCATGTCATTCTTGCGCTTAAAGCCTTTAATGCGCTGGTTGCTCTTTCCGCCTGGCCTGAGGCTGCCCTGCGTCCAGGCCCTGCCCTGGCTCCCACCTGCTGCGCCCCCTGGGTGTGGTCCAGCCCCCAGGGGTGGTCCAGGCTCCCCGATGCTCACCTGCCCTGGGCTCTTGCTTCCCCTGTGTCCTCAGGGGGGTGGTTCCCCCAGTTCTCTGCGTGGCCAGCTCTGTCTCCTACAGTCATGTCTGCATTTAAACCCCGACCGCCTGCTGGAGGGGAGCCCCTCAGAGCGGGGCCCCCATTTTGGCTCAGCAGCGCAGCCACGATGTCCAGGGGCTGCTGTGAGCTCCCTTTCGGGGGGGCTGTGAGCTCCCTTTCGGGGGAGGGAGGAAGGTCCAGACTCTGGAAGACTTGGTTAGCCTGCGGCCTGGGCGGATGGACGCCCGCTGCGCTTCAACACCTCATCTCGGTCTCCTCTGCCTAGCGCTGCCTCTGACCAGCCAGCCTCCTTGGGTACCGCTGGCCGGGCTGGTGGAGGTGACCTTCAGGGGTGGAGGGGGCTGGTGACCTCAGCTCCGGGCAGTGCGGAGCGCCCCCTGCAAGCGCCCATGCGTTCCCCCAACAGCAGCTCTGTCCGGGTTCCTCCGGCTCTGCGAGGTTGGCGGGGAGTAATCTCAGGGACGGGGCGCTGTGTGGTGGTGGGATGGTCTCCAGGGGTTTATTTATTTACAGGAGCAGATGGTCCAGGCTTAGGAGAGGAGCCAGGTGGCCGCTCCTCCTGGAGACCCGCTTCCTGTCCAGCCAGCGCCAGCACACCAAAGACCAATCCTGCGGAGGAGGCCATTCGCCTTCCTGAAGAGGAAACTGCGGAAGCAAGGACACAGACCAAGACAGCTGTTCTGAGCAGTGTGTTCGCGTGTGCGCTCTGTCCCCGCAGGAGCCACAGGAGAAGTGGGCGCCGTGGGCTCCTGGAGGACGCCGGGCCCAGGGTCCGTGTGCGGCCACGTCCATCAGAAGCTCCAGCGAGGGCACCGGCCGCCGCTGCACCCTGGGCGGGCGTCTCCCCGATCCCATGGGAAGGCACCCGGACGCGGCTTTCTGACTTAGACATGAGACTGTCGGCCCCGGTCAGGCGGGGATGGGTGCTCTGCCCACCCTGGTGTTCGGTTCCTGGGGTGGCTGACCATCTGGGAAGAGGCCATGTGCCCTCAGCTGTCCCCAAGCCGCCGAGCACCTGCGCCTCCCGCCGCCCAGCTCACCCCAGCCCGGCTCCAGGGCCACTGTCCGGCACCCTTCATCAAGGAGTCAACCTCTGTTTGCAATCAATCAAGTCCAAGACAGCGACCTGTGGACGGGGCCTTATTTCCTTTCCTTGACTGATGACAATAGACAATTGATTTCCTGTCTAAAGCTGGGTACTTCAACGAAATTAAAAGAGTCATATCTCTACGGAGAATAATATTCTAATCTCGCTCACCCCATCGCCAGCAGGAGGCCCGCGTTTCATGTCTCTGGAAGCAGCCTTTCATTTCCTGTCGGCTCAAACCCCGCTGCTCCTGGGACTGAGGCTGTGATGCTCACCGCTGCTGTGTGTGACTCACATGACCTCCTCCCTGACCCACTCAACCCCTCTCCGACCTCCCACAGCCACTGTCTGACCCGCGTGACCTCTGCCCCTGACCCCTCAGCCACTGTCTGACCCGCGCGACCTCCATCCCTGACCCCACACAACCTCTCAATCTGCACAACCTCCTTATTGAAAAGAGTCAGCCTAGTGAGGCAGTGGGCACTGGCCCATTTTACAGATGACGGGTTTCAATAAATTCAAAGAATCTTCCCAGGGTCAGGATCTTCAGACAGTGGGCAGAAGGGGCAGGAGGGAACCTTGGTCCTTTTGTGCAAATCCTTTGACGGAGGGACCACACCTGTCCCCCTCCCTCCTTCCTGCATGCCCACCTGGGGCCTCCTCCACCCTGGGGTCAGTCCTTGGCCTGGCCCAGCTGGGGCTGTGTGCGGTTCTGGTGGACGGCATGGCATGGCAGACCAAACCCACCATCCATCCTCACGGTCTGACGGTCATGGGACTCCCGCCAGATGACAAGAGGGTCCTGACGAAGAGGGCATGGATGGTGGGGGCCACCCGGTCAGAGCAGGGGCGTGCGTGGGGAGCGGATGGGAGAGGCGGCCTTTCCTGCCATCACCTGGAACCCGGGCTCTGAGCACCTCCCTGGAGCTACCCACCCCTGGGCCCTCGAGCAGGTAGACCTGGGCCCCTCCTGCGAGTCACGCGCTGGCAGAGCTTTGCTTCCTTATCTGAAAGGTGGGTGCATGGCTCCTCTGGGGGATGGTGTGATTTGCTAATGTGCGTCTTCAGTCACAGAGCAGGTCACTCTGGGGGCCAGACAAGCTGCTGCCCCGGCTGGGGGTGGCTGGGGAGACAGGCGGTAGGGAGGTGTTGGGAGGCTACACCTGAAGCAGATGACCCCTCCCCGATGTTTGCCTGGGGGTGGCTGTCATGTCAGTTGCGGCTGTTTGTTGATTTTTAAAATCCCTCACGTCCTTGCTGAGGGCACGGCGTCTCCAGGGGCCTGGAGTCGGCTTGACTTTGGGGTTGGCAGCCCCCGGGGATGCATCTGAGCGCCTCCAGATCAGCTGTCAGATCAGGCAGCTCCTCTGGAGGCTGGACTCACGCTATGCTGTTTCCTCCTCTTATACCGCTCTTCCTGAGGAATGCGGTGTCAGACTTCAGTGCCTCATATTTCCTGCAAATGGGAGCCTCGTATTTCCTGCAAATGGGAGCCATGAGCTCCCAGTGCAGGGGCGGAGGCAGGGAGGCCTTGCTCGTGCACGAACGTCACAGCCTGGGGTGGGGTGTGGGCTGGAGCTCCCCTGAACACAGCACTCGTGCTCTGGGATCTAGGTGGACTCTGTGGTGCTAAAGAGGAGATGTGCTTCCTTAGAAAATATATTTTTTAATGCAGAAAAAGGATGATATTTATTGCATATAGTTTAGTTTTTCCATTATTGTTTTCTGGAGCTTCCCGTAGGCTAAAGGCTGGGGACAGAGGAATTCCTAGCCTTAGGATGGAGATTATTTCTGCCCCAATGAGTTGATCTTCGCTTTGGGTTTGTGGAGGGTCTGGATCCCGTTGCGTTGACCCCAGATGGAAACTGAGCACTCTCAGTGTTTCGAGGGCTGCTGATTCTGAAAGCTGCTGCCTCTCCCCGTCTCCCGTCTTGCATCTCGGCCCCTCCCTGCCCATCTCCCTCCCCCGCTGGAGGCGTCACCCTGAGCCCCATCTGTCCCCACAGTGGGGGTGCTGGGTGGGCACAGTGGGTGTTCCGTGTCCCCCACTTAACGCGCTTCCTCTCACCGCTCGTCTGCTTCACGTCACGCGTGCTGCATAGACCCCTCTCCGCGCCAGGGGCCCTGTGGAGGCTTTCACTGTGGACGCTGCGCCCCCAGCTTCAGGGATGAGGGAAGGAGTCACACAGGTGGCTCGGGGCCACCTCAACAGACATGGAGGCAGGTCCCGCCTGGCTGTCCAGGCGGCAGTCCAGGCTCCCGACTGACCACCGTGGTGCCTGGGGCGTCACACCTGATGCCGGCCCCCAGCGTGTCGACTACTGACAGCCGCTCTGAGCCCTGGGGCCCCAAGGAGCGGGGTCCCGGTGCCTCCAAGTGACTGTCCTCCATTCCCTTGCTTCTCCTCCCTGTCCTCATTCTCGCAGCCTTCATGGCCAGCTCTACAGAAACAGTTCCATTACAGTTTTCATTGAGTTGCACCCAAGTCACGAGTTAGCCTGGTAAGCGTGTACGTATTAACACCACACGAGTTAGCCTGGTAAGCGTGTACGTGTTAACACCACACGAGTTAGCCTGGTAAGCGTGTACGTATTAACACCACACGAGTTAGCCTGGTAAGCGTGTACGTATTAACACCACACGAGTTAGCCTGGTAAGCGTGTACGTATTAAGCGTGTACGTATTAACACCACACGAGTTAGCCTGGTAAGCGTGTACATGTTAACTAACACCACACGAGTTAGCCTGGTAAGCGTGTATGTATTAACACCAGTCTTCTGATGTGGAAAGTGTGTAACAGTCGCTCAGTCGTGTCTGACTCTGTGCGACCCCATGGACTGTAACCCACCAGGCTCCTCTGCCCATGGGATTCTCCAGGCACGAATACTGGAGTGGGTTGCCTTTCCCTTCTCCAGGGGATCTTCTCGACCCAGGAATCAAAGCTGGGTCTCCTCACTGTGGGCAGATTCTCTGTCATCTGAGCCGCGGGGCGTCCTCTGATGTGGGATACACTGTATTTATCCGCTGGTCCAAACCTTCCCCATGTTCCTCTGCTCCACACGCATGTGGCTTTAATCCTCTGAACCCGACGTACATTTTGTGAGGTTTGTTTCCAGATATTCAACTTTACTACTGCAAATAGGATTCTTTTACCATTTGCCCAAACTATTCGGGCTGGCCGGTAGGAAAACTATTGCTTTTTTATGTTTGTATTTGTGGAATTTAAAAAGTTAGTGCATCTTTGGAGTTTTTTTTGGCTAGACAAACACAGCATGTTTAAGAGATGACGGTGTTGCCTCTCCCTTACCAATTAAAAAAAGGGAAAATCATCTCTCTGTAGCTTTTCATTCTTTTACAGTCTGTTTTCCCATTCCTCATTCTGTCGTGGGGCCGCAGGGCGCTGGCCACAGTCGGCAGAAAGGTCTTCCTTGTGGGTTGATGTTGAGTGTTGGATGTTGGCTTTGCGGTTCAAGCATGTATTTTTAAGCTTGTCAGGAAAGTGTTACTCTTCCTTAGCCTATTTAGACATTTTTTAAAAAGGTAGACTTATCTGTCTTTGGCTGTGCTGGGTCTTGCGTGCCTCTCCAGGCTTTCTCTAGCTGTACAGAGTGGGGTTACTCTCCGGGTGTGATGCATGGCTTCTCTGTGGGGCAGCTTCTCTTGCTGTGGGCCACGGGCCCGAGGCGTATGGGCTTCAGTCGCTGCTGCATGTGGCTCAGTAGTGGTTTGCAGGCTCCAGAGGGCTTCCTCAGTATGTGACGCACCAGCTTAGTTGCTCCAAAGCCTGTGAGGTCTTCCTGGACCAAGGATCAAACTGGTGTTCCCTGCATCACAAGGCAGACTCTAACCACCGACCACTGGGAAAAGTGTAAGTGTTAGTCGTTCAGTCCTGTCCGACTCTTTGTGACCCATGGACTGCAGCCTGCCAGGTTCGTCTGTCCATGGTGATTCTCCAGGCAAGAATACTGGCGTGGGCAGCCATGCCTTCCTCCAGAGGAGCCCCTGTTGAAACGTCTTGACAGATGTATCCCCTGGCTATTGATGCGCTGGTGGTGCTCCTCTCCTTTCCTTTGTATTTGGGGTGAGTCATCAGCCAGTATGCAAGGCCCGTGCTCCGATCCGCCCTCACTCTGTTTCACGTTCCTAGCAGACGCTCTTGTTCATGCACTGCTGTCCTGCTTCCTGCCTAGTTTTTGCATCTGTCTTCGTGAAGGACACCTGCCTTCGGTCTCCTTTTCAGCCTGTCCTCGCTCATGTCTCTGGGATATGCTGGCTTTGGGAAATGAACCTCTGGGAAGCTCGCCATCTCTCCATGTTCTCTGGAAGCGTTTATCCAGCATGGAAATGATCCGCTCCACAGCACTTGGAAAACCTTGCCCGTGAAATGTCTGGGGCTGGTGCCTCGTGAGAGATAATTCTTGAACAACACTTTCAATTTCACACACAGTATTTTGCTATTGCTTATTGATTCAATTATGGTGACTCATTTTCCTAGAAAAGAGAAAAGCATATATTGTCTAAATATCAACATTAAGAATGAAGCTTGTTTATCGATCTTGGCTGTCTAAATTGGGCTTCTCTGGTGGCGCAGATGGTAAAGAGTCTACCTGCAGTACAGGAGGCCTGGGTTCAATTCCTGGGTCATGAAGATCCCCTGGACAAGGAAATGGCAACTCATTCTGGTATCAGCGATCTTGCTTGTATGAATCGAGGGAGCTGGTGCGTTTATTTTCGACCTCTCCCTCGAGCTCCGTGTGTTTCCCCATTGCACTGTTGCCAGGCTGTCAGCTTTTTACATCAAATGTTTTCACTTTCAAGAAAAACACATAACAAGTGCACCTAATGTATAACAATGATGCAGAGCTGTTTGATGACGTGGCTTTAATGCCCTTTGCTGATATTTGCTGGCCTGGGTGTCAATTCTGAAACCTTAGCTGGGTATAGAATTTAAGAGTCGCCAGCTTTCCTTTTCACTGTTCAGTGAAGGCTTCACTTTTTTCCTAGAATTCACTGTTGTGGAAGGGAAATTGAGGCCAGGCTGATACTTTAAAGAAGAAACCTGTTTTTTAAAAATTGGATTGCTAAAGGAAGCTTTATCCATGGAAGCCAAAATTTTCTCCAGGTTTTGATGTGGGTCTCAGAATCTAGTGTAACTGGCAGGTGGAGCGTCTGTTAAGTGTCCAGATGTGTTTGTTTGTTTTGAGGACTTTTCCTCCCTAACATGGCTGCCTTGGTGAAGAGGGAGGGTCAAGTGAAAGGGGCCCCACAGCCCAGGTGAATGTGGAGTCCTGGTGTGTGTGTGTGTGTGAGCTCCTGGACACGCCTGCTCCCTGCCCCCGCTGGCCTCTTGCCTGTCTGACACTGTGGAACAGCCCCTGCCCTGTTCCTCACAGGTGCTGCACCCCAGTAGGAGGCACGTGTCTGCTTGTGGGTTTCTGTCCTGGGACTCAGTGACTGTGCATAGACACGCCTCTGATGAACTGCCCGGATTGAAGCCCAGTCGCCCTGTGTTGGCCACGCCGGCCGCCCCGCTGCCCTGGTGGGATGAAGGCTTCTGCCTCCGGTGTCCTTTCTCCCTGGGTGGGGGTGAAGCCGTTGTGTCACCTGCTCCAGCTTGTTCACTTCTGTGATCCCATGTCCCAGGTGTGGCCCTCCCTTCCCGTGTTTTAGCTCTAGTGTGGATTCAGGCACTTCAGTGAGTTCTTACTTTCATGCAAGTGCATTTTGGGAGTGGACAAGGAAAATGCACGTGCCAGTTGGACTGTTTTGAAAGAAGAATTCAATGGGACAAGGGTTATTGGGAAAGATGGAGAAAGAGGTGTTTGGAGAGCAGGGAGCGGCTTGGGCTGGGATGGTGGGTGTGATAGCCACGTGGCAGAGCGCTCCATGTGCTGGGGGCGGAGGTCAGAGGGCCCTGCAGGGAGGGAAGGGTCAGCTCCTGTCCTGGACCCAGCTGGGTTGGCCGGCTTCCTTATTTCTCTCATACCCCTTCCCCCACTTCACATTTGGAAGGTTTTTGTCCTCTGCTTAGCGGAGGAAAGTGGGTCCCGCTACCATGGGCCCTCACATCTTCCTTGAAAACTACGGTGGGTAAATTATTTAATGATTGTTTTCCCATTGATGTGCCGCTCAGGCTTCTGATTTATGATTTAATTGTGCTGCTGGAGGTAGCTTCCAGTTTTTCACTGGATCCATTTGAATAAGCTTTGTGTTGTATCTCAGTATTAGCCAAAGGAAGATTAAAAAGTAAGCTGTAGAGTTTAGTAGCTTTGTAACAATGGCACGAAATGTGGAATAATGAACTGTAAATGCGTCTAATGACATAAATAATGCATTTGTGTAATTGTCAAGTAAGGGGGTGTGCTAATGAATCAATTATTTTTAATTGTAGGATGCTTGATTGTTTCAGAAATATAATTGATTGTAATCAAGAATCAATTAAATGTTGATAGTAATTATGTTTATCAAGCTTAAATACATGACATCATTACACTATAACTGCTTCAGGAAGAGAAAACTAGGGTGAGGTTATTATAAGTGAAGGAGGAGCAGCTCATGTTTATGCCAGCAGCTCGGCAGTGGTGAGTGCACCGTAATGAGGTAGAAAGAGACGCTCTTCAAGGCCTATCAGTCAAGGCTGATGGAGGCGAACTGCTCCAGCTGTGAGCTCATCACAGCCCGGAGCCGAGCGAGCAGCTTTCTGCCCGGGGGCAGCCCTTGGAGGTGAGGATCACAGGTGCGCCGCGGGCTCGGCCCTCACCCCGTGCGGTCCCTGGCGAACCCTGGGATCCCAGGAGGATCTGGGCTCTGGGAAGTGGGTGGCATCTGTCTCAGGTGCCCTGTTGGACTCATGACGCTCAGCACTGGCAAGGTCACTGCCAGGGGATCAGGCAGCAGGGGACGCACGTAGCCATGTGAGGGGTGTTGAAACACACGTGTGTGTGTGTCCCCGGTACCTGGGCACAGCAGGGAATGTACAGGAGCGGTCATGAGTCATCGGGTGGTCAGGGTGTTGCTGGGGGCGGCTGCCTTTGTCCTCAGTCTGACGCTTGACTTCCCCACGCACCTCCCCTCCTTCATTCATTATTTCCTGAGCACCTGCTCTGTGCCCGGAGCTGTGCCAGAGTTTAGCATCTACTGTTTCACAAGCTAGCATGTCCTCTCCCTCGTGAGTTCACAGTACAGAGAGGGAAGTGGGTAAGGAACGACTCACTGCAGTGACTTGCAGCGACCTAGTCCACCAGGGACTCGCAGGAGCCGGCTCATCCCGCTTGCACAGATGCTGGGCGCCGGAGCAGGCGGGTGGCACCTGAGCCGGTCTCCTCGCCACTGTGCCATGTGGTGTCCTCTCTTTAGCCTGATGTTGGAACCCTTCATGGGGCTCTGCGTGCAGCTGGCACTTTTGCCTGCTGGGCTGGGCTGAATTAGTGCTGTGCCCCCTGGGAATACACATCCTTCAGTGTTGGGAAATTTTCTTGCATTAATTCTTTGATAATTTCCTTCTCTGCTCTTCTCTCTTTCCTGGGCTGCTACTTTTTTTTCTCCTGATAGTGAACCTCCTCATCCGTTACTGTACTTTTCTTCTGTTTTAATTCTGATTTTCCACCTTTTTTGTTTTGTTCTACTTTGTACTCTAAACTTATTCTTGTATTTTCAATGTCTGCTATTCTGCTTTTTAATTTCCAAGAGTTTTTTTCCTTCTCTCTGATTTTTTTTGGTAGCATTTGTTGTTGTTCAGTCGCTAAATCGTGTCTGACTCCCTTTGACGCCATGAACTGAAGAATACCAGGCCTCCCTGTCCCTCACTATCTCCTAGAGTTTGCCCAAGCTCAAGTCCATTGAATTGGTGATGCTTTCCAACCATCCTTCCATATAGTGGTCTCATTTTGCAAATTATTTTTCTGTTCTTTTCTTTATGAGCAAAGTAATGATAATTTCTTTTAAAATTCTTCTTATATTCCTATCTCTAATTTTTTGCCACTCCCCACCCCCGTTTTATTGAGATATAGTTGGCATACAGCACTGTATATATTTAGGTTGAATTATATGATTTGAACTACTGCACCATTGCACTCATCTCACACGCTAGTAAAGTAATGCTCAAAATTCTCCAAGCCAGGCTTCAGCAATATGTGAACCATGAACTTCCAGATGTTCAAGATGGTTTTAGAAAAGGCAGAGGAACCAGAGATCAAATTGTCAACATCCGCTGGATCATCAAAAAAGCAAGAAAGTTCCAAAAAAACATCAATTTCTGCTTTATTGACTCTGCCAAAGCCTTTGACTGTGTGGATCACAATAAACTGTGGAAAATTCTGAAAGAGATGGGAATACCTGACCTGCCTCTTGAGAAACCTATATGCAGGTCAGAAAGCAACAGTTAGAACTGGACATGGAACAACAGACTGGTTCCAAATAGGAAAAGGAGTATGTCAAGGCTGTATATTGTCACCCTGCTTATTTAACTTATATGCAGAGTACATCATGAGAAACACTGGGCTGGAAGAAGCACAAGCTGGAATCAAGATCGCCTGGAGAAATATCAATAACCTCAGATATGCAGATGGCACCACCCTTATGGCAGAAAATGAAGAGGAACTAAAAAGCCTCCTGATGAAAGTAAAAGAGGAGAGTGAAAAAGTTGGCTTAAAGCTCAACATTCAGAAAACAAAGATCATGGTATCTGGTCCCATTACTTCATGGGAAATAGATGGGGAAACAGTGGAAACAGTGTCAGACTTTATTTTTTTGGGCTCCAAAGTCACTGCAGATGGTGATTGTAGCCATGAAACTAAAAGATGCTTACTCCTTGGAAGAAAAGTTATGACCAACCTAGATAGCATATTGAAAAGCAGAGACATTGCTTTGCCAACAAAGGTCCATCTAGTAAAGGCTATGGTTTTTCCTGTGGTCATGTATGGATGTGAGAGTTGGACTGTGAAGAAAACTGAGTGCCAAAGAATTGATGCTTTTGAACTGTGGTGTTGGAGAAGACTCTTGAGAGTCCCTTGGACTGCAAGGAGATCCAACCAGTCCATTCTGAAGGAGATCAGCCCTGGGATTTCTTTGGAAGGAATGATGCTAAAGCTGAAACTCCAGTACTTTGGCCACCTCATGCGAAGAATTGACTCATTGGAAAAGACTCTGATGCTGGGAGGGATTGGGGGCAGGAGGAGAAGGGGACGACAGAGGATGAGATGGCTGGATGGCATCACCGACTTGATGGACGTGAGTCTGAGTGAACTCCGGGAGTTGGTGATGGACAGGGAGGCCTGGCGTGCTGTGATTCATGGGGTTGCAAAGAGTTGGACATGACTGAGTGACTGAACTGAACTGATATGATTTGATTTAAATAATGTAATGATTATCACAAGGTTTAGTGGACATCCACCATCTGTCTCATCACCTTACATGGATATCATCTCACATAGACACTACACATACATATCATCTCACATGGATTCTGTATATATGTCACATCATGTAGATAATATATACTTTTATTATCTCACATGGATAATATGTCCATGTTTCACCTTACATAGATACTATACATATGTATCACCTCACATGGATTCTGTATATATATCATATCACACAGATAACATGCATGCACGTTATCTCACATGTATACATATGTCACCTTACATAATGTCCTGCATACACATATGTGATCTCACGTAGACGTATACATCCTTCTGATGATGATTTAGGATGTACGCTTCTTTCTCTCTGAGCTTTCTGTTTGCGTGCGCAGGTTTTGCCTGCTTTCGGTTTTGTTCTTCTGTGTTAGGCGTTGCCCTCTGATGCCTGGTGGTCACAGCGCTCTCGTGGTTACGAGAGGCTCCCTGAGCCCTGACGGGCTGTGTGTGCCTGGCGGCTCCTGCTGGGTGCGGGGCTTCGCTCCAGGTGTCGGGTCTGTGGGAGGCGGTGACTTGGGTCGCGGAGCCCCAGCTGACAGACTCTGCAGGCCGTTTCCCTCAGGCTAGGGTTTCCTCAGAGGCAGGTTTCCAGGGCCTCTGCTGGTGGGAGCCTTGCTGTTAGCGCCGGGAGAGCCGCGTGGGCAGGGGCCACCGTCCAGCTGGCCCAGCCGTGCCTCCCGCCCCCCTCCCTCCGCTCCCTTCTTGAGAAATACTGTCCTGCAGACTCCAGGTGGGGCGTGCCCGCAGGGGCCCAGAGCCCCCCGGGAGCTCCCGACGGCTCTCTTGAAGACAGTGAGAGCTTTCATTCTCAGAGACCGTGGTTCCATACTGAGATGAGAAGAGCCCCTGATTTTATGTCAAGAAAGTGAGCTGGGAGCGAATCCCTGAAGCTCCCACTGGAGTCTGGCAAAGCTCACTTGTCATTTCCCCTCCCTGCCGAATGGGCTGCATGTTTCTGGGAATCCATAAATCATGAATAATGCATGAAAACCCACTTTTACAGGAGTAGGGAAAAAAATTAAATGTATCCTGTGAGGCTCCCTGGAGAAGACAAACGGGTATAAATAAAATGTATGTGAGCAATAGGAGAGCGCTGCCCTGAAGCCACGGCCGAGGAGGTGGGTGTGGGGGTGGGGGGCAGGGGCTGACCCCAGGGAGGGTGCAGACCCCCGGAGCAGGGAGCGGCCGGGAGGAGGCGGGGAGTCCCCAGCACCGTGGCGTCCTCCCTCGAGACACCTGGCAGGCTGGCGGGGCATGGCGCTGGGTGTCCCGGGCGGAGGTGGGCACTGTCCGGGGCAGGGTCGGGCCTCCTCCAGGTGGACAGGCCAGGCTGTGCTGACCGTGGACCTGCCCCTCCCTGCCCCGTCACGTCCTCCCTGCCCTTCCTTACCTTGCCCACCCCTTTCCACCTTCTCTCCATGGTCTGCTCTTTTGATTTCCCTTCTGTCTTGCCTTGAAACCAGGCTCCAGTTTAAGCCAGTGGAGGACTTGCTCCGAGGCTCCCTCCCCAGCTCCAGCGTGCGGGCCTCAGTCCTTGTTTCAGGATCTCCGCTGCTGGACCCTGGGGGTGGTGGTGGCTGAGGGTGGGCTGCCCGACCCCTGGGGGGTTTGGTGGCTGAGGGTGGGTCTCCCGGCCCCTGCAGGGTTGGGGGGGGGCGGGTGGCTGAGGGTCTCGCCCTGGCCCTCCGGGGGCTCAGAGTGGCACAGCCATGAGGTGGGGGGCGGCCAGAGGTGCGGTCACCTGCTCCCAGACCTGTGCCTCCTGATGTTCGAGACAGTGAGGCCCTTTATCTTCTCAAAAACTTTCAGTGCCCCTGCCCAGTGCTTTTGTTTAAACACTCGCTGATTGAGAAGAAAAAAAAAGCTAAATAAAAACTATAAAAAAAACCCAAGTAAATAAAACTACCATGCATTTAATTTATACTTTAAAAGCAGAACTGTATTTCATAAAGTGCAGCAGCGTCTAAACTCATCTGAAAACAATCTGCTATTTAGTTCGTGGCCATTTCCCGAACTCACAAAGCTTAGTGGAGCTTCACAGAGACTCTGAGGGTGTGATGCCTCTGAAATCTGCAGGTTGGAGTCTGTTGCTTTGGGTGCTTTGAATGCCCCCCTTAGACGGAACCAGACCAGTGAGGCCTGCGTGTGGTCTGTGTTTTATCAGCCCTCCGTTCCCTCCAGAAGGGTTCCTCTGCTGAACTGCGCTCTGTGGCGATGCTGTTGGCCTGAGGACACCGCGGGGGATGGTTCCATGGAAACCGTCTGCAGTGAGAAGATGTCAGACGCTGTTACGCGGCTTAGACAGGGTTCCTGTGCCGGTGACCCTGCTGAGCCGGGAGCAGAGTGCTGACTCCAGGACACAGAGGACTCGGCTTCCGGCCGCGGCAGAGAAGCTGGTCCTGGACTGACTCCATGCTCCCCAACAGGAAACAGCCAGGAATCTCCACAACCCCAACAAGAAACAGCCAGGAATCTCCATGCTCCCCAACAAGAAACAGGAATCTCCACGCACCCCAACAAGAAACAGCCAGGAAACTCCACGCACCCCAAAAAGAAACAGCCAGGAATCTCCATGCACCCCAACAAGAAACAGGAATCTCCACAACCCCAAAAAGAAACAGGAATCTCCACACACCCCAAGAAGAAACAGGAATCTCCACACACCCCAACAAGAAACAGTCAGGAATCTTGACGTTCCCCAACAAGAAACAGCCAGGAATCTCCACGCACCCCAACAAGAAGCAGCCAGGAATCTCCATGCAAAACAGCCAGGAATTTCCACACACCAAAACAAGAAACAGCCAGGAATCTCCACACACCCCTACAAGAAACAGCCAGAAATCTTCATGCTCCCCAACAAGAAACAGCCAGGAATCTCCATGAACAAGAGCCAGGAATTTCCACACACCCAAACAAGAAACAGCCAGTAATCTTCACACTCCCCAACAAGAGACAGCCAGGAATCTCCATGCACCCCAACAAGAAACAGCCAGGAAACTCCACACACCCCAGCAAGAAACAGGAATCTAAATGCACCCCATCAAGAAACAGTCAGGAATCTTAACGTACCCCAATAAGAAACAGGAATCTCCATGCACCCCAAGAAACAGCCAGGAATCTCCATGCACCCCAACAAGAAACAGCCAGGAATCTCCACACACACCCAAAAAGAAACAGCCAGAAATCTCCATGTGCCCCAACAAGAAACAGGAATCTTCACACACCCCAACAAGAAACAGCCAGGAAACTCCATGTACCCCAACAAGAAACAGGAATCTAAACGCACCCCATCAAGAAACAGTCAGGAATCTCCACGCACCCCAACAAGAAACAGGAATCTCCATGCACCCCAAGAAGAAACAGCCAGGAATCTCCATGTGCCCCAACAAGAAACAGGAATCTTCACACACCCCAACAAGAAACAGCCAGGAAACTCCATGTACCCCAACAAGAAACAGGAATCTAAACGCACCCCATCAAGAAACAGCCAGGAATCTCCACGCACCCCAACAAGAAACAGGAATCTTCATGCACCCCAACAAGAAACAGCCAGGAATCTTCACACACCCCAACAAGAAACAGCCAGGAATCTCCACGCACCCCAACAAGAAACATGAATCTCCACAACCCCAACAAGAAACAGGAATCTAAACGCACCCCATCAAGAAACAGCCAGGAATCTCCACGCACCCCAACAAGAAACAGGAATCTTCATGCACCCCAACAAGAAACAGCCAGGAATCTTCACACACCCCAACAAGAAACAGCCAGGAATCTCCACGCACCCCAACAAGAAACATGAATCTCCACAACCCCAACAAGAAACAGGAATCTCCATGTACCCCAAAAAGAAACAGGAATCTCCACACACCCCAAGAAGAAACAGGAATCTCCACGCACTCTAACAAGAAACTGCCAGGAATCTCCACGCACCCCAACAAGAAACAGCCAGGAAACTCCACACACCCCTACAAGAAACACCCAGGAATCTCCATGCTCCCCAACAGGAAACAGCCAGGAAACTCCACACCTCAACAAGAAACAGCCAGGAATTTTCATGCTCCCCAACAGGAAACAGCCAGGAAACTCCATGCACCCCAACAAGAAACAGCCAGGATTCTCCACGTATTCCAACAAGAAACAGGAATCTCCACACACCCCAACAAGAAACAGGATCTCCATGCACCCCAAAGAAACAGTCAGGAATCTTCACACACCCCAACAAGAAACAGCCAGGAAACTCCACACACCCCAACAAGAAACAGCCAGGAAACTCCACGCACCCCAACAAGAAACAGGAATCTCCACACATTCCAACAAGAAACAGGAATCTCCACACACCCCGACAAGAAACAGGATCTCCATGCACCCTGACAAGAAACAGGAATCTCCACGCACCCCGACAGGAAACAGGAATCTCCACACACCCCAACAAGAAACTGGAATCTCCACGCACCCCGACAAGAAACAGGAATCTCCACGCACCCCGACAAGAAACAGGAATCTCCACACATGCCAACAAAAAACCCGTTCTCCACGCACCCCAACTAGAAACAGCCAGGAATCTTCATGCTCCCCAACAAGAAACACCCAGGAATCTTCATGCTCCCCAACAAGAAACAGCCAGGAATCTCCATGCACCTCAACAAGAAACAGGAATCTCCACGCACCCCAACAAGAAACAGGAATCTCCACGCACCCCAACAAGAAACAGGAATCTCCACGCACCCCAACAAGAAACAGGAACCTCCATGCACCCCACAAGAAACAGGAATCTGCACATACCCCAACAAGAAACAGGAATCTCCATGCACCCCAACAAGAAACAGGAAACTCCACGCACCCCAACAAGAAACAGCCAGGAATCTCAATGCACCCCAACAAGAAACAGCCAGGAAACTCCACACACCCCAACAAGAAACAGCCAGGAATCTCCACATGCCCCAACAAGAAACAAGATCTTCACACACCCCAACAGGAAACAACCAGGAAACTCCACGCACCCCAACAAGAAACAGGAATCTCCACACACCCCAAGAAGAAACAGGAATCTTCACGCACCCCAGCAAGAAACAGCCAGGAATCTTCACACTCCCCAACAAGAAACAACCAAGAATCTTCACAATCCCCAACAAGAAACAGCCAGGAATCTCCACACACCCCAACAAGAAACAGCCAGGAAACTCCATGCACCCCAACAAGAAACAGCCAGGAATCTTCACGCTCCCCAAAAAGAAACAGCCAAGAATCTTCACAATCCCCAACAAGAAACAGCCAGGAAACTCCACGCACCCCAACAAGAAACAGTCAGGAATCTTCACACTCCCCAACAAGAAACACCCAGGAATCTCCAAGCATCCTAACAAGAAACAGCCAGGAATCTCCACGCACCCCAAGAAGAAACAGCCAGGAAATGCCACACACCCCAACAGGAAAGAAACAGCAAGGAATCTCCACATACCCCAACAAGAAACAAGAATCTTCAGCACCCCAACAAGAAGCAGCCAGGAAACTCCATGCACCCCAACAAGAAAAAGCCAGGAAATGCAACACACCCCAACAAGAAACAGCCAAGAATCTCCACGTATCCCAACAAGAAACAGGAATCTCCATGAACCCCAACAAAAAACAGGAATCTCCATGAACCCCAACAAGAAACAGCCAGGAATCTCCATGCACCCCAACAAGAAACAGCCAGGAAACTCCACACTCCCCAACAAGAAACAGCCAGGAATCTCCACGCACCCCAACAAGAAACAGCCAGGAATCTTCACGCTCCCCAACAAGAAACAGCCAGGAATCTCCATGCACCCCAACAAGAAACAGCCAGGAAACTCCACACACCCCAACAAGAAACAGCCAGGAATGTCCACCTGCCCCAACAAGAAACAAGAATCTTCACACACCCCAACAAGAAACAGCCAGGAATCTCCACACACCCCAACAAGAAACAGCCAGGAATCTCCACGCACCCCAACAAGAAACAGCCAGGAAACTCCACACACTCCAACAAGAAACAGCCAGGAATCTCCATGCACCCCAACAAGAAACAGCCAGGAATCTCCACGTGCCCCAACAAGAAACAGGAATCTCCACGCACCCCAACAAGAAACAGCCAGGAAACTCCATGCACCCCAACAAGAAACAGGAATCTCCACGCACCCCAACAAGAAACAGCCAGGAATCTCAATGCACCCCAACAAGAAAAGGAATCTCCACACATCCCAACAAGAAAGAGGAATCTCCATGCACCCCAGCAAGAAACAGCCAGGAATCTTCACGCTCCCCAATAAGAAACAGCCTGGAATCTCCATGCACCCCAACAAGAAACAGCCAGGAATCTTCACGCTCCCCAACAAGAAACAGCCTGCAATCTCCACGTACCCAAACAAGAAACAGCCAGGAATCTCCACGCACCCCAACAAGAAACAGCCAGGAATCTCCATGCACCCCAACAAGAAACAGCCAGGAATCTCCATGCACCCCAACAAGACACAGCCAGGAAACTCCACACACCCCAACAAGAAACAGCCAGGAATCTCCACGTGCCCCAACAAGAAACCATAATCTTCACGCACCCCAGCAAGAAACAGCCAGGAAACTCCACTCATCCCAACAAGAAACAGGAATCTCCATGCACCCCAACAAGAAACAGCCAGGAATCTCCACGCACCCCAACAAGAAACAGCCAGGAATCTCCACGCACCCCAACAAGAAACAGCCAGGAATCTCCACACACCCCAACAAGAAACAGGAATCTCCACGCACCCCAACAAGAAACAGCCAGGAATCTCCACGCACCCCAACAAGAAACAGCCAGGAATCTTCACGCTCCCCAACAAGAAACAGCCAGGAATCTCCACAAAGCCCAACTAGAAACAGGAATCTCCACGCACCCCAACAAGAAACAGGGATCTCGACGCACCCCAACAACAAACAGGATTCTCCACGCATCCCAACAAGAAACAGGAATCTCCACGCACCCCAACAAGAAACAGCCAGGAATCTCCACGTACCCCATCAAGAAACAGCCAGGAATCTCCACGCACCCCAACAAGAAACAGCCAGGAATCTCCACGCACCCCAACAAGAAACAGCCCAGAACCTCCATGCACCCCAACGAGAAACAGCCAGGGACTGGGCAGCATTTATGGAAAGTGTGTTCAGCCATGGACGACGGGCGGTGAGAGGCTCTGACCCCCCAGGTCAGGGGCAAAGGGCAAGGTGTGCCCCGTGGCTGCCCTGGATCTTGGCCTGGCTGAAGCTCCCCTTCTGGCACCGGAAACTGGAGTCCAGTGGGGCAAGCTGGTCCCACTGGGCTGAGAAGGCAAAGGTTGGAAGTGGGGGAAGCTGAGCGCTTGGGATCAGCAGGGCAGGGGGCAAGGAGGGGGCCGTGCAGAGGGGGCTCGGGGTCCAGTGTGGACTCTCCCTGTGATCCTGGTCGGGGCCTGGCTGCATGTGCCCATGCAGGACACGTGGGGCCTGCCGGGGGGCAGCTCCCGTGGGCAGGGGATGGGACAGAGGTTCCAGAGGTCAGGAGTGCCAGGGGACATCTGGGCCCGGTGCAGACCGACGCCGTTAGTCTCTCACGAACATGGTGAATGTGTGTTAACAGAGCACACCGCACAGAAGGGTCTCTCCCAGGCGGAGAGAGACCCTTGTTTCATCTGCCCTTCCCTTCACCTGGGCCAGGCGGTCACAGAGGGTCAGCCCCCAGAGGGGCTGTGATGGGGCTCGTAATGGGGAGGGGCAGGGAGACGGGTGGGTGAGGGGACAACCCTCGAGGGGGCTGAGGTGCAGAGTGCCTCGCCCTCCCCCAGAGGCTGCGGTTATCTCCTCAGGTGCCCAGCAAGTTACCTCCTGGCAAGGCTCTCAATTTGTATAGAACTTAGATTCCTTACGGTGAAAAATGATGTTTATTCACCATGAAGGTTAAGAAAAACAGCCCTTGAAAGGGAATGAGCTTTTTTTGGAGGGAATTTTTTTTTTTTTTAATGAGCAGGATTATGTTTCTACAATAGTGCCTTTTGCATGCACATTTTTCCTAAAAGAATGAGGACTTTTCAGAGTAAAATGAAATCCTTTAATTAGCAGGCATTTGAAAATGCAGAACAGGAAATAATACCACGCTCCAGCCCTGCCTGTGTCTCCTTGGAGGCCTGACAACATGTGCCAGATTGTGGGCTTTTCTGCAGAAAATAACCTTGTCGTCCGGGAGCTGTGGCTTGGAAAGAGCAAGGCCGTCGGGATGGTCTGGATGGGATGGAGCCTCAGACGTGTGCGCCCAGCTGTACGAGCATGGTCCCCAGGCCGCACTCGGAGGAGATGCTGGCAGGGCGGTCAGGAGGCTCCCACGGCTTGGAGAGGAGGGTGACTGTTGAGGGGTGGTGGAGTCCTGACTGATGGAGGGGGGTGGGTCTGGGGGCCGCTCTCGACTCCCTGGACCCATGGGAAAGTGGAGACCCCACGGGGCCATCATTCACCAGATCGGTGGTTCTCAGCAAGAGGTGGATTGCCGGTTGGCGACGCCTGCAGACATTTCGATCCTTGTGGCTGCAAAAGGCGTTATCAGCATCTGTTGGGTGGAGGCCCAGCAAACTGCTAGACATCCTCCAGGTCTGGAAAGACAGTGGAGAGTGTTAGCTGATCAGTCGTGTCCAATTCTTTGCGATCCCGTAGACTGTAGCCCTCTAGGCTCCTCTGTCCATGGGATTTCCCAGGCAAGAATACCGGAGTGAGTAGACATTTCCTTTTCAAGGGGATCTTCCAGATCCAGGGATCAAACCTGGGTCTCCTGCATTCTTTATCATCTGGGTCACTGAGGAAGCCACCAGGGCGGGGATGATCCCACAGAGAATCATTGTGGCTGAAGTGTCGCCAAGGCCACTGCTGAGAAAATCAGTCTAAAGCCCAGAAACCCTGACTTGCAGTGCTGTGTCTTTGCTAGAAGGTTCTGGGTGGCTGAGAAAGCAGGCGCACACCTGCCCGGGACTCACCTGGGAAAACCTGAGGGCTGAATACTGCGCTTCCAGGTGCAGTGCTGGCCTTGCAGACCACGTGAGAGCCATGTGGACAGAGAAGGGGACTCGATTTTAGGGATCCCACCTTCTGGCCGCCGCACACGGCCCCTCTCAGGCTACCAGACGTTCAAAGCGCCAGCTCACAGCCAGCGCCGAGCTGATGCAGCAGCTGGATGCACAGGCACCGGGGTCCCCACCCATGCCAGCCCAGAGGTGAATTGGGGTCACTGGGAAGGCAGCCACACCTCCCTCACTGGTGAGCCAGCCCTTGGCACTTACTCACCTCCCAGACTTCGTTCTTGTTTTAAAGACGGTAAATATGAAAATACCCCAGGCAATGGTCAAGTGGAGACTCCTGTTACCCTTTTAGCTTCTCCCATGAATGAGCCTGTTGGTTCCAGGCCATACTGATCATTGGCTTAAACCAAGAGGATCTCTGTTCTGATCGCTGGCCGAAGGTCCTGAAGACTGGACAGAAGGTTTCTGCTGAGTGAGGGGGAGGCTTGGCTGGCAGAAGAGTGTGGGGAGGGTCTCACAAGTCCCAGCAGGGCGGGACCCAAACTGGACTCTGGGGAGGGGCTGACCATGGGCCAAGAGGCCCTACTGCTTGGGCTTGTTCTGGGGGCCTGGGCGGAGCTGTGAACCAAGCAGGAGCTTCCCGGAGGCTGGGTTGAGTGTCGCTCATGGTCCCTGCTAGGGACTGGGATGCCCCCTGCCGCAGGAGGCCTCCATCACAGTGAACCCGGGCCAGTGTGGGGGGAGACACCAGTGTGGCCTGGGGCTGAACCAGAAACCCCCTGGGATCCGTTTTCCTTGGGAAGCCAGTCTTTCCAGCAAACCGAGGATTCCGGGGGGTTGTTGAAGACCGGTGACTCTGTAGAGCGGCCGGTCACACTGGCCTTCAGAGTGTTCTCCAAATCAAACCTCCATGGGGCTCCTGTCCTCCGAGCAGCCACCGCCTCCCGCCTGGGCGTGGCTGTGGCCCCAGGCGGCCCCGGGGGCCCCTCCCCCGGCCGCTCTGCGGGGACTGCCTCGTGGACCACGCCTCTGACCGGGTGGCTCCATCACCGGGCCTTCAGCAGCGCCGTCAGTCGCCGCTGCGTCTGTCTGCTCCCTCCTCTGCCCCTTTCTTGGCAATGCTGAGCCTGTTGGTCCCAGATCTTTGCTCTCACTGCGGCCTCTGTCAGGAGCTTCTCTCCCATCTGCGTGGCCCGTTCCTTCCGTTCACTTGAGCCTCCACTGGGTGTCATCCCTTTAGAGAGGTGTTCATCTCACACCTCGGCGTTTCTCTTCTCTCTTACCCTTTTGTTTTATCAGCACTGGAAACTGCATTATTTGCTTATCTGACTGCCTTTTGTGATCTAGCTCCCCACTAAATCTTCCACCACATGTTGGAGAGAACTTTGCCTTTTTCATCCATAGTCCTGGTCACTAGGGCAGTGATTGGCACTTGTTAACACTAAGCCGACATCTGTTAAATCTATGGCTGAATCATCAGCAGAAGGAGATGGGATAGAGATACTTAAATAAATTAACTTAAAAATAAAATTTAATTAATAAATGCAATGAAACAATAAAACTTTGTCAATAAGTGTAGGGTTACACCCTCAGGGAAACTCTTACACATATGAGGAGACATGCATAAAATTGTGTATTGCAGAATTGCTTATAATCACACAAAGTCAAAGCAATCTAAGTGACCACTGATAGATAAATAAGTTATGATATATTGAGAGATTAGTTTTATGGTCATTAAAATAAGTGAGCCTAAATTATCTTTCTCTCCATACACATGTTTGTGTGTGTATTGATGCTTTTGAACTGTGGCGTTGGAGAAGACTCTTGAGAGTCCCTTGGACTGCAAGGAGATCCAACCAGTCCATTCTGAAGGAGATCAGCCCTGGGATTTCTTTGGAAGGAATGGTGCTAAAGCTGAAACTCAAGTACTTTGGCCACCTCATGCGAAGAGTTGACTCATTGGAAAAGACCCTGATGCTGGGAGGGCTTGGGGGCAGGAGGAGAAGGGGACGACAGAGGATGAGATGGCTGGATGGCATCACCGACTCGATGGACGTGAGTTTGAGTGAACTCTGGGAGTTGGTGATGGACAGGGAGGCCTGGCGTGCTGCGATTCATGGGGTCGCACAGAGTTGGACACGACTGAGCGACTGAACTGAACTGAACTGAATGTAGGTAAGCTTCAATAATCTAATGGTGAACAAAGAAAGCTAATTATAGAACAGTCCCTACAGCCTGGCCTATGCATGTGCAGAACTGGTTTAACTACACGTTTGGAGGGATAAATGCCGAGTTCAGGAGAGTGGTTCATTCTGAGGAAGTGAGGCTTATGGACACTTAGAGGTGGAAATGAAGGTTCAATTTTTATCACTGATGTTTAAATATTTTTTTCTTTTAATATAAATCATATAAGGCAAAATGTCACTGTGGTAGAGCTGTGCGGAGGACACGTGGGTGTTTTTTAACTTCATTCTTTGTATGTTTGCGTGTGTTTAATTTTTCATAATGTGACTGATTCCTAAATGGGCTGAAATAAATGGGCATGCAGAGGAAATAGTATTATTTCTCTCCATAGGTTATTTTTTTAAAAAAAGATATTTACTTTCAGCTATGCTGGATTTTTGCTGCTGAGCAGGCTCCCTCTGGCCGTGGGGAACAGGGCCACCCTCTAGCTGAGGGGTGCAGGCTCTGCTTATGCCGGCTCTCCTCTGGCTGTGGGGAGCGGGGCCGCCCTCTGGCTGAGGGGTGCAGGCTCTGCTTGTGCCGGCTCTCCTCGTGTGGGGCGCAGGCTCCAGGGCTCCTGGGCTTCAGTAGTTGCAGCGTGCAGGCCCGGGCTCTAGAGCACAGGCTCAGTAGCCTGCACGTGGGCTTACTTGCTCCGCAGCATGTGGGATCTTCCCAGACCAGGGATCGAACTCATGTCTCCTGCACTGGCAGCGGATTCTTTATCACTGAGACACTAGGGAAGCCCTCCATAGATTCTTTTAACCGTGATTCTCTTTCCTTGCACTCCAGGCTGCTCTCACAGCTTTTGAGTTGCTTTTTTTTTTTTTTAATAAATACTTATTTACTCTTTGATTTGGCTGCACCTGGTCTCAGCTGCAAACTGGGAATCTTTAGTTGTGGTGTGTGAGCTCTTACATGCAGCATGTGGGATCTAGTTCCCTGCCCAGGGACCAAACCTGGGCCCTCTGGTTTGGGAGCACGGAGTCTTAGCCACTAGTCCACCAGGGAGGTCCCTTGAGTTGCTTTTGACTCTGCAGCTGAGTCCCGTCCTGATGAACACCACTCAATTTCAAGCCTTTAAAGGCCCATGGAAACACTGGTCCCACGTCCAGGGTCCTGTACCCACGTGCGTCCCCCACGCATGGCGCTGCTCCCCCGGGCTGCTCTGCGGCTGCCTCTGCAGCAGAAAGGCCCCTTTCTCTCTCAGTGCCTCCTGTGCTCCCTCTTCTTGCTCCTCTGGGTGACGGGGGATCAAAGAGCAAACGGCGAGACGTTGTTCTACACAGCTGGGCCTGCCGTGTGGTCTTTTGGCTGAAGCCTTGAGGCTGCAGGAGTCGGGGAGGGGTCAGGGGTGCTCCAGTCCCCTTGCACAGTCAGGATTTCCAGGACAGGAGCAGACGTCCGGTCTTTGTCTTACATGTCCCTGCCCTGAGGGGACACAGCCAGTGTTGGGTAGACCCTCTCCTCCATGCTGTGCCAGCGGCCGGGCTGGGTTCAGCTGACATCCAGCAGGGAGTGAGGGGCAGCTGCCCCTCCTGAGGGTACCCCAGCTCCTCCAGGAGCCCTCCTTGCTCGCCTTGCAGGAAATGGGGAACCCACCACTTTGCAGAAAGAGGAGGGGAAAGCCTTGGAGTCCTTCCAAAGGACCCTCTGCCCTCCTGGGCTCTTCCTGAGGCTCCACCAGTACTCCCGCTGCTCAGGGTTCCTTTCGAGTTTCTCTTTTCTCTCTGTGTGGTTTGGTTCAGATAATGGAGTGACAGCAGCTGGACCCGTTCTGCCTTTCAGTAAATCCAAACTTCAAGACACAAGCAGTTTCTGTTCAACATCCTGTGACAAGGAGAAAAAATAGAGTTGATTAAAGCCTGACTACGTGAAATGGCGGAGAGTGTTACGGCAGGAGCCGTGGCAATGAAAATAACCAGGAAAGCCCTGAGGTTTAAAAGATTAATATGTGATCATACATGTTGTAATTAGTAATTAGAAGGCCCAATTAACCCCAAGGAAATAATTGTACTTTCAACCCTTGGACATAGGATATTTGATTATGTTCAATTTTTCTTTCTAATTATGTGAGGTTTTCAAAATAAAGAAATATTTAGATTTTTGAAGTGCATAAGTAAAGAAATTATGTGTTATAATTTTGTGATTTTAGGTAAATATGGTGGAAGTAACTTGAAGATGGTGACTGCAGCCATGAAATTAAAAGACGCTTAATCCTTGGAAGGAAAGTTATGACTAACCTAGATAGCATATTCAAAAGCAGAGACATTACTTTGCCAACAAAGGTCTGTCTAGTCAAGGCTATGGTTTTTCCTGTGGTCATGTATGGATGTGAGAGTTGGACTGTGAAGAAAGCTGAGCGCCAAAGAATTGATGCTTTTGAACTATGGTGTTGGAGAAGACTCTTGAGAGTCCCTTGGACTGCAAGGAGATCCAACCAGTCCATTCTGAAGGAGATCAGCCCTGGGATTTCTTTGGAAGGAATGATGCTAAAGCTGAAACTCTAGTACTTTGGCCACCTCATGGGAAGAGTTGACTCATTGGAAAAGACTCTGATGCTGGGAGGGATTGGGGGCAGGAGGAGAAGGGGGCGACAGAGGATGAGATGGCTGGATGGCATCACTGACTCGATGGACGTGAGTCTGAGTGAACTCCAGGAGTTGGTGATGGACAGGGAGGCCTGGCGTGCTGTGATTCATGGGGTCACAAAGAGTCAGACATGACTGAGCGACTAAACTGAACTGAACTGAACTGAACTTGAAGATGCAATATTAAAGATTCACAGTGATGCATGTGATGGTATTTACTAAAGTGTAAATATGACTTTTTGGACACATGCTTGCTTCTCTACATAGAGAGACACCCAATCCTTTGACTCAAGCTGGAAACAGTGATTCCTTGAGATTTTCTCTGTGGACAATCATGTCATTGGTATTATTTCTTCCTTTCCAGTCTGTATGCCTTTTATTTCTTTTTCTTGCCATAATCATTTGAAAACTGGCCACTTAATACATTATAGCATGGCAACTGTGGAAATTACCCACGTCCCCCAACCAAGATTTTCTTGTTCTTGTTTGGATTTTTTTTAAGTGACTTTTCCTAAATATCTTTTGTGAAGACTGTGTTCTTTGTCATGTATGGTCACTGCCATCTCTGCTCCCTGATTTTGGTGGTCTGAGTGATTTGGCAGAGATTTTCTTAAATGCCTGGAGCCAAAAACAAAGAAGCCAACCAACCAAACCTCTCTGGCTCTGTGTGGGCTCACTCCTTCAGTGCTTAGCCAGGCTGTTCACACCCTGCCATAATCACTTCCTCTTCTCAGGGAGCCTGAGCCTCAGGCAGAGGTGGAGCTGATGGTCCCCTCAGGTGTCCAGCTCTGCCTGTGTCTGTGGACTTCGAGGTTCCCTGGGGTGTGAAGGCGCTTCTCAAAGCCCTTACTCTCCTGAGTATCTCCTCCCTACCCCTCTTCCTTCCTGGCATTCCAGTGTGTCTATTGCTCTCCAGCTCCAGGTGGCTTCAGATACCACATGTGGCCTTAGATACTTTGGGCTAATATCTCCTGGGAGCTGGGTCATCCCTGGGAGGGGTCCCAGGCAGTGGAACAAAGGCTGGCCCTGAGTCAGTCCTTCGGGGGCCACCGGGGAGGGAAACCCAGGCACTGCTTCTTCAGCCTGAGGGTCATGCTGCTCCCTGGGGGGTCCTCACTGAGCTGGGGGGAGTGGGAGATGGAAGCAGGTCAATTAAAATATCAAAACACTTTTCCTGAAATTCAGCAACTTCCTTCTTCATTAAGAAAGAAGCTTCCCCTGGGTGCTGTACATTCTTCATTAGATTCCCAGAGTTTCCAAAAGTCAACCTGTTTTTGCCAGTTTAATCATTGCTTTCATGGAGAGAGAATGTTTGGTATTTCTCTCCTCTGCCATTTTTGGTGGCGACAGATTTTTGACAAAGGTACAGAAGCAGTTTAATGCAGAAAGCAATGCTATTTTAGCAAACGGTACTCGAGCAATTGAACATCTATATGTTTTAAAAAAGAAATCTGATCAAAACCTCATGCATTAGAAAATTTAACTCAAAATGGATCACTGACTTAAATGTAAATGCACAGCTATAGAATTCTTAGAGAGAACCAGAAAATTCAGGACCCAACTCTAGCTTTTAAACTTGACACCAAAAGCATGACCCATAAAGAAAAAAATGGATAAATTGGACTTCATCAAAATTTAAGATTTTCCTGTTAGGAGAAGAAAAATGGCAGACTGGGAGAGATATTTGCAAACCATGTGATTGAAAAGGACTTGCATCCGGAGTGCATAAGCGTCGGTTTGAAGAACCACCATCACCACCAACCCACCTAGACAATGGGCAGAAGACAGGAACAGTCATTTCACCAAAGAGGCTAATCAGGTGGCAAACAAGGTCGTAAGGAACATACAAGGTCGCTAGGCGTTGAGGAAAGCGGATCACACCGCGCGTGGTGAGATTTCGTGGCACACCTATCACAACGGGCAAGACCAAAGGCTGACACCACCCACTGCTGGCCAGGAGGTGGAGGAGCTCGGTCCCCGACCCTCGTGGGGTGTAAATAGCTCAGAGTCTCTGGGAAACTGTGTAGTTATTAATAAAAAGCTGAACATGCAGCTACCTTTTGATGCAGCAACTGCACTCCTGAGCATGAAACAAAACCTGACATTCACGCACAAATCTGTACGTGAATGTTCATAGCAACCTCATTTGTGATAATGGGAGAATAGAAAAGCCTAGCTGTGGGTGAATGGCTATCCACACAGCCCTCCATGCTGTGGATGCTCCTCAGCAGTGGAAAGGGACAGACAGCTTTCTTGCAAGAGCCTGGATGGATCTCAGGGGAGCTACGCCAAGTGAAAAAAGACACCACACTCCCCCGACTGGTGAAGCTGGAGAGCTCTGTGGAGCTCCTGGCGACGGCTCCCCGCTGGTGACCCCACACTGTCACTGTGCAGTGTCAGGATCAGAAACCTATTGTTCCCAGGATCTGCCTCATGTCGCAGCCCGCTCCCCCCAGTGCTCCTCCTTCCGCCCGTCTTTCTAAATCACTCTTGTTCCTCAACCTCGCTCAGCCCAGATCCCCCTTTCCGTGAAGCCTTCACGCCCAGTTGCTGGAATGTGTTTCATTTTCAAACTTCCTTTTTTAGTTTAAGTTGATAATTGTGGATTTTTCTAAACATTTGTTTTTTTATCTTTAAAAAAATTATTTGCCTGTTTTTATTTTAAATATTGACGATGTGAAAGAGGAGAACAGAAATCTGTCTCCACTGAGACATTCAAAAATTAAAATATCTTTGTTTCCCAGCTCTCTCCAGGTGAGTGGGTTTCTCTCCTTCTGTTTCTGCTCTATTTTGAGAGCTTCCCCTGGGGCATTGGGAGAATAGCGGAGATTGTGTGACCGAGCCCTTGGGGGGACCTGCCGTCTTGACCAGAAATCCCATGCTGACCGCACCGCGTCCAACCAGGGACGTTGGTGGGTACGTCTGAGTTACAGAACGTGTCCGTTTTCCTCCCAGCACACAGGTACAAGGGGAGAAAATTCTCCTAGTTCAGGAAACACAGAATAAAAAACAAAATCCTTCCCTCCCTGCTCCATCTCACCAAGGCACCTACTGAATTTCTATGATTCTTTCCCAGAGAGAACTGTTACTTATTCTAAAAATGTTTAAGTGAAAAAACATAAGGTACGCAGTCAGCCCTTACTTGCCTTTTTTCCTGCTTAAACCCTCCTGGGACCTTCCCGCACTGACCCCACCCCCCGTGGCTTCTCACAGCTGCAGACGTCAGCCTCTGCCCTCCTCTGCCCTCTGTTCATGGACACCTCGGTGGTTTTAGCATTTTGCTATTTCAAAGAATGTTGCAGTGAATGTCTTTCTTTTTTCATGTGTATTTTGGCAAATATTTCGGAGCATGTGCAGCAACAACTAGCAATGGACAGTTAAATTACTTTAATTTTCCTTTTTTTGCAAAGAAAAGGTAAGTCATGCTCAAAACTAAACCATCAATTGCATAGTCATAGAGTAAAAAATAAATCCTCTTCCTGTATACACTCTGGGCCCTTCTCTCCCCTCAAAGGGAATAATCTTTATTTCTTTAAAAATAAAAGAAATTCTTTATTTCTTTAAAAAAAACCCACATCTTTAAAATGTGCCTGCATGCTTAACCATTGCACTTGATAAATCTCAGTTGTTCAGAGATGTAGACTTTATGATTGAGAAAAAAATGCAGAAGAAAAACACCCCCATGGAGTGTTTACATCTCCAAACCTGAGGAAACAGGGATTCCCAGGGGCACATGAGGAAAGGGAGGAGAAATAACCACGCCTGCTTGCAGGCCCCGAACTGAGACCTGAGATCCAAACGAGTCATGAATTGAATCCTTCCTGTTCAGTGTCATGGGCCAGAGCTTCAGGGGCCGGCCTGATCCCATGGATGCTCTGGACCCTAGTGGCTGTCAGGAGCCCAGAAGCGCTGAGCGGGTGTGGGTTTGATGCCAGAGGGTCCTTGCCCTCTGTTGAGGAAGGGCTTCTGACAGCCTGACGGGGAGGGAGTTGGGGCACTATCAAAGCACATGGACTCGAGACCTCCTGGCTCAGGACAGAGCCGTGTGCTCAGCACCCCCATCCCCGGGTGTGGGTTGGGGGGTCTCTGGTAGACGCCCCGCCGTGTACTCAGTGCCCCCGTCCCCGGGTGTGGGTTGGGGGGTCTCTGATAGAAGCCCCGCCGTGTGCTCAGCAACCCCCATCCTGGGTGTGTGTTGGGGGTCTCTGATAGATGCCCAGCTGTGTGCTCAGCCCCCCTGTCCCCGGGTGTGTGTTGGGGGGTCTCTGATAGATGCCCCGCTGTGTTCTCAGCCCCCCCATCCCCGGGGTGTGTTGGGGGGGTCTCTGATAGATGCCCCGCAGTGTGCTCAGCACCCCCATTCCCGGGTGTGAGTTGGGGGGGTCTCTGAGAGATGCCCCGCTGTGTGCTCAACCCCCCAGTCCCCAGGGTGTGTGTTGGGGGGGTCTCTGGTAGACGCCCCGCTGTGTTCTCAGCCCCCATCCCTGGGTGTGAGTTGGGGGGGTCTCTGACAGATGCCCCGCTATGTTCTCAGCACCCCTGTCCCTGGGGTGTGTTGGAGGGTCTCTGATAGATGCCCCGCTGTGTTCTCAGACCCCCGTCCCTGGTGTGTGTTGTGGGGTCTCTGGTAGACGCCCCACCATGTGCTCAGCGCCCCCATCCCCGGGGTGTGTGTTGGGGGCTCTCTGATAGACACCCCGCTGTGTTCTCAGCACCCCCCCATCCCCGGGTGTGTGTTGGAGGGTCTTTGATAGAAACCCAGCCGTGTGCTCAGTCCCCCCGTCCCTGGGTGTGTGTTGAGGGGTCTCTGATAGACACCCCACTGTGTGCTCAGCTCCCCATCCCGGGTGTGTGTTGGGGGGGTCTCTGATAGATGCCCCGCTGTGTTCTCAGCCCCCCTGTCCCCGGATGTGTGTTGGGGGGTCTCTGATAGATGCCCCGCTGTGTGCTCAGCCCCCCGTCCCCGGATGTGTGTTGGGGGGTCTCTGATAGATGCCCCGCTGTGTTCTCAGCCCCCCTGTCCCCGGGTGTGTGTTGGGGGATCTCTGATAGAAGCCCAGCCATGTGCTCAGCCCCCCCATCCCTGGGTGTGTGTTGGGGGGTCTCTGATAGATGCCCCGCCATGTTCTCAGACCCCTGTCCTGGGGTGTGTGTTGGGGGATCTCTGATAGATGCCCTGCCATGTGCTCAGCCCCTCCATCCCGGGTGTGTGTTGCAGGGTCTCTGATAGATGCCCTGCCATTTTCTCAGCCCCCCCATCCCCGGGTGTGTGTTGGGGGGTCTCTGGGGGGTCAGGAGCAGCAGGCGGGAGAAAGAGCGATGAGTCCTTGGCTGCCGGTGCCTCACCTCCTCATCCCTTTTGGGCTCTAGCCGGAAGCACCTCGCTGCGGGTGGGCGTCAGCTCCGTGTTCACAGATGAGAGGAGGGAGGCCCCGGGGGCAGAGAGGCAGGTCAGCCTTGGGGCACAGAGGGCACCTGAGCACTCTGCTTCAGGAAGTCAGGGCGGGCCCCCAGAAGGAAGTGGTTCCAGAAAAGCCTCTGACACGGGTTTGGGTCCCCTGAGGGTGCATCTCCCACACCCCCAAGTGGTCACCGTGGAGGTCACGGTCTCCTTGGCGCTGAGCCTCGCGCCGTCAGCTTCCCCTGGGGGCCAGGCTTTCCCGGAACAAGCTCGGGGCTACATCCTGATGCCCTTGGAAGGCGGGGCTTCTTATTGTTTGGGGGTCCTTTGGGGGAGGTGCTGAGAGCACAGAGAGGTCAGGCGGTTAACCCCGTGCATGGGGGTCTCGGGATGAGTGGTCCCGGGAGTCAGTCCTGCCTGGGGAGGGCAGCTTGTGCCCTGAGCTGAGACAGTTTCTTATTTAGAAATGGCACATGGTGCTTTCAGAACGGGCTTCCCAGGTGGCGCTAGTGGTAAAGAACATGCCTGCCTGTGCAGGAGACAAAAGAGACGTGGGTTCCATCCCTGGGTCGGGAAGGTCCCCTGGAGGAGAGGGTATGGCAAGCCACTCCAGTGTTCTTGCCTGGAGAATCCCATGGACAGAGGAGCCTGGAGGGCTGCAGTCCGTTGTGTCACAAAGAGTCGGACACGACTGAGCAACCGAGCTTTTAGGAAAATGGAAAGAGAAAAAGCTCCTGGCTTGGGGTGGTGTGAGGTTGTTGGCCCCAGGGGCTGTAAGTCCCCCTGGGGAGGTGGTTCCGCTGCTTTTGTTCCCCCCATCCCACGTCTGGCTCTGGCTGGTGAGGGGCTCCAACCTGGGAGGCCCCTGGAGTCCGCCTCCACCCAGTCTAAAGGGACCGGAGCCGGGGACAGTGGGAGGGCGGTGGCAGATAGCGGGGGGAGCTGCCCACCTCGGTTAGCAAGCTCGCCGGCTCCCCACAAGCCCCTGTCCTCTGAAGCACCCAGGCGTCTCCTGTGCGGCTCCGGGAAACAGCCTTTGTTCCCCGCGGGCCTGGAGAAGTGGCCTCGCTCCAACGCCCGGCCTGCCGCTCGCCCAGGTTTATCCTTCGGTGCTTGTCCTCGCGGCCGGCATCCTGGGCTCGCGTTCCGGGCCTGTCACAGAGGCCATCTGGCTCCCCGTCCCCGGCGGGCGATGACATTGAGGCCCCGTGTCCTCGGCAGCCCGTGTGAGCTGTGATGCTGACTGGCGCCGCGTTCCCAGCGCAGTTAGGAGGAGCCGTGAAGGGCTCAGGGTTTAGGAGCCGCTGCCCGGAGGAAACAGCGCTCCCGGGGTGGGGTGGGGGGTGTTCATGGTCCTGCGACTCCTTCCCTTCTGGCCGTGAAGTGGCCCAGGCGTGCAGTCACACCTGTGCGTTGTCTGGCCCAGGACACACCTGGCCGGCCTCCTATGCTCCAGATCATTGTCTTTGCTGGCGGGTTTGCCAAGGTTGTGTGAGACCCGCCCTGTGGCCAGGGCGCTGAAGTGGCTGGAGGAGGGGTGGGGCGTGGGGCCAGATTTGGGGGGCTCGCCTTCTCCCCTCCAGCAGCTCCTTTGTCTGTGAGGATGGTGCAGCTGCTGCGAAGCACGTCTGCTACGCTTCCCGTCTCGCTTCTCCACCCAGAGACTCAGCCTCATCGCCTCCCCTCACTTCCGATCCGCTGCACCCCCCCTCCCTCCGCAGTCTTTTCCCCTCTATTGGCGTTTATTTCAGGCAGGAGACAGGAAAGGAAATGACTCCGTTTCATCGGGAGGAGGCATTGACTGGCAAGTGTGCTTCGCCACCCCAAAATGGTCTGTCTATTTAGAGCAATGAGGAGAATTTCGCTGGTCTTTGTGTCTCTGCTCAGCACGAGGCTTTTGCTGTTTTGCATGAAAAATAAAATTTCAATGAACTGCAGCTTAGCTGTGACTCTGGTCTTAATTGCTGGGCATTAGCAGTGATTTGCATAGTGCGTGATTTGTCAATTATCTGTGGCTTTGGGGTGATCTGAAGTGTCAGGACCACCAGCGATCTCGTGATGGAAAAGCCCCCAGACAACGAGACTGCACCAGGCATGCTTCACCCTCCTGACTGAGGATGAATGTGCTGCTCACGCTAGAAATTTGCTTCCCAGAGGGAGCCGGCCTCATGGAGACTTGATCCAGGAGGTCCTGGAAGCGCCTGAGGCTCCTCCCAGCAGCCCCAGGTCAGCCATAAGCATGACCGGCCCTGCTCTGTGGTCGAGTTTGCACACAGGCCACGGTGTGGACGGCGTCCCCGGGTTGTTGGACCACACCTTACACACACCAAGGTGTGGACGGTGTCCCCTGGGTTACTGGACACACTGGGGCATGCGCACAGACCATGCTGTGGACGGTGTCCCCGGGTTACTGGACCACAGTGGTGTATGTACACACACCAAGGTGTGAATGGTGTCCCCTGGTCACTGGACACACTGGTGCATGCACGCAGACCATGCTGTGGACGGTGTCCCCGGGTTACTGGAGACACTGGTGGCGGCAGCCCCGGGACTGTGAAGTCCACAGAGAAACCACCGATGCTGGGCCTGTCTCTGGGCGCTCCCAGGTGTTTTCACGTGAGTGCGGTCTCTTCTCCTGCATTGCTGGTTCCTCTGTGCTTCTGATGGAAGGTGGCCTTCCCCTCTGTGCCGTGGTGTGGGCTAACCCTGGGATTAACATGAAGAAACGAAAGGCACACAGCCCCTGAGGGTCTGCCCTCAGCCACGGCAGAGTCCCTGCTGTCTGTGTGGTCCGGGCAGGAAGCTCTTCTCTGGTTTGCCTGTCATCCCGGCTGGAAGTGCCCGCCTGCTCTGACCTCTCTGAGGGGTCGCCCCCCGTGGGGTGAGGGCCTGAACCCTGTTCCAAGATGCACAGGAGACAGGTGAGGCTTCAGGCCTCTTTCCATATTGTCATCCATTATTTGCATTGACTAGGCTTTGCTTTTTCCTTTGAGAAAGTGTTCATAGTGATCCAGTTGCTCCTCTGAGTTAAGCAATAGTTAAAAACACAAACTAAAGCCCTCTCCCTGCGGCAGTGTTTCCTCGGCGCCCAGGTTTTGGATCGATTTTGCAGCAGCCTCGCTCTGCTGTGGATGCAGACTGTCTGGAGTTCATCAGAGGGTCCTCAGTCGATTCCCGGCATTCCGGCTCCAAGCCCTGCAGGGCAGTGCACACGGCAGCCTGGGAAGTGAGAGAGGCGTGTGGTTTCTGCCAGCCCCGAAGCCTCCCTGTAGGATTAAAATCCCATTATGCTTGAGCTGTACTTACCATCATCAAATATAGCGCCTTCCATCACCTTTTATGTGTTGGTGTTTCAAAACCTTCAGTTTCAAAAAGGTCATAGAATTCCTTGACAGAGAAAGACCCAAGGACCCATTTGAGTGGCGTCCTCAGTTTACCAGCAATATTTGAAAAGCTTTGAAGAATAAAAATCATGAGGCCTTCATAACACGACTTCCCCTCTCTCTTTCTTTCTAAATACTTTCAGATGATGTCTTACATTCAGTATGGATCTATGATTTCTTTATATTTGCTGAACTCCAAAAGGATGCAGGGTAGCTCACATTAGATCATATGTGAAATAATGACCATAATAATAAGGATCAATAGATAATAATACATAAATTAATAATCACGAGAAGGAGGAATAAGAATACTCTCAGGATTGGAGAAGGTTGCTAACATTGGATGCTAAATTTTGCTCTCAACTTTTCAAAAGCCACATGAGAGGGAGGGAGGGGAGCGTGAAGACAGACAGAGGAGGGGCGACGCGGAGAAGGGCCATGAGGGCAACGGTGGGAGGGAGAAAGGGCTGTCCCTGAGACGCAGAGTGCTCCGTCCCGACTCCTGATTTGTTGTTCAGTCGCTAAGTCGTGTCTAACTCTGCCACCCCGTGGACTGCAGCGCAGCAGGCTCCCCTGTCCTTCACAGTCTCCTGGAGTTTGCTCAAGTTCACGTCCGTTGAGTCAGTGATGCCATCCAACCATCTCATCCTCTGCTGCCCTCTTCTCCCGTTGCCTTCAATCTTTCCCAGAATCAAGGTTTTTTTTTTTTTTTACCAGTGAGTTGGCTCTTCACATCAGGTGGCCAAAGTATTGGAGCTTCAGCTTCTACATCAGTCCTTCCAATGAATATTCACAACTGACCTCCTTTAGGGTGGACTAGCTGGATCTCCTTGCAGTCCAAGGGACTCTAGAGTCTTCTGTGACACCACAGTTCAAAAGCATCAGTTCTTTGGTGCTCAGCTTTCTTTACTGTCCAACTCTCACATCCGTACGTGACTCCTGGGAAAACCATAGTTTGACTATATGGACTTTTGTCGGCAAAGTGATGTGACTATTTTTTAACAAGCTGGCTAGGTTGGTCATAGCTTTTCTTCCAAGGAGCAAGTGTCTTTTAATTTCCTGGTTGCAGTCACCATCTGCAGTGACTTTGGAGCCCAAGAAAATAAAATCTCCCTTCCTTGAAACTAGAAAGCAAATGAATAGGATTAGCTTTTAAAAGATGTGTTGAGTCGCAGAAGCAGTATCATGTGAGTGATCTGTCTGGCGTGGTGGTGGTGAGTGAAGGGGCCTGTCCAGATGGGTGAAGGCCGGGGCTGCGGCAGTGGAGTTTGGGGTGGCTGGGTCCTATAGGGTGGGCCTGGCAGGGGGGATGGGTCCCAGTGGAGGCGTTACAGTGAGAGCCCAGGGGGAGAGCGAGGTAGGACCTCATCCTAGGGACTTGGCAGCTGTAACAGAAACACCGCAGACTGGGGGCTTCCGCAGCAAACGGTGATTTCTCGCAGCTTTGAGGGGGTGGTCAGGGAGGGAGGTGCAGCTGTGGCATCTGGGCAGGAGTTCCCGGCTCACGGACAGAAGCCTCCTGGCCATGTGCTCACACGGGGCGTGGATGGAGCTCCAGGCTCTCTGTGTTCCATCCAGGGCACCAACCCCATCACAGGGCGCTTCCCTCGTGACCCCATCTAACCCTGATCACTTCCTAAGGGGCCCCCAGTGTCACCACACCGGGGGCTGGGGCTTCAGCCTGTGCCCCATCTAACCCTGATCACCTCCCAGAGGACCCCCAGCGCCACCACACCAGGGGCTGGGGCTGCAGTCTGTGCGTGAGGGATGCAGACATGCAGCAGGTGACAGCCCAGCCCAGAGGCCGCCTGGGGTGACTGACCCTGTGGACGTTTCTGCTTCTAACGCTAAGCAGCCCCATGGTCTTTAGCAGTTGGACCAGCTCTCTGTGTCCTGCCCCCAAGTCCATGAAATGGCACAGTAATTTAGGTGGAACTACATATATTCATTTGGCAATAAGGAGTTCATGATCTGAGCCACAGTCAGCTCCCAGTCTTGTTTTTGCTGACTGTATAGAGCTTTTCCATCTTTGGCTGCAAAGAATATAATCAATCTGATTTCGGTGTTGACTATCTGGTGATGTCCATGTGTAGAGTCTTCTCTTGTGTTGTTGGAAGAGGGTGTTAGCTATGACCAGTGTGTTCTCTTGGCAAAAATCTATTAGTCTTTGCCCTGCTTCATTCTGTATTCCAAGGCCAAATTTGCCTGTTACTCCAGGTGTTTCTTGACTTCCTACTTTTGCATTCCAGTCCCCTATAATGAAAAGGACATCTTTTTTGGGTGTTAGTTCTAAAAGGTCTTGTAGGTCTTCATAGAACCATTTGACTTCATCTTCTTCAGCATTACTGGTTGGGGCACAGACTTGGATTACTGTGATATTGAATGGTTTGCCTTGGAAACGAGCAGAGATCATTCTGTCATTTTTGAGATTGCATCCAAGTACTGCATTTCGGACTCTCTTGTTGACCATGATGGCTACTCCATTTCTTCTCTGGGATTCCTGCCCGCAGTAGTAGATATAATGGTCATCTGAGTTAAATTCATCCATTCCTGTCCATTTTAGTTCGCTGATTCCTAGAATGTCGACATTCACTCTTGCCATCTCCTGTTTGACCACTTTCAATTTGCCTTGATTCATGGACTTGACATTCCAGGTTCCTATGCAATATTGCTCTTTACAGCATTGGACCTTGCTTCTATCACCAGTCACATCCACAGCTGGGTATTGTTTTTGCTTTGGCTCCATCCCTTCATTCTTTCTGGAGTTATTTCTCCACTGATCTCCAGTAGCATATTGGGCACCTACGACCTGGGGAGTTCCTCTTTCAGTATTCTATCATTTTGCCTTTTCATACTGTTCATGGGGTTCTCAAGGCAAGAATACTGAAGTGGTTTGCCATTCCCTTCTCCAGTGGACCACATTCTGTCAGACCTCTCCACCACGACCCGCCCGTCTTGGGTGGCCTCACAGGGCATGGCTTAGTTTCATTGAGTTAGACAAGGCTGTGGTCCGTGTGATTAGATTGACTAGTTTTCTGTGAGTATGGTTTCAGTGTGTCTGCCCTCTGATGCCCTCACAACACCTACCGTCTTACTTGGGTTTCTCTTACCTTGGGCGTGGGGTATCTCTTCACGGCTGCTCCAGCAAAGCGTAGCCACTGCATTATTTTGCCAACAAAGGTTCGTCTAGTCAAGGCTGCGGTTTTTCCAGTTGTCATGTATGGATGTGAGAGTTGGACTGTGAAGAAAGCTGAGCACCAAAGAATTGCTGCTTTTGAATTGTGGTGTTGGAGAACACTCTTGAGAGTCCCTTGGACTACAAGGAAATCCAACCAGTCCATTCTAAAGGAGATCAGTCCTGGGTGTTCTTTGGGAGGAATGATGCTAAGGCTGAAACTCCAGTACTTTGGCCACCTCATGCGAAGAGCTGACTCATTGGAAAAGACCCTGATGCTGGGAGGGATTGGGGCCAGGAGGAGAAGGGGATGACAGAGGATGAGTTGGCTGGATGGCATCACTGACTCTATGGATGTGAGTTTGGGTGAACTCCGGGAGTTGGTGATGGACAGGGAGGCCTAGTGTGCTGCGATTCATGGGGTCACAAAGAGTGGACACCACTGAGCAACTGAACTGAACTGACATATATTCATTAGGTTCCCTGGTGGCTCAGCAGTAAAGAATCTGCCTGTAATGTGGGAGATGCAGGAGACACACGGGTTCGATCCTGGAGTGGGTAAGATACCCTGGGGGAGGGCATGGCAACCCACTCCAGTATTCTTGCCTGGAAAATCCCACAGACAGAGGAGCCTGGTGGGCTACGGTCCATGGGGTTGCAAACAGTCGGACATAACTGAAGTGACTGAGTGTGCACATATATTCATTGGGTGGAAAGATTAAATCTGTAATTGAAATTTATTGTGAAATAGATGACTAACCCCACCCCAGGTCTCAGCCGCTGTGCCTGCCTTCCCACCGGGGCCCATGCAGCCAGGCCTGCCCCAGCCCCTGAGATCCGAGGGGCCTCCTGGGCCTGCCTGGGGCCTCTGGGGGACGCTGACCCCTGGGGACTCAGAGTTGATATCCGCACATTTTGCCTGCCTGAGTTCTGGTGGATTCTGCAGGGGTTCGGCTGCCTGGAAGGGGCCGTGCAGGGGGTTTAGGGTGGGGTCTGGTGGGCGGCCGGGGGGTGGGCAGCGAGTGGGATGTTCGCGGGGCTGAGCCCGGAGCTCCCAATGGGCTGACGCGGACTCCTGGGGCGTAGATGCTGTGCTGTGGGCCACACCTGCCTCTCTATTTGCCTGTTCTCTGGACGTGGGGCCACATGGGCCTAACAGAGGGGACACCGCATCCTGAAGAGGGTCTGGGGGGCATCCCTGAGTGAGCTGCGGAAGGTCTGGGTCTGGGCCAGCAGGCGCCCCGTCCGCCACGGAAGCGCTGGACGTGCAGGGCAAGGTGTTGCCCCCAATGATGGTGCCGTCTGAGCCACAGGCATCGGAAGAGCCTGCGGGGATCAGGGCCTCCGCCCCCAAGAGCAAAGCAGAAACGTCTACACACAAGTGGTCGTGATGAGGATTTGCTTAGCACTCTAAGGCATTAGAAAAATAGAGACATAAAACATTAAAAAAAAAGTAATTTCTGACCTGACACACCCCCTTTAGTACTTTATTACTTTTTAAAATTGCTTTCTGTGTCCTGAAGAAAAAGTGTCCCTACAGTGACAAAAGGCTTGCTTGTCTTGGGATCCAACTGTGCCCATATTAGCTGGTAGAAGCGTTGGGTTAATATCAGAAGGCCTTGGAACAGCGTGCTTTTTTCTGAACCTGCGTGGCATTGCCAGGCACTGCCACGGGTGCCACGGCCTCCTCTGTCCTGTCTTCATCCCCTTCCTGCTCTGGGATGTGAATCTCGCTGGACCCTTTGCCCACGTGGAGAAGACGCACCCCCAGGAAGCCGGCGGAAGCAGGGGCATGGGGACCTCACCACCCGGAGGCTCTTTAGGGAAAGACGGAAGCCGCCTGGGATCATTTCCGCCCTCTCTGCACCGCCTTGACCCTCCACTGGTTTGTCCTCCCTGGGGGTGGCCACGTGGTCTCACAAACACGGGACCCCTGTCGCCTTCATCCCCTACCTCCCACTGTCCTGGGCAGCGTTTATGCCTGATTTTCTTCCCTGAAAGGAAAAGCAAGAAGAACATCCCCTGAGAGCGGTGATTAGGAGAATGCGGGACACAGAAGCCCATGGTCCGACCAGGCCCTGTAACCACCAGCTCTCCTTTCAACCCATTTACATGTTTTAGCAAATAAGTGTCCAGTGCAGCTCCCTGGAGAGGGGCCTGTGGATGTTTGAAGAAAATAATCAAATGACCTGATATTCCTGTTTCCCTCTATGATAACTTCCCCACCCTGAAAACCCCCCACTGTAAACAGACGGGGCTTCGGAGCCCCCAGCTCAGCGGGGACCTAGTCCTCAGCAGCTGTGGTCGCCGGCGAGAGGAATTTGGGGTGAAACCTGGACGAGGCCCCTGTGCTCTGTTCAGCAGACCCCCTGGTCATCCGGTATCCGTTTCAGGGAGGACATTAACTCTTGGGTTCCCCCTTCACAGAAAAGAACTAAAATCACCACCTGGGGGGTCTGCTCTGGGAGCTGCAGGGCTGTCACCGAGTCGCGTGCTTGCCCACGCGTCCCTAGCCTTGGTCCGTGTGGGCTGTGTTTATGCATGGGCACTCAGGTCACAGCTTTCAAAGGGAGTGCTTGCCGTTAACCTGGCAACACCCCCTCTGCACACTCGTACACATGGGAGGAACGCCCTGACCACTCCCCTCCCAGAGGCGAGGAAGTTACAGAGCCCCCCGGAGCGGCCAGGCTGGTCTGGGGGCCGTGGACTGGGCCCCGTGGTCTGCACGCTCCGTCCAGTGGGGCAAAGACTGGACGGGGGGCCGGGCTGGCCTGGGTGTCACAGGTGTCCCCTCCCCTCATCCCCTTGAGGCTGAGATACCACCTCCATCAGTGTGTGCCTCCACCACTCAACCTCGAATGGGCCAGGAGCAGAGGCTCAAAACGTCCTGAGATCCAGAATTCATTCACGGGTAGAGGGTTCCTCTCCACGCTGCCCTGTGTGCCCCTCACGCTGCCCTGCGTGGGGGCGGCCTGGGAGCTCTGTGCCCCGGCCCTGTCCTTGACTCGTGATGAGGTGCCCAGCAGGGGAGAGGCTGGGGGAGGGCACAGGGTCCGCCCGGCAGCGTCTCCCTGGCAACAGCCTTCCCCTCGTTCCCAGGCCAGGGACCACTGTCAGCAGCCCGGGCGCTTCCTCCTTCTGTCCTGTTCCCTTTAAACCTGCCCACACTGATACAGCGGTGCCTTTGATAATCTTAATTAGCGCCCTTTGGGCTGTGCTGGTCACCTCTTGCTGGGATCCCCCTGGACAAGGAACGGCTCTGGGTCTGGTTTGCTGTTTTCAGAAGATGCCTCTGTTTACTCCTTTGAGAAATAAATGTAGGAGGTTAGTGAGGAAACAGAGTTCTCTCCTGGCAATGTAGCCGCTCCCTTCTGAGCTTGAAGCACAGACCTTCTGGTCCTGGGGCCACCTGGTGTCCTGCTGACAAGGTGTTGGGATGGCTGGTGATGTAAGTCAGGGGGCATCACTGCCCTGGAGGGGCTGACAGAGTCTAGCTGCAAGTGCTTCCATGGACCATCAGCCCACAGGGGCCGCCTGCTCTGATGCAGACCCCACCTGTCCTCTCTGGCCAGGGCCTCCAGCGGGGGTGGGGGGTGGGTGTTATTCCATCTCCCTCCAACCACTACCGGGGACCTGGCTCCTGGATTCCCAGCCGGGACATTTGCTGAACGGCTGCTGAGTCCAGAAGATGCCGACACCCAGTTCCTCGTGGTCCTGAGCCAGGCAGACGCCCCCGCCCGCCCAGAAGGAGCCGTCCAGGTGCCGCTGCAGCCACGAGGCCCACGTCGTCAGAGACATGAGTTTTAACCGGCAGGGTGTAGCCTGCCCAGTTCAGAAAGCACACCGGGTGATTTTCCTCCCTGAAGACAGTTTTCCAGTATAAACTGCAGTTCACAGAAGTAACAAAGTACAACACCAGTCTTCCTTTAAACCTTACGTAGAACATAAACCATGAACAGTAGAAGGCTGGCAGAAACGTGAAGTTCTTCACGTGTGTCTTTTGTCAAGCTGGGTGTTCGGACACGAACAGGCTGCCTGTTACGGTAAAGGAAAGCAGCTGCATAACACGAGCATAGACGTTCTCCTGTTGTTTGTGGTCGTGGGTAATATGATTTATATTTTCACTTTAGATACTTCAAATCCATATATGATTATAACTAATAATAATTCACCATGTTCAAGGTAAAGAAAAAGCCTGTCATCTCCTATCTTGCAAGCCCCATGTCTTTAATTTGGGATTGCTGGGTGAAGCGCTCTGCAGAATTGATAGTTTTAGCTTTTAATGTCTTTTTCATTGGATGCAATGATGAGCATTTGTGAATCCTTTGCCTGTTAATTAGTGGTATTTCACTCCCATCGAGAAAACACGGTGTGCACATACGTTTTCATTTAGAAAACTCACACCAACATTACAAGAACTGACGTTAGAAGAAAGAGAATTTAGGAAATAGAGGGAAGTGGTAAGGATGTCGGGGAACCACATGATAACATCGTTACTCTCACCATCATGACCCTTATCATCAGCACCACTGTGACCAGCATCACACCATCACACCATCACACCATCACCATCACACCATCACCATCACCACCATCACCATCACACCATCACCATCACACCATCACCATCACACCATCACCACCATCACACCATCACCACCATCACCATCACCATCACACCATCACACCATCACCACCATGACCATCACACCATCACACCATCACCATGACCATCACACCATCACCACCATCACCATCACCATCACACCATCACACCATCACACCATCACCATCACCATCACACCATCACCATCACCACCATGACCATCACACCATCACCACCATCACCATCACCATCACACCATCACACCATCACCACCATCACCATCACACCATCACCATCACCACCATGACCATCACACCATCACCACCATCACCATCACCATCACACCATCACACCATCACACCATCACCATCACCATCACACCATCACCACCATCACCACCACACCATCACCACCATCACCACCATCACCATCACACCATCACCATCACCACCATGACCATCACACCATCACCACCATCACCATCACCATCACACCATCACACCATCACCATCACCACCATCACCATCACCATCACACCATCACACCATCACCATCACCACCATCACCATCACCATCACACCATCACCACCATCACCATCACCATCACACCATCACACCATCACACCATCACACCATCACCATCACCACCATCACCATCACACCATCACCATCACACCATCACCATCACACCATCACCATCACCATCACCACCACACCATCACCATCACACCATCACCATCACACCATCACCATCACCATCACCATCACACCATCACCATCACCATCACACCATCACACCATCAGCATCACACCATCACCACCATCACCATCACACCATCACCATCACCATCACCATCACCATCACACCATCACACCATCACCACCATGACCAGCACCATCACCACCATCATCATTACCATCACAGGCAGTACCCGCAGCCTCATCGTCACGATCACAGTAATGATGGTAGTCAACATTTACTGACCACTTACTCTGCGGTTCACCTCAGTTCAGTTCAGTTCAGTCACTCACTTGTGTCCAACTCTTTGCGACCCCATGAATCACAGACGCGAGGCCTCCCTATCCATCACCAACTCCTGGAGTTCACTCAGACTCACGTCCATCGAGTCAGTGATGCCATCCAGCCATCTCATCCTCTGGTGTCCCCTTCTCCTCTTGCCCCCAGTCCCTCCCATCATCAGAGTCTTTTCCAATGAGTCAACTCTTCGCACGAGGTGGCCAAAGTACTGGAGTTTCAGCTTTAGCATTGGTGCCGTTAAATGTGTTTCATGTAATATTCCTGTTTTGCTGTAACGTTTTCAGGCATGTAGACTCTATTTTGCAGATGAGGGCTGTGAAATATAAAGAGGGAAGATTAACTAAATGGCCTAAGTCTGTCACCTAGCCAGTGGTAGAGCTTGGATTTAAATACAGCTGACTGGACCCAGAGTATGTCCCTTCGTGGTTAAGCTGGGGTCAAATATGTGGTGCAGCTGTGCACAGGCCATCATCTCACAGCATCAGACCTCACACACATCACACCTCACACACATCACACCTCACACAGCATCACCCTTTCTCAGCATCACACGTCACACAGCATCACACCTCACACAGCATCACACCTCACACACATCACACCTCACACACATCACACCTCACACAGCATCACACCTCACACACATCACACCTCACGCAGTGTCACACCTCACACAGCATCACACCTCACACAGCATCACCCTTACAGAGCATCACACCTCACACAGCATCACACCTCACACAGCGTCACACCTCACACACATCACACCTCACACAGCGTCACACCTTACAGAGCATCACACCTCACACAGCGTCACACCTCACACACATCACACCTCACACAGCATCACCCTTTCTCAGCATCACACGTCACACAGCATCACACCTCACACAGCATCACACCTCACACACATCACACCTCACACAGCATCACCCTTTCTCAGCATCACCCTTACGCAGCATCACATCTCACACACATCACACCTCACACACATCACACCTCACACAGCATCACACCTCACACACATCACACCTCACACAGCATCACCCTTTCTCAGCATCACACCTCACACAGCATCACATCTCACACACATCACACCTCACACACATCACACCTCACACAGCATCACACCTCACACACATCACACCTCACGCAGTGTCACACCTCACACAGCATCACACCTCACACAGCATCACCCTTACAGAGCATCACACCTCACACAGCATCACACCTCACACAGCATCACACCTCACACACATCACACCTCACACAGTGTCACACCTCACAGAGCATCGCACCTCACACAGCATCACACCTTACAGAGCATCACACCTCACGCAGCACGCACCTCACACACATCACACCTCACACACATCACACCTCACACAGCGTCACACCTCACACACCATCGCACCTCACACAGCACGCACCTCACACACATCGCACCTCACACACCATCGCACCTCACACACATCACACCTCACGCAGCACGCACCTCACACACCATCGCACCTCACGCAGCACGCACCTCACACACCATCGCACCTCACGCAGCACGCACCTCACGCAGCACGCACCTCACACAGCGTCACACCTCACACACCATCGCACCTCACGCAGCATCGCACCTCACACAGCACGCACCTCACACAGCGTCACACCTCACACACCATCGCACCTCAGCGGCAGGCCAGACGGGAGTGAATAGCCGACTGCCGCAGCAGGCACCGAGACACTCAGGAGCACCTGTGGCTTGTTTTCCGTCTCTGTAACTCCCTTCTCTGAACGGTCTCGTTCCTCTCTGCCGCTGACTTGGCCGCCGTTTCACTTGCCTGGCAGTGGCACAGAGCACCCTGATGTCCTCAGAGGCACAGGTGGAGTGAGTTCCTTCCAGCTTGGCCCTTTCCTCTGGCCCCGCTCTAAGAACATGCCAGGTCAGCTGGCCGGAGGGTGGCGAGGGGCGTGTGGAGGAAGCTGAGTCCTCTGGCTGGGCCGGAGCGCACAGCAGGCATGGGTCTCAGAGCCTGGCTGAGCCCAGCCGAGAGCAGCGGGCTGCCTGGCGCATGTGTGATGGCTGAGCAGTAAAGATGCTCTTCAGAGCCCAGGCTTTGGTGGTCGTTACGCACCACTCTCACTGCTGAAGATAAGCACCTGCACATCCCTGGGCCCGGAATCATACACAGGGAAAGGGGCTGCCTCGCAAAGCAGCAGAGTGCTGGGGTTGCCGGGGCTGAGTGGGCACGCAGGGAGGCCTCTGAGCTGCTGCTGGGCTCTGCGCCGCCCCCTTCCCCACCTCCACTAAATATCTCTGCCTCTCTCCATCAAGCTGCCTCTTCACCCAGGTGCCCTACTTTTATTTTCTGTCCAGACAACTGTTAAGTTCTCAGCAGCAGGCACAGAGAGGTCGAGAAAGGCAGCGTGGTGGAGAGGTGGGCCCAGCGGGAGGACGGGCCGGCTCCTCACTGGCACAGGGGTGCTGTGAGCACCACCAGTGGGCCCTGGGGCGCGGAGGCGTGGGAGTGCAGACGGATGCCTAGGGGAGTGATGTCACCGTAACCCTCCTCTCAGGTGGCTGAAGGGCAGGCAGGCTGCCTTGGGGTTTAGCTGTCTGTGTAGCCCCTGGAGTGGGGTCTCCTCCATCACCTCAACCCCCAAGAGGTCCCTGCTCCCTGGATCCTCTGTGTCCAATCACAGTGCAGTCTCAGCTTTGCGATGCCAGGGGCCCCGTGGAAAGGGGTGCAGAGCTTTCTAAGATGAGAACAAGAGCAGCACTGGGACAACCACCCCTGGTGCAGGCTGACTGCTGTGCGGACGTGGTCCTGGAAGGGTTTCTAGGCCCTCTGCTTCCCTTTGCCCTCCCTGACCCTAGTTCTGTCTATTTCCATTTTCTTAGTTTAAATTCCTAGCACGTGAGACCCCATCAATTACAGAATCGATTACACTGGCTGACAGCAAGGCAAAGCAGGACAGACCCCGCTGGGAGGACCTTCGTGTGAAAACTCGAAGTTTATCTTGAAAAATAAAGGTGACTGAAATCCTCCTGTTGAACTCTATCAAAACCCTACCAAAGGATACCCTCTCTATTTTATTCCCCAGAATCGGTCGCCCTGTTGACGCTGGTTCATGGGGCCTGTGGAAGGATGTTGTTGACATGAGCTGCTGGCTTCCGGGTGTTGGCGTCCTGCAGGACACGCATCTCGCCAGGAATCTCGGGTGTGTGGCTTATTGCAGGGTGGAGCACCAGTTGGCTTTCTCCATCGTGCCAAGCGAGAAAGATGTCAGGGGGACGGGCTTCAGGCACAGCTCTGCTGCCCCCGCATGCCCCCCCCCCAGCTCTGCTGGGCTTCAGCCTGGAATGGGCTTCTCCAGGGGGCACTGAGGTGACTGCATGCATGCCTGTGGTCGCTTTGGTCGTATCTGGGTCTCTGCGACCCCATGGACTGCAGCCCGCCAGGCTCGCCTGTCCATGGGATTCTCCAGGCAAGAACACTGCAGTGGGGTGCCATGCCCTCCTCCAGGGAATCTTCCTGACCCAGGGATCGAACCCACATCTCTTATGTCTCTTGCGTGGGCGGGTGGGTTCTTACCACGAGTGCCACCTGGGAAGCAGCGAGGTACCTTCTGGCTGCCAGACCTCACCCAGCGACGAGAAGCGACTTCTCACGTTTTAGTTCTGCCCAAAGTCAGAAGGAGGCCGTTCTTGGCCTGATTTGGGTCTCATGCCTGGAGAGGAAGCAGACAGCCTCGTGTGGGTGGGGGTGGAGAAGGGGTCCAGGGTGGGCTGCATCTGGATGAAGTGGACAGGGCAGGATTAATTTGGGGGAGGGGGTTCCCCATGGGAAAGAATTCCAGCTAGACAACCACACTTGTTCTTTCAAAAGGACCACGTTTTAAAATAAGGTATTTGGAAAAAGAATTCGGGGAAGTGGCCCCCATACTCAAGTTTTGGGTCTCCATGAGACACTGACGTATTCTGTGAGCAGAAGGGAAGGATGTCATTTAGGGTAAAGGACTCTCATGCTAATGAATCTTCAGAAGGTTTAGTGACAACGATCGACCCATCAGCGGGCACCCATTAAACCCCTGGCCCTGTGTGAGCTGTGAGATCGATCCAAACATGATCTGTTCCCAGCCCTGAGAGCTCTGTAAATGACTCTAACACCATGAGCCAGCTGTGAAGAGTAGGATTCAAGATGTAACTGTTTGCCCAGATCGCTGCTGTGTTCTGCAGCAGCATGGAATTGAGCAGGGAGGGAGGGACATGGACAGGCACCCCCAACATCCTCACAGAAGGAGAGCTCTGGCCCAGATGTCAGAGGGGCAGGGCTGGCAGGGAGAGGTGAGCCCTCGCGCAGGGCGGCCCTTGGCCTCTGCGTCCACTCTCTGCCTGGATGATGGTGTCCTTCCGGCGTGATCTGCGCCTGGCACTGGCTAGGATTTATTTTGCTCTGTTCGCTTTGTCACGGATGTTCTGCATGAGGCTATGTTTGGTGTCACTCAGCCAAGAGGTCCTCATATCACCGCTGCCTTGTCATTCATTGTTCAGTCACTCAGTTGTGTCCGACTCTCTGGGACCCCATCAAAGGCAACAGGCCAGGCTTCCCTGTCCTTCACCATCTCCCAGAGCTTACTCAAACTCATGTCCATCGAGCCAGTGATGCCATCCAACCATTTCATCCTCTGTTGTCCCCTTTTCCTCCTGCCTTCAATCTTTCCCAGCATCAGGGTCTTTTCTAATGAGTCAGCTCTTCCCATCAGGTGGCCAAAGTATTGGAGCTTCATCTTCAACATTAGTCCTTCCAATAAATATTCAGGACTGATTTCCTTTAGGATGGACGGATTAGATCTCCTTGTAGTCCAAGGGACTCTCAAGAGTCTTCTCCAACACCACAGTTCAAAAACATCAGTTCTTCGGTGTTCAGCCTTATTTATGGTCCAACTCTCATATCCACACATGACTACTAGAAAAACCATAGCTTTGACTAGATGGACCTTTGTTGGCAAAGTAACATCTCTGCTTTTTAATACACTGTCTAGGTTTGTCATAGCCGTTCTTCCAAAGAGCAAGTCTCTTTTACTTTCATGGCTGAAGTCACCATTTGCAGTGATTTTGGAGCCCCCTAAAATAAAGTCTGTCACTGTTTCCATTGTTTCCCCATCTATTTGCCATGAAGTGATTGGACTGGTAGTTTGAGCATTCTTTGGCATTGCCTTTCTTTGGGATTGGAATGAAAAACAATTGCACTCATCTCACACACTAGTAAAGTAATGCTCAAAATGCTCCAAGCCAGACTTCAGCAATACGTGAACCATGAACTTCCAGATGTTCAAGCTGGTTTTAGAAAAGGCAGAGGAACCAGAGATCAAATTGCCAACATCCGCTGGATCATGGAAAAAGCAAGAAAGTTCCAGAAAAACATCTATTTGACTAATCCAAAGCCTTTGACTGTGTAGATCACAATAAACTGTGGAAAATTCTGAAAGAGATGGGAATACCAGAGCACCTGACCTGCCTCTTGAGAAACCTATATGCAGGTGAGGAAGCAACAGTTAGAATGGAACATGGAACAATGGACTGGTTCCAAATTGGGAAAGGAGTATGTCAAGGCTGTATATTGTCACCCTGCTTTTTTAACTTATATGCAGAGTACATCATGTGAAATGCCAGGTTGGACAAAGCACAAGCTGGAATCAAGATTGCAGGGAGAAATATCAATAACCTCAGATATGCAGATGACACCACCCTTATGGCAGAAAGTGAAGAGGAACTAAAAAGCCTCTTGATGAAAGTGAAAGTGGAGAGTGAAAAAGTTGGCTTAAAGCTCAACATTCAGAAAATGAAGATCATGGCATCTGGTCCCATCACTTCATGGGAAATAGATGGGGAAACAGTGGAAACAGTGTCAGACTTTATTTTTTGGGGCTCCAAAATCACTGCAGATAGTGACTTCAGCCATGAAATTAAAAGACGCTTACTCCTTGGAAGGAAAGTTATGACCAACCTAGATAGCATATTCAAAAGCAGAGATGTTACTTTGCCAACAAAGGTCCATCTAGTCAAGGCTATGGTTTTTCCAGTGATCATGTATGGATGTGAGAGTTGGACTGTGAAGAGGGCTGAGCACCAAAGAATTGATGCTTTTGAAGTGTGATGTTGGAGAAGACTCTTGAGAGTCCCTTGGACTGCAAGGAGATCCAACGAGTCCATTCTGAAGGAGATCAGCCCTGTGTGTTCTTTGGAAGGAATGATGCTAAAGCTGAAACTCCAGTACTTTGGCCACCTCGTGCGAAGAGTTGACTCATTGGAAAAGACTCTGAGGCTGGGAGGGATTGGGGGCAGGAGGAAAAGGGGATGACAGAGGATGAGATGGTTGGATGGCATCACTGACTCGATGGACGTGAGTCTGAGTGAACTCCGGGAGTTGGTGATGGACAGGGAGGCCTGGTGTGCTGCAATTCATGGGGTTGCAAAGAGTCAGACACGACTGAGCGACTGAACTGAACTGAACTGATGGGACTGGATGCCATGATCTTAGGTTTTTGAATGTTGTGTTTTAAGCCAGGTTTTCACTCCCCTCTTTCACCTTCATCAAGAGGCTCTTTAGTTCCTGTTCGCTTTCTGCCATAAGGATGGTGTCATCTGCATATCTGAGGTTATTGATATTTCTCCCTGCAATCTTGATTCCAGCTTGTGCTTTGTCCAGCCTGGCATTTCACATGATGTACTCTGCATATAAGTTAAAAAAGCAGGGTGACAATATACAGCCTTGACATACTCCTTTCCCAATTTGGAACCAGTCCATTGTTCCATGTTCCATTCTAACTGGTTCCTTCTTGACCTGCATACAGGTTTCGCTGGATGAAGATAAGGTGGTCTGGTATTCCCATTTCTTTAAGAATTTCCCACAGTTTGTTGTGATCTACACAGTCAAAGGCTTTAGTGTAGTCAATGAAGCAGAAGTAGATGTTTTTCTGGAACTTTCTTGCTTTTTCTATGATCCAACAGATGTTGGCAATTTGATCTCTGGTTCCTCTGCCTTTTCTAAATCCAGCTTGAACATCTGGAAGTTCTCAGTTCATGTACTGTTGAAGACTAGCTTGGAGAATTTTGAGTATTACTTTGCTATCATGTGAAATGTGTGCAATTCTTTGGCATTGCCTTTTTTGGGATTGGAATGAAAACTGACCTTTTCCAGTCCTGTGGCCACTTCTGAGTTTTCCAAATTTGCTGGCATATTGAGCATAGTACTTTAACAGCATCATCTTTTAGGATTTGAAAAAGCTCAGCTGGAATTCCATCACCTCCACTAGCTTTGTTCATAGGGATGTTTCCTGAGGCCCTTTTGACTTTGTATTCTAGGATGTCTGGCTCTAGGTGAGTGATCACACCATCGTGGTTATCTGGGTCATGATGCCTTGGCGGCACCTTTTGTCCAGAGATTTCTTGTCTAGTGGGTATAGACAGAAATGTCCCAGAGCTTAGCCTGGGGATATAAGCCCATTGTTTCTAGAACCTTGAGGTGAAGTAGCCTGACTCTTTCCCACTGGTTGTATGAATTTTGTGTTGTTCAGTCGCTCAGTCATGTCTGACTCCTTGCAAACCCATGGACTGCAGCATGCCAGGCTCCCCTGTCCTCCACTATTTTCCAAAGTTTGCTTAAACTCACGTCCATGAGTCAGTGATGCCATTCAACCGTCTCATCCTCTGTTTTCCCCTTCTCCTCCTGCCTTCAATCTTTCCCAACATCAAGGTTTTTTTCTAATGAGTCAGCTCTTTGCATCAGGTGGCCAAAGTATTGGGGCTTCGGCTTCAGAATCAGTAACCTAAGATCCAGGCCTTTAAACCAGAGCTCAGGAAGCTCCTTCTCCCTTCTTGTGCCCTTGACTGCATTAGCGGCCTCAGTGCAGGCAGGGAGAGTGGTCTGTGGTCTGTGGCCTCTGGGTCTGTTACCTAGAAACAGAAGAATCAGGAATCTGTGTTGTTCTCCTGATGAACTCGGATGCGCCCCAGACAGTCACTCTTGCAGAGCCTGTGACATACCAGCCTTCTCTGCGGGGTGAGAGTGCTGAGCCCTGACTCCCGACTCAGGGACCTGCATCCCTGCTGTGTTGGTGCTGACCTGTGCCTTCAGGCAGACCCGGAAACAGCTGCTCCCATCATGCCCTGGGCGCTCCATCCTCTCATGAAGCCTGGTTGAGACAGCGTGCAACGGATGCTTAAGAACTGGGTTTGGAGTGGCTCAATTTGATGACCTTCCATGTAGGCACTGATTCATGAGCAAAAAGCACCACCAGGTCTATCTTGGTTCTGACTGCTGGGTGTCTCAGTCTAAATTTTTTTTTTTAAATGTCTTGGTGAAGTAAGAATAGAGCTAATTCCTTAGTTTTTTTTTTTTAAATCCTCATATTGTTATGACTTAAGAAATATAATCTTCTCTTCTAAAAATCTTTCTTAGTCAAATGAAGTCTTGTCCCTTCTCTGTAGAACCAAATATCCTTTGTTCACAACTCAGACAAGCTTAACCTCTCCGGAGGCTCCTGCAGGCAGACAGGATGTCACGGGGACTCCTCTGCCTCAGCAAGTATGGGGGTCATTCCGGAAAATCCCTTCAGGAGGGCGTCGGGGTCTCGAGAAAAGCGCCTCAGGAGTCAAGCAGGCAGATTACTCATATGTCTTAGATCCATGCTCAGCTTCATAATATGCTTCATTTCTCTGGATTCCATGGGGTTTGGGCTCAGCCACGAGGCCAAGCTCTCATCCCCAAAGCTGAGGACCAGCCCTTCATAGTGCTTGTCTCTGAGGAAGCAGTTTTTGAGAAGGTTCGGATGCCTTGGCTCTTTCGTATTGGCCGAGTCACCCCGCAGTCCTTCTGAGCAGAAGCCTCCCCTCTGGGCGAGCTGTAGCCGTGGAGGAGGGAGGGAGCCGGTTTGCCTTGTGTTCCTGCTGCTCACCGCCTCCATGGTCTTCATGGCCCCTCTGCTAGTTGAGCCTCACTCTCCTGCCCTGTAAAACGTGACTCATTTTCTGCCTCGTGTGGAGGGATGAGGGTCAGGTCTGTCTCGGCCCTGCTTTGGCCCTTGGCTCTGAGCAGCAGCACAATCCCCCAGCCTCGGGCCTCATGGGCAGGAGGGCAGGAGGGACCCAGCAGCCTACCCGCCTTCGCAGGGCCTTTCGCTCCCAGACCCAGTGCTCCAGCCACAGTCTGCCACACGGAGCACCCGGGACATCCAGCTCACTCTCACCTGGGTCCTTGGCCTGTAGAGACGTGCGGGTGCTGGACCCAGAGGTGAGGACGGTAATGGCAGCACACACATGAAGACATGCACGTGCACACGCACGAATACACACACAGGCATGCATGCACACACACACACACATGCAGACATGCACAGGCATACAGCACACGTAAACACACACATACATGAATACACACAGGCATGCACGCACACACACACACACAAAGACACACAGAGGCATACATGCACATGTGAACACACGCACATACATGAACACACAGAGAATACATACAAGGCATGTATGCACACATACACACACAGACACATGAACACATACACACACAAATGCACACACAAATATATGCACACACACAAGTACACACACACGCATACACGCACACATAAATACATGCACACACATGAATGCACACACATAAATACATGTACACACATGAATATATATATGCATGCATACACACAAATAGATGCACACACATAGATACACATGCCTACATGCATACACATGCACACATGTACATATATAAATACACATACATGCACATATACACACAGGCATGCACACATAGACACACACACACCCCCCACAGGACTGCAGCTGGGCAGTCTCTGAGGCAGGATGCTTTCTTGGGTGCTGCCTCATTTCTGATGAGAGGCTGCAGTCACTGGAGGAACTTGTTCAGGGGTTATTTTCTGGCCCAGTAAAGAACTGGCTTTGCTCCGTGTCATTTTCCAGTATGTGTGAAGCACATCTGACAAGTGAGTCTGATGTCCATGGGGAGACCGAGCACTCAGGAAGGGCTCAGAGCTAGAGGCCGTGGGCATCCTGCATGCTCTTGGCTCTTCCACAGGCCTGCAGCTTCAGGAGGAAGCTGTTGGGTCGGCAGGTGGGCGAGGTGCATAATCAGCAGGAACGGACACTGCATCTCATCACAGCTGTTGGTGGACATGGACCCAGAGACCACACGTCCAGACCGGGATGCCCACAAAGAGCTGGATGGAGCTCTTGCAGCTGGGACAGGCAATCACAGCTGGGATTCCTAAAGACAGAGAAACATCTTTGTAAATATTTTTGGAATTCTTTAGTTAATTTGTAATATTGTCAAATAAATTTCCCCATATGTTATCCTAGACCACTGGAGTTTGAAAATTATAAAAAATACAATTAAAATATCCATCTTTATTTTCATGGCAGAAGTAGTATTCCAACACTCTGCCTCTCTCTTCTTAAATTGAATTTTAAATAAAAATAATATGGAATCCTGCTCCTTTGCTTGGCAATCCAGTTCAAACATTGTGAGCGAGACTGAATATTTGATTGCTGCTAGTTAACATTTTTGGAGTTTTTGCATGCATAATTATTTGATATGACTCCTTGAAAGTTTTTGAGGCATTAGCTATTTTTCTGTTAGAAAAACTGTCATCTGACCTTAGTGGGCCTGCTGTGTGTATGGAGATTTTTAATCCTCCAGTTATAAGAATGAGGAGAAAGGAACAGCTTTGTTGTGAGGGTCCCAGCCCCCATCCAGCGCCCCCTTCCCCTCCTTGTCTGGTTCTGCTTGGAGGCTTCTCTGTCTGGCTGCATCTGCACCCTCTCCCCTCCTCTGCTTTTTCTCTTGAGGGATGGCATCTTGGGCCCTGGCTCCTGTCTGCCTGCTTTGTGATCCGTTTCTGTCCTGACTGTCCCTGGAGCAGTGCCCCCCGCCCGGTGTCCGTGGGCATGCAGGAGCCTCGAGCAGGGTCCCCCTCGCTCTTTCTCATCTTGGCCGTTGGCACCGTGGTCCACCAGGTGACCAAGGGCAGAAATCTGGGAACCATCCTTCAGCTGCTCTTTGCTCAGGTCCACGTGCCATCCATCCATGGCTTCACCTCCAGGCCTGCCCCATTTGGGCTGTGCCCACCCTCACTTTCCCCGCTGTGAGCAGGAAACTGCCCCCCCCCCCCACCCCATAGCAGCATCCTAAAGGCCCCTCGGCAGCCACAGTCCATTCTCCACTTGGGAACCATGGTTATCTTTATAAAATGTAAATTACTTTACATCACTGCCCCTCGTAAAGCCCTCTTAACACCCTTCTCTCCCACTTGGAATAAACCCATAATCTCCAGCCTGGACTGTAGGGCTTCACAAGACCTGGCATAGATTTGTCCTTAAAATTTGCAGGGTGACTGTAGCTAAGCCTCTGTCCACTAAATGTCCCCCTTGTTATGATTATTATTTTGGTATAGCTTACATGTCAGTTGTTATCAGTTTAGTTCCGTTGCTCAGTCGTATCTTACTCCTTGCGACCCCATGAACTGCAGCACTCCAGGCTTCCCTGTCCATCACCAGCTCCCGGAGCTTGTTCAAACTCCTGTTCATCGAGTCAGTGAGGCCATCCAACCATCTCATCCTCTGTCGTCCCCATCTCCTGGTCAGTGGTTATGAAAGTGAAAGTGTTAGCAGTTCAGTTGCATCCAATTCTTTGCGATCCCGTGGACTGTAGCCCACTAGGCTCCTCTGTCCATGGAATTCTTTAGGCAAAAATACCCGAGTGGGTTGCCATGCCCTTCTCCAGGGGATCTTCCCAACCCAGGGATCGAACCTGCCCCTCCCACACTGCAAGTGGATCCCTTACCATCTGAGCCACCAGGGGAAGCTCAGTTGCTATTGAGGTGACAAAACGGGTATTTTATCAAGAAATTATATTGGTGGTATGGCTCTTACATATTTGGATTATTCTAACGGATCCTCTTGAAATATCTTTAAAGACACGATTTCCTTGAGGTTTGTAATGGGGACCATGGGCTTACATGAAGTTCTTCTCTGCATTTTCAGTTCAGTTCAGTCGCTCAGTCGTTTCCGACTCTTTGCGACCCCATGGACTGCAGCATGCCAGGGTCTCCCTGTCCATCACCAACTCCCGGAGTTTACCCAAACTCATGTCCATCCAACCATCTCATCCTCTGTTGTCCCCTTCTCCTCCTGCCTTCAATCTTTCCCCGCATCAGGGTCTTTTCCAATGAGTCAGCTCTTCTCATCAGGTGGCCAAAGTATTGGAGTTTCAGCTTCAACATCAGTCCTTCCAATGAACATCCAGGACTGATCTCCTTTAGGATGGACTGGCTGGATCTCCCCATAGTCCAAAGGACTCTCAAGAGTCTTCTCCAGCACCATAGTTCAAAAGCATCAATTCTTCTGTGCTTAGCTTTCTTCACAGTCCAACTCTCACATCCATACATGACCACTGGAAAAACCATAGCCTCGACTAGACGGATCTTTGTTGGCAAAGTAATGTCTCTGCATTTTAGCTGGAAGTATAACCTTGTGTCCTGGACTGGCTGGTCTGGTTGGGGGAAGCTTGTCCTCAGCTCTGTTTGTCTCCGGGTCCCCTGGGCTCTCACCCTCTGCCTTGAGCACCAGGCTCCTTCCTGCCTCATGGCCTCCACCCCTTCCCACCCCTTACCCCAGGCCTGGCCCCCAGCTCTTCGCTGAGAGGCACCTTCCCATCATCCAGGCCCCTGAGGTCAGAGGCCACGTCCGGGCATAGTGCGAGAAGCTATGGCTCCTGGAGAGCCACGCAGCTTCCCCACGGTAGTCTCTCCAGCATTTGGTCATCAGTGGCTGTGACCCTACTGGGCGCGGGGGGTAACCCATGTAAATAACCCGCGGAACAGCTTGATCCTCAATAAACACAGGGCACCTGCTCCTCCTCCTCGACCCCCTGTCTGCTTGCCAAACACTAAACTCTCTTACAGGCTTAGTGTGAATGTCATCTGGTTCCAAAGGCTTCCAAGCCCCTGGCATCATCAGATCATCCCAATCTCAGAAAAGAAGGGTCCCTGCCCCCAGTACTGGGGACAGGCACTGGGATGAGTCCCTGCAGGGCTGGTCTGTCCTGGGGAACTCAGAACCCAAGTGGGAAGATCTTTAATTTCTGTCTTATATTATTGCCAGTTGTCTTCATAATTAACCATGAGATTGTAGGTTGCTTAGTGATGGAGATACAGGAGAATCAGTATTTTAAACAACTTCTCAAATTGAACAATAACACGTGGATCGATTTTTTTTTTAATTTTATTTTATTTTTAAACTTTACAAAATTGTATTAGTTTTGCAATTTTTGTTTTTAATAAACTTTTTATGATGCGATCACTGCAAATCCACATGTAGCGGTGATGAACCATGCCGTGGGACCCTGGGGACCCTTGCGATGGTCTTCCCAGTGGTGACACCCTGCATGACCACATCACAAACCTCACAGCAGGGCGACTGACGGGCGTGCTGTTGAGAGGCAGAGCATCGCAGCCAGGGTCTGCCTGCTGCCTTTCATGGGAACGCCTCTTCCCTCCTTCTCCACTTCCTCCTTCATCTCTGCCAGCCACCAAACTCTCTTCCATGGTTATAATTTTATCACATCACTAATTCATGTAAACAGAATCAGACTTCTTGGGACCGGCTTTTTTCACTGGAAATTCATTCGTTCACATTGCTCTTTGCATCGAGTGCTATGTTCCTTTTTATTACTGAGTGGTATTCCATGGTGTGGACACAGTAGTCTGTTGAACTATTCATTCTCCGAAGGACAGCTGGGTTGTTCTCTACGTCTGGTTATTGTAAACAAAGCTCCTGTGAATGTTCATGGGCAGGTTTTTGTGTGAACACGATCGTGTTCGTTTAGCAGCACAGGGTAACCGCAGCATGCACCGGAGCCTTAGAACAGCAGAGTGCGTCGTCTCACAGCTCTGCAGACCAGAAGTCTGAAATCAGTGTCTCGGTGGGTTTGGTCCTGCTGGAAGTTTTGCTCACAACTGTTCCATGTCTTCTTTCAGCGTCTGAGGTGGCCTGTGGTGCTCGGGGTTCCTGCTTTGAGGACGTGTCACTCCAATTCCTGCCTCTGTGTCACTGGTGTTCTCGCGGCGTGTCTGTCTCTTTTCTTCTTATGAGGCCAGAGGTCGTATAGGAATTAGAGCCCACCCTGATAACTCAGCTGGTAAGGAATCCACCTGAAATGCAGGAGACCCCAGTTCGAATCCTGGGTCGGGAAGATCCCCTGGAGAAGGGATAGGCTACCCACTCCAGTATTCTGGCCTGGAGAATTCCATGGGCTGTATAGTCCTTGGGGTCGCAAAGAGTCGGACATGACTGAGCGACTTTCACTTTCATCCAGAATGACCGACCCCGTCATAACTTGACTGCATCTTCAAAGTCTCTATTCCAATCCTCCCTGGTCTAGTCTGACTTCCTTGTAACCAAGTACATTTGTAAAGTTGCATTCTCAGGTACTGGGGGGAGACCTTCAACATAGCTTTTGAGGGGCACAATTCGCCCCACAAACACGGAGAGTGGACGCATGAAGCTGGGGCCTCTCCCACATGGGCAACATCACTCTTGGGGCAAAAATGTGGAGAGGCTTTTGCGGGGAGGGTCCTGGCCACAGGAACGGGACTTCAGACACTATCAAAATGGTCTCAGAAGAAACTGAACTTCTGAACCAGCGACTGGGGCTTGAGATCGACACTTTTCTGTCCGGAATTCAAGGCCCCTTTGCAGGCCACCCTCCACCGCTGGGGCCAGGTGTCTGAGCTCTACACGCCCGCGTTTCCCGCCTGCCTCCCTGTTCAGCTGGGGGCCGAGCTTACCTGTGATCCAAGATGGAGACAGAGCAGCTGTGCCTCAGAGCTGGTGGGAGGCGAGTTTGTTTATGCAGATTCTGTTTTATTTTAGTCTTTCCGAATGAATGCCTTGGGGCTTTCGTTCTCTGCCAAGGGCAGGAGAGCGAAGGCTTTACTGCTTAGACGCAGGCGTTTGGGATAAGACGTGAACAAACATCGCTGCGTAACACGTGAGCCGGTCCTGGGCCCTCCCCTTCCCAGCTGGGCTGTGTGTCTGTTCTCAACATGAGTCAAGCTCGAGTTTCCTCTTTAATTCCACAACTTCATTTAGCTTTTGAAATACTCTTTTCAAATGCATCGTGTGATTCCAGTACACATTCCCTTCCTTTGTGATTTTTCTGAGCCCAGGCTACAGCAAAGAAGAAACCACCGCCATGATGGGTCCACAGGCGCTGACGTTCTTATAAATCTGCTCTAAACACAAGTCCCCATCTTTCCAAACCGCACACGGGGAGTAGACAGCAGGAAAAGGACACGGTCATCTGTCAAATCAACCTGCTTAATTAAATGCATGAATGTGGCTAAGCGTGAAAAGCATGTCTAAGGTGAGTGAAACGTGCTGATGGAAGCACGTATTCCTTCTCTCATGGAGCTTCTGGAGGCAGGGCGCCAAGACGCAGGGTGAAGTTGGAGGGCCTGGCAGGAGCCATGTGGAGGGACCTAGCCTGTGTGGACCCCCGACAACCCTGGTGCCCTGGGACCCCATGACCCCATGTGCATCTAATCCACATTCCCCCCAAACCTTCCCAGATCCCCCAGCCCCAGAGGAGGTCCCCCCTGGGGAAGAGAGACCTCTTTCCATACAAGGCCACGTTCACAGCCCTGGGATCAGGACCTGCTGCTCTGGGGCCAGGCTCAGCCCGTCGCGCCCTCTCTCAGTCTGACCCAGCCCCACCAGCGCTGGGGTGTTGAGGGATCGGAAGGGCTAAGAACAGTCTTTCTGGAGTGTGTGGATGGGATGCGGTCCTGCTTTGGAATCTTCAGGCTTTGGCGGATCCTCAGTGTGTGGTTTTTTATTTTTCTAAGCATTCTGCACCCCTGTGCGTCACGAGGACAGGTAATCACCTTCTAAGTTCTGTGTCATGCAATTCCTGCCTATCCTTTCAAGGGTTCAGTTTAGTTCAGTTCATTCACTGAGCCGTGTCCAATTCTTTGCAACCCCATGGACTGCCGTATGCCAGGCCTCCCTGCCCATCACCAACTCTTGGAGTTTACCCAACTTATGTCCATTGAGTCCGTGATGCCATCCAACAATCTCATCCTCTGTCGTCCCCTTCTCCACCTGCCCTCAATCTTTCCCAGCAACAGGGTCTTTTCTAATGAGTCGGTTCTTCACATCAAGTGGCCAAAGTATTGGAGTTTCACCTTTAGCATCAGTCCTTCCAATGAACACCCAGGACTGATCTCCTTTAGGATGGACTGGTTGGATCTCCTTGCAGTCCAAGGGACTCTCAAGAGTCTTCTCCAACACCATAGGTCAAAAGCATCAATTCTTCGGCGCTCAGCTTTCTTCACAGTCCAACTCTCACATCCATACATGACCACTGGAAAAATGATAGCCTTGATTAGATGGATCTTTGCTGGCAGAGTAATGTCTTTGCTTTTTAATATGCTGTCTAGGTTGGTCATAACTTTCCTTCCAAGGAGTAAGCATCTTTTAATTTCATGGCTGCAGTCACCATCTGCAGTGATTTGGAGGGTAACAGGTTCTAAACTTTTAGTTTAGTTTTGTAGAATTTGATCCACGAATGAAATGAATAATTCTGAACGAGTCTCTCATGGAGAGACTCTCATTGCGTTTTTCCACCGAGCATTTGGTTGCTGAGATTTGCGAAGGCTGACCATGCTGGACTTCTCTGGGTGTCCAGTTGTTACTATAGGACCCCACTTCTGTGAGTTCCCTGGGGGCTGGGAGCTGTAAAGGAGGGTCTGGGGACTGGGGAGCGGGTGTGTCGGGGCGCAGGTGAAGCGGGGAAGTGGTCCTTGAGAAGCCCACCTGGGCTTGCCATGCAGCGTTCAGGGAAATGGGCCCCTGCCCTCCCACAGAGGCCGGACGTGGGGCTTGTCAGCGTCAGCTGGCGCACAGGCAGCTCCTCTGGCTCCTCGAGTTTCCTCAGGCCCTTTAAGGGGTCCAGGCTCATCCTGGGGTTGGCCTTGAGGTGTTAGAAACTAGGCGAGTGTTTGTTCAGGTCATTACAGGTGCAGTTGAGGGCTAGTTGAGAAGTCAGAGGGGTGGCTGGAGTTTAGCCAAGAGAGTCTTTGCCGGTGCATACATGTATTTATGTTTATATTGACCTTTGTGGGTTTTGGTGAGGTTGCATAATTTACTCTATATAGCTTTGAAATTTTTGTTGCATTTCTTCCATTTGCTATTTAAATAGCATCATTTCATTTCCTACTTTTTGAAAAATTAAAACCTACAGTGGAGTTACTAAAATAGTGCTGCGAGCACTCACATGCCTTCTCCAGGTCCGGAGCTGGCAGCATCTCGTCATGCCCACTCCTTGTCTCTCTCCCCTTCTCTCTCCCTCCCCCACATAAACATATGTGTACATTTTGCCAGCCTCACGCCACTTCACGCTAGCTTACATTAGCTAAGAACAAAAACATAGACACAATGCAATGGTCGCTCGTGGGAAAGTTAACATTAATGCTTTATTATCCAGTACATAATCCACATTTAGGAGTTGCCGATGGCCCAGTCGCAATATTCATCATGTTTTCTCCCTCTGATCTGATTTAGGAGCTGACCAAGAACTGCTCTCTGCTCTGACCCATTCCTGAGAGTCAAGCCGCCGGCCCAACAGCAGACGAGGGGAGTGTACAGGTGAGCTGTGCCCCGCCCATCAGAGGGAGGCACCTGGCGTCACTTTGTCTAGTTCCTGGGGTGGGGGGCTTGCCCGCTTGGCTAAGGTGGTGTGTGCCAGATTTCTTCATGATAAAGGCATGCTTTACTGTTGTAACTAGTAGCTAATTTGGGGAGCGGCTCTTTGAGACTCTGTGAAATCCCGATGCCCGCCTCTTGCACTTGGTGCTTTTAGCGCCGTTGCTAAGTCCCTGCTGGAGGCAGAGTGGTGGCTTTCTGTCCCCTGTTTCTTCTCAGTTATCAGCATTCTCTGGAAGACTCACTCCCCACTCCTCCATAATTTTAGCATCAGAATAGATTAATGAATTCTTTTAATTCATTTCAAGAATTACCACCCATCATGTCGTCGTTCATTTTGTTGTTCAAGTTATTCCAAATTCAGCCAGGGGCACTCTCTTCAGGGCGGCCGCTGGGTCCTTGTTTGTGTCCCAGTCAGCGTTTGAGAAATGAGAGGTGTCTTTTAAAAATTGCATTATCTTTTTTTAAATTTATATTTTATTTTTAATTGTAGAATAGTTACTTTATAGTATTGTGGTGGTTTGGGCCATACATCAGCACGAATCAGCCACAGGCATGCATCTGTCTTCTCCCTCTGGTGGCCCTCCCCTCCCCCTCCCTGCCTCTCCTGCTCTCCAGGTTGTCACAGAGCACCGGCTTTGGGTTCCCTGCATCAAACAACAAACTCCCGCTGGCTCTCTATCTTACCTATGGTAACATGTATATTTCATTGCCGTTTTTGCAAATCATCCCACCCTCTCCTTCCCTCACTGTGTCCAAAAATCCGTTCTTCATGTCTGCATCTCCTTTGCTGCTCTGCACATAGGATCGTCGGTACTTGTCTTTCTAGATTCTGTATATGCACGTTAATATGCGATATTTCTCTTTCTCTTTCTTACTTCCTTCACTCTGTATAATAGACTGCAGGTTCACCCACCCCATTAGAATCGACTCAGGTGCGTTCCTTTTTGTGGCCGATTAGTATTCCATCGTGTATGTCCACAACCTCCTGACCCCTTCACCCGTCGATGGGCATCCAGGTTGCTGCTTGTGTAACTGACTGCTACACCAATCTTGCATCCAGCAACCTTGCTGGACTCTTCAACTAGTTCTAAAACGGTGTCTGGAAACGATTTTGATTTATGCATTGATAGAGAAAGAAATGGCAACCTACTCCAGTATTTTTGCCTGGAGAATCCCATGGACAGAGGAGCCTGGCGGGCTACAGTCCATAGGACTGCAAAGAGCTGAACGTGACTGAAGCAATTTAGCACCACACACATAACCACATCTCTGTGCATAAAGACAGTTTAATTTCCTTCTTTACAATTATATTTTTATTTCTTTGTTATTGATCTGGCCAGACTCTCCTCTACAAGGATAGTTCCGTGTAAGAAAAACACTTGCAAACACCAAAGTCCTCTTTCTGACTTTGAAGTTTCGGCCTAAACTGTGATGTTTGCTCTGGGTTATTAGTTGCTACGCTTTTCCCCCACTAAGGAAGCTCTCTTTTTTTCATAACTGTATTTTTAAAAATCTCGAATGGGTTTGTAATTTTACCAAACAATTTGTTGTGCATTTGCTAAAATGGTTATACTTTTTGTCTCCTTTAATATATCAATGTGGTCAATTACAATAACATTTTTGAACAAGAACCACCCCTGCATTATTGGCCTAAACCTTATTTGATATTTTCAATATATCCTACACTTAGTTCAGCAATATTTTGGTGAGCCTTTGGGCGTTTCTTCAGGAGACAACTTATCTTTCCTCTGCCACGTTTCTCTCTTTCTCGTGACCTTGTTGTCAGAACCACGTGTATTTCAGCAGTGTGTGCGTGTGTGGGCCATGGGCGGGTGGAGAAGTGAGTGTGTGCATGTGTGTGTGTGTGGGCCATGGGCAGGTGGAGAAGTGTGTGTATGCGTGTGTGTGTGTGTGTGTGCGGGCCATGGGCGGGTGGAGAAGTGAGTGTGTGTGCGTGTGTGTGTTTGTGTGTGTGTGTGCGGGCCATGGGCAGGTGGAGAAGTGTGTGTGCAGTGTGTGTTTGTGCGTGAGTGCGTGTGCAGGTGGAGAAGTGAGTGTGTGCGTGTATGTGTGTGTGTATGTGTGTGTGAGCCATGGGTGGGTGGAGAAGTGTGTGTTCACGTGTGTGTGTGCGGGCCATGGGTGGGTGGAGAAGTGTGTACACATGTGTGTGTGTGGGGGCCGTGGGCGGGCAGTGGGCAGGTGGAGAAGTGAGTGTGTGCAGTGTGTTTGTGTGTCCGGGCCGTGGGCAGGTGAAGTGAGTGTGTGCAGGGTGTGTGCGTGTGGGGCCGTGGGTGGGTGAAGTGAGTGTGTGCGTATGTGTGTGTGTGTGTGTGGGCCGTGGGCGGGTGAAGTGAGTGTGTGTGTGTGTGTGTGCAGGCTGTGGGCATGGTGGAGAAGTGAGTGTATGTGTGTGTGTGTGTGCGGGCCGTGGGCAGGTGAAGTGAGTGTGTGCAGTGTGTGTGTGTGTGTGTGTGTGTGTGCAGGCCGTGGGCATGGAGAAGTGAGTGTATGTGTGTGTGTGTGTGCGGGCCGTGGGCAAGTGAAGTGAGTGTGTGCAGTGTGTGTGTGTGTGTGTGCGGGCTGTGGGTGGGTGAAGTGAATATGTGCGTGTGTGTGTGTGTGCGGCCCGTGGGTGGGTGAAGTGAGTATGTGCGTGTGTGCGTGTGTGTGTGTGTGTGGGCTGTGGGCGGGTGGAGAGGTGAGTGTGTGCGTGTGTGTGTGTGTGTGTGGGCTGTGGGTGGGTGGAGAGGTGAGTGTGTGTGTGTGTGTGCGCGCGGGCTGTGGGTGGGTGTAGTGAGTATGTGCGTGTGTGTGTGTGTGTGGGCTGTGGGCGGGTGAAGTGAGTGTGTGCGTGTGTGTGTGTGTGTGTGGGCTGTGGGCGGGTGGAGAGGTGAGTGTGTGCATGTGTATGTGTGTGTGGGCTGTGGGTGGGTGAAGTGAGTGTGTGCGTGTGTGTGTGTGTGGGCTGTGGGCGGGTGAAGTGAGTGTGTGTGTGTGTGTGTGTGGGCTGTGGGCGGGTGAAGTGAGTGTGTGCGTGTGTGTGTGTGGGCTGTGGGCAGGTGGAGAGGTGACTGTGTGCGTGTGTGTGTGTGTGTGTGCGGGCCTTGGGTGGGTGAAGTGAGTATGTGCGTGTGTGTGTGTGTGCGTGTGTGTGTGTGTGGGGGGGGGCTGTGGGCGGGTGGAGAGGTGAGTGTGTACGTGTGTGTGTGTGCGGGCCGTGGGTGGGTGAAGTGAGTATGTGCGTATGTGTGTGTGTGTGTGTGCGTGTGTGTGTGGGGGCCATGGGCAGGTGGAGAGGTGAGTGTGTGCATGTGTGTGTGTGTGTGTGGGCTGTGGGCGGATGGAGAGGTGAGTGTGTGCATGTGTGTGTGTGTGTGGGCCATGGGCAGGTGGAGAGGTGAGTGTGTGCATGTGTGTGTGTGTGCGGGCCGTGGGCGGGTGAAGTGAGTGTGTGTGGAACCTGGGCCCGTTGCTCGCCCGGGCGGTGGGGAGCATCTGAGACGCGTGTGCTGTCCCCTCGGAGGTGCCTCTCCAGGCAGGCGTCCAGGACGCAGTGAGATCGGCCCCTGGGACCCCGAGGGCCCGTCCAGGCACAGACCAGGGGGAACCAGCCTAGGGGTGGGGGGGAAGCTCGGGAAGTGGGCTGCCCTCAGGGTCCCCCAAGCAGGAGCCCCGCAGTGCCAGCCCCAAAGGGCTCAGTCGCGCCTGTGTGCCCTCGTGTGCCTGCCAGTCAGGGCCCTGCTCCAGCGCCAGGGCCTCGGGACCTGGATTTGGCCGTGAGGCGGGAGGTGGCCGGGTGGGCCAGGGAGGAAGGCTGGGGTGCAGGGCGTTTCAGGCTCCTGTCCCCTTCCCTCAGGGCTGCACAAAGGCAGGCCCCCTGGCATGGAGGGTTCGCCGCCCTCTGAGACCCCCTTAGGGCCTGAGGTCTCCATCTCCAGCTTCTCTGCGGCTCCTGGTTCTACCCCGAGGCTGCGTCTGCTCTCACCCAGAACTGTGGGACTTGGCTCTCAGGGGCTACCAGGGGCTGCCAGCCTCCTGGCTCCGGATGGGGGTCTCCCCCATGCAGGAGGGTGCGTGTGCGTGAGTGTGAGCATGAGTGCAGACGTGTGAGAGCACGCATGTGTGAATGTGTGTGTGTGAAGGCAGGTGAGTGCACTGTGTGTACATTTGTGCATGTGTGCATGTATGTGTGCACGTGTGTGTGTGTGTGTGTGTGAGGGGGGTGGTGGCAGGCCCCACCTTGCACATCCCCCCCCCCCCAGCATCCCCTCTGTGGTCCAGCATCCCCCGCAGTGCCCCCTCTGCGGTCCAGTGTACCCCCACCCAGCACCCCCTCTGCAGTCCAGCTGTTGCTGACCCAGGACCCGCCCAGCGCCCCCTCTGCGGTCCAGCATCCCCCTGCCCAGCGCCCCATCTGCGGTCCAGCTGTTGCTGACCCGGGGCCCACCCTTTGCCCCACGCCCCGGGCTTTCTGGCTGATGTCTGTGTCTGCAGCCTCTCCTCCCTCTGCTGTTCTCAGAGCTGAGATCCTCCTTCATCTTCAAGATGCAGATGAAACGCCTGTTCTCCCTGATAGACCCCAGCCGGGGATAAACATTTCTTCCTCTTCTAAGACTTAGCCCGTCTGCCTTGAATTATACATGTGCGCTGGGGAGGACCCCTTCAGGATGAGGATTCTGACTTATTTATCTTCACATTTCCCCCGTCACCCCCTCCGCCCCAGCCCCTAAGGCAGCATCTGGTGTGTGGAAGGTGCTCAGGATTATTTATTAAAGCTGAGAGGAACTGCTCCTTCTGGTTTCTGTGCTCAGTGAAACCGTTCAATTCAGGGAGAAGTGATGGAGCCTTTGGAGAGAGAGGGGAGCCTTCTGCTTTCCACCCTGAGGCTAGAGTGGTCTCAGGTCTGTCGCCCCCTCTCCTCCCCACCTTGCTCCAGCGTCTCCCCACTCCCACCGCCGTCTCCCCACTCCCACCGCCGTCTCCCCACTCCCACTGCCGTCTCCCCACCCCCACTGCCTGTTCCTGCCCGGTCCCGGCCCCCGTGGGCTCCCAGCACACACGGGATCTGGCCCAGATGTGAGGGGTTTCCATGAAGCCTCGGAACAGCGCTCCCAGGCCAGGCCGGGAAATGCCGCTATCTGCATTCTCATGCCTGTCACACCTTCCCGCAGAATTAGCCGAGGCGCTTGAGAAATGATTCCTCCACCCTGCCATGCCTCGAACCATCCCAAGGGGTGCTGGAGGTTTTCAAAACAAAGCTAATTGCAATTCCTGATGATCACACGCATATTTAATGCCACACCACGCCGAGCCTAAGAGGCCTGCACAGAAATTGAAGTGTTGGAACTCCAGGAAGATGCGGGTTCAGAGCAAAAGAATCAGTCTCCTCTGAAGAAAGAACAAAGCCCCTGAAATGGTCTGACTGGACACTCCCAAGAGCCCGACAAGCGCGCGTGTGGTCAAGAGGAAGCCGGGGGCCAGGAGACCCTTAGGGCCCAGGGGACGCCTGCTGGAGCCCTTCTGAGCCACGGTCCTCCCAGAGCAGGTTGGCTGGGATTTCAGATGTGCATTTGATGAGTACTGTATTCAGTCATATTTGCATTTATTTGGCACCTACGGTATGCACTGATTCCGGAAATGCTGATCACTGGGCCCTTATATGGCATTTAAACATGTACGAGCAGCTTCTGCTGGCCCACAGCTCCTTCTCGGCCACAGCCCCTTTCTTGCCCGCCTGCCCCCACCTCCAGGCACCTGCAGCTCGCCTGCCCTGTGAGCCTCTCTCTAGGGTGACCGTCGCTGTTTCCCCTCTAGGCACTTCGCGGTCTTCACTTCCTCAGGACCACCATCCGAGACACCCCTGTCCCGTGTGGTCGATGAGGGAGAGGTGTTCAGCGGGGCCACAGGGCTCACCCACATCCCCCGCGGGTTTGGGGGCCCGCTGTGTGCTCAGCCCCTCACTGACTGAGGACGCCCTGCCCCCCCATCGCTCCAGGCCACCCTTCACTTGTGTGACATCACGGCACCCAGACCCGGGGCCCCCGGCTCCAGGGGAGCTTCCGCTGCACCCGGCCCCGGTCTCTGCGGGGTGACACCCTCCCCGCCCTGCCGGCCCTCAGTCCCCGCCTGACCGCTTCCTGGGCGTGTCCCCTGCCTGCACCCCCAGCTCCAGCTCTCCCTTTCACACTTTGCCATCCCCGGTCCTCTGCCTCCGGCTCTAGATGCGGAATCTTTGCTCAAGGTGACCCTCTACGTGGCTGTCGAGTTGGGACTCCTTGGGAAAGAAACGGGAGCACTACTGTGACTCCTGCAGGGCGCCCTGGTCCCGCCAGCCGTGCTGTGGGGCCGCCCTGTTTAAGGGGACGGCCAGGTCCGTCCTCTGTCTTCCCATAGCGCTGAGAACACCTCTTCCGTATCGGAGATGATGAGCCCCTTATAAGTGTGTTTGCCAAATGAGTCGCAGATAGGGCACGCTTCCAGACCGGAGGCGATGGTCTTACTGTGAGCTCGCACCGTGAACTGTCCCGTCAGCAGCCGCAAGGACGATGGTGCTGCAGCAGCTCTTACTGTGACCCTTAGAGAAACACGAGACAGGCGGGACCACAGGCGGCGGCATTTTCTGTAGCGAGAGGACCGATGGGCCACGGGACTAGAATGTGCTGACCTCTTGATGTCCACTGGGCAAATCAGCAGATGGTGAGAGTCTGGGCACCCGGCACGGGGGACCTCGTTTTCTGATGAGGAAACTGCCGCCCAGACAGAGAATGGAACGCACAGACCTCCCGGATGCCGAGCAGGCACACTTCCTGCTGAAACTGTCTAATGAAAGCGAAACACGGCTGTGGTCTGATGCAACGGGCTGTGTTGATGGGGTATAACACACACTTATGGCAGTGCCCTTAGTTTGGGCAAATAACTTGAAGAGATATTGATTTGTTGTTTCACTCAGTCACGTCAGACTCGTTGTGACCCCATGGACTGCAGCATGCCAGGCTCCCCTGTCCTTCACCATCTCCCAGAGTTTGCTCAGATTCATGTCCATTGAGTCGGTGATGCCATCCAACCAGCTCATCCTCTGCCGCCCCCTTTTCCTTTGTCCTTCAATCTTTTCCAGCGTCAAGGTCTTTTCCAATGAGTAGGCTCTTTGCATCAGGTGGCCAAAGTGTAACTTTACCTTCAGCATCAGTCCTTTCAATGAATATTCTAGGTTGATTTCCTTTAAGATTGACTGGTTTGATCTCCTTGCTGTTCAAGGGACTCTCAAGAGTGAGTCTTCTCTGCACAATTCAAAAGCATCAGTTCTTTGGTGCTCAGACTTCTTTATGGTCCAACTCTCACATTGTACATGACTACTGGAAAAAACCATAGCTTTGACTAGATGCAGCTTTGTCAGCAAAGTGGTGTCTTTGCTTTTTAATACACTGTCTAGGTTTTTCATAGCTTTCCTTCCAAGGAGCAAGCGTACTTTAATTTCATGGCTGCAGTCACCATCTGCAGTAATTTTGGAGCCCAAGAAAATAAAATCTGTCACTGCTTCCACTTTTCCTCCTCTTTTTGCCATGAAGGGATGAGATCAGACCATGACTTTAAACAGAAACTATCTATGACTCCTCCAAAGCTATAGATTTGGAAATCAAACTTACATTTGTGAAAAAGTCATGGTAGTCATGATATGATCTCATTTACATAAAGTTACATGTGTGAGTGCATGTGTGTGCCCAAGGACACAGGAAGGATAACTGTCAACAGTGGCAGATGGTCATTTCAGAGTGCTGAAATTTAGTTTCTTAACAAACTTTCTTCATTTTTAAAAATTTAGTCATTGTGCCCATAGCATATGGTCTATTTATAGAATCTTTATTCTGAAAGTAATTCTGTTTGTTTTAAAGATAAAGTTGAGATACAAAATGTTTTGTTTCAGACAACAATGGATGTGCCATGCAGCAGAATGGCTAAGGGATGTTCAGAGCCTTAAATATACACACTGAAGCACAATTGCTTAATAAACCAGTGTTCAGTCGAAGAAAGTAGAAAATGAATAGCTGAATAATTTCCAAATAAGGGAGAAACACTGATAAATATAAAGGTGAAATGAAAATAAAAAATTAAGGATCACTAGAGCTGACTTAAAAATCAGCTCTTCCAAAAATCAAAATGAAAATATCAAAGAGAAAAAAGTACATACAAACCCACGCTGGAAACACACAAACGCATCAAGGCCTGTGTGCTGGATGTCTGTGTGTGGGTCAGCAAGGACGTGCAAGCAAGCAGTGCTCAGGAACCTCAAAGGTACGGTGGACAGTGACTCTTTCGCCCTCTTGTCTGAACCACCAGCATCTTAAATGCATACCTGGGCTCCTGTAAGCCTCTTGTGACGTTTATGAGGGTGTGTGTGCTAAGTTGCTTCAGTTGTATCCGACTCTTTGTGACCCCATGGACTGTAGCCCACCAGGCTCCTCTGTCCATGGGATTCTCCAGGTGAGAGTGCTGGAGTGGGTTGCCATGCCCTCCTCCAGGGGATCTTCCCTACCCAGGACTGAGCCTGCCTCTCTGGCGTCGGCAGGCGGGCTCTTCACCACTAATGAAGAAGCGTTGGTTCACGCTGGCATTGCCCGAGCTTGTGTTTGGCTCTGAATACTTGATCGGAGCTGAGCTCAGGTGGGCTCACAGCCGCCTCGTCTCCCAACCTAGCTCGCTGTCTTCCGAGCAGGAACGGGTGAGCAGAGCTGCCGTGAGAAGGAAGAAGAATCTGGATGCTGAAGCAGTCTTGTCTGTGAGTAGGCTGGCAGGAGGTCTGGGCTCTTCTCGTGGATGCTGGTCCCAAGAGTAACCAGCACATGAATATTTCAAAGATCTAGTTCTACTATTGATTTGTGGCCTGTCAGTATCCAACCGGTTAATTTCATTCGACACAAAAGCCCAAGGAATTGGGAGCTAACCCAGTGTCTGAGCGGGGAGTCAGGCAGAGTGTGTTCACGATTGGAGAGAAAGCCGCACCAGCCGCTGGTGGGGAGAGAAGCGAAGGGCAGTGAGGCTCTTCCGTCCAGTTCTCTGGAGGGCGCGCCCCTCTAAGGCTTCCAGAGAGGAGGACTTATTTTCCTTTGCCTAAAATGATGGAGTGAGTTCTTTATAGGCAAAAATATCTGAATTACAAAAACCAACTGACCACACCGAGGCTAATGTGAATGACCAATTTTTAACAGTGTGTTTTCAAAATAAAACTCTTTTTTCTTTTAAATAGGCTTGTACCATACTGCCTTCCTCCCCGGTCCCCCAAGAGGCTCTGTGCCTGAGCAGAGGGTGAATACTTTGTGCTCTGGAGAGCTGAAACCCCAAAGGAAATTTGCAAATTTACACAACAGGGAGGTGATTTTACAGTTTCTTTGATTCGTCTTTGATCTCGGCTGTTTATTCTTCAGTTACTTTCTAGATTATTTTTTTAAGTTTGACAGCATCAAGAGTAACAAAAATTCTGTTTGTCTGAAAGTGGTACCGTTCCAAACATCCCCCTCCTCTCTAGTTTCCAACAGGGGTCGCCTTGCAGGACATCAACCCCCAGGGACAGGGAGAGTTTTAGCAAACAATCTACATCCTTTTGAAGGAAAGGACTCTCTCTTGACAAAATGGAACCAAATTCTCATTTAGAGAAACAAAAACATGTGTGTGTGAGTAACATCTCTTAGAGCCGACAGAAGCATTGCTTATAAACATAAAAGCCTGAAGCTCTGACCTGGGACTTGAGAGAGGTAACTGGTTAAATATGTGTTTTTTTCTGATAAACATGGGAAAGTCTAGTTCTGGGAGGTAAGCTACCAACTAGGAAGACTTTTTCTAAGGCAAATCGATGAGTGTCTCAGGTGGACAGAATTCTAAGCTGGCCCCGAGATCCCCGCCACACACAAGTGAACAGACCTATGCAGCGTCCACTCTGTGAGTGTGGAGCTCCTGGGACTGTGGGAGTCACTTCCTGGGTGGGGTCAGGTCATGAGACACAGGCGACACCTTTGCACCAAGTAGGGCTCCAGCATCAGAGTCTCCTGCTGGCCCGATCTGCCCACCCAGAGGCCGCGAACCAGGACCCAGGAGTGACCTCTAAGCTGAGAGTGGTCTCCAGTTAACAGCCGAGAGAACGGGGGATCTCATCGGACAGCCACAAGGGCTGAATTCTGTCACCGGTGACCTGGAGGTGGTACTTCTCTAGCTGAGCTTTCAGATGAAGACGCAGCCAGTGGGCATCTTGATTTCAGCCTTGTCAGACCCTGAGCAGAGGACCCATGGGAATGGGCTGGACTCCTGGCCCAGGGACGCTGTGAGATGGCAAATAGACATTGGTGAGGGTTGCTGTGCTCCTAATATGTGTTACACAGCAGTAGGAAACAGATAAGGGGTCTACTGGACTTAAAAAAAAATTGCCTTTAGTGTACTGTTTTTGATGTGGTTTCGTTGCTAAGCTGTGTCTGACTCTTTGCGACCCCGTGGACTGTAGCCCACTAGGCTCGTCTGTCTACGGGATTCTCCAGGCAAGAGTACTGGAGTGGGTTGCCATTTCCTTCTCCAGGGGATCTTCCCGACCCAGGGATCAGACCTGCATCTCCTGCACTGGCAGGCATGTTTCTTCCCACTGCGCCACCTGGGAAGCCCTATACTGTAGTGACCCTGTTTTATTAAGGCTCAGATTAGACAAGTCCTGGGTGTGTTCACGTGTGCCCCACAGCGGAGAGAACCTAGTGCCTAATATCTGCGTCCCCTACTTATCTTATTTTTTGAAATTTTTTATTGAACTATAGTTGATGCACAATGTTGGGTTAGTTTCAGGTGTACAGCAAAGTGATTCGGTTATATACACATATATTCCTTTTCAGGTTCTTTTTCATTATAGGCTATTACGAATTTGGCCACCTGGTGCAAAGAACTGACTCCTTGGAAAAGACTCTGATGCTGGGAAAGATGGAAGGCAGGAGGAGAAGGAGATGACAGAGGATGAGATGGCTGGATGGCATCACTGACTCGATGGACATGGGTTTGAGTAAGCTCTGGGAGTTGGCGATGGACAGGGAGGCCTGGTGTGCTGCAGTTCATGGGATTGCAAAGAGTCAGACACGACTGAGCGAACTGAACTGATCTGACTGATTACGAGGTATCCAGTATAGGTCCTTGGGCCGCCATCCTGTGCTTACAGGAACCCGAGGGAGGAGGCATCATGTCCTGCCTCCTTTCCTCAGGATGGATTCAGGCTCAGCTTTAGCCGTTCCTCTGCGTGTTCATCCACCCGGGGTGCACGGGAGGCCTCAGAGCCCCAGTCTTTCCCTATCCCTGCAGCTCTGGCCTGTCCTGGGGCCCCAGAGCTTCCTTCTCTGCCTTCCTGTCTCTCCCGAGTTGCCTCAGCATCTTGGGTCCTTTCAGAAAGGCACTGACCTTGGCCATCTGGTTTCTTCTGTCGATGGTCCAGCCCTCGTATGGACACACCTGTGAGGTGAGCCTGCTCTGAGAAACTCCACCAGGAAGTCCGGAAGAACAGGATGGACGGGGCCGGGGAGGGCCCGACCGTCCAGCCTTGGCCTGGCCTCTGATTATGGGGAGCCTCTGCTGGGAAAAGAGTGTCTCTGGTCTCCGTCGGATGAGATGGGAGCAGCGATCATTGTCCACCGAAGGGGGAGCGGTGACCAGTCGGCACGTGTTGCATTAAATTGTCAGAACAATTTTGTGCCTTCCATCAAGAATTGCGGTGCTCTCTAGGAAGGCAGGGCCACCTGGAGGCCAGGGCTGCAGGCCAGAGGGGGGGCTTTCTGGCAGCGCTTCCTCTCCTGCCCCCCGCTCACCCGGGAGGGACATGCCGTCCGGGTTTGGCAGGTCCCCTTGGCTGTGGGATCTGTCCCCGGCCGCTCTCACGGTGACGTCGGGGGAGAGGGCTGGTGTCCCCCGCCCGGTGACCTCTTGTCCCGCTGAGGGTTCTCAGGCTCCATCTAACCGAGCGCCCCAGCTTCTGCAGTGTGAGCTCCTCAGTGGACACCACCCCATCCAGCCCTCCCCCAGAGATGCCCTTCCCGAGCCCATCCTTGTCTTCCAGATCCTGAGACAGGTTCTCAGACAGGACCCCTCGTCTGAAAACAAGCTTCATGACTGCCGCGCGCCCTCGAAACGCCCTGATCTCCGTGGTGGAAAGTGCTTTTTGCTGGGCTGGGCGTGTGACACTCACCTTCTTCCTTTAAGGGCTGGAATCCGAGCCCTCTGTGCTTGGTGAACAGATACGTGGAGCGCTCTGGCTATCTCTGATTTTGAGGAAAAAAACAGAAAACTACTTCCTCGGGGCTTCTCTGCTCCCCGACTTTACTGAGGCTCTGGAGGATTGTTCACCCTCAAGTGGGAATCCTCAGATCAAATTAAAAATGACACAGTGCAGGACAAATTCTAACACTGATAAGCCCTGTTATTAATTGCGGTTGCTGACACACCTGGGAAAGCAGCCACCAGTTCCTTGCTGGGGAGGTGGGTGGGGGTGCGGGGGTGGTTTGCGAGCCCCAGGAAGGGCCCCCCCTCCCCGGCCTGTTTCCTTTTATCTGATGTCAGAGTAAGGCCTGGGGACAGAGTGTGGGTCCTCGCTGCTGCTTAAGAGGAATCTCACTGTTTTCCCCTTCATTCATTTGTAGAAGTGAAAAGCAGTTTAAAATCGAGCAATCCGCATCTCTGATCCTGGCGCGGGCTGCTAAGCAGGGCGGCAGGGGGTGAAGCGCTTTTGCCCTCTCTGCACTCCCCACCTGCCACGCAGGCCCTGCACGTCGGCACCCGGGACCCCCAGGAGCTGTGGGCACCCGCGGGGCCACCGAATCCCGCCGGCCGGCGATCACAGCTGGAGAAGCGGTTAGCTCCACCGCCATTTCTACTGTTAAAATCTGCTGGGAAAAGGGAAGAAAAAGACTAATATACCGAGATCACGTGTGAGTAGGCAGTTTCACCCCCTGCTGTACCGTCTTAGAAGGAGTGACGGACAGACCTCGGGGTGCACACGAGGAAAACGTGGAGGTGGCCGGCCGGGAGGCCGTGAAGGCCCGTGCAGCTGAGAGCGGAGGAAGCAGGCCCCTCGGAGAGTTGCCGGCAGGAGCTCGCCCGGCGGCGGGAGCGAGGGTCCCGCGCGGGCGCAAGGCCCTGTCCCGAGACGCTGGTCCCCGCGGAGTTTCTGCCTTCTCCTCCACACCGTGTGCCGGCTGACTTGGAAGTTCGCTAGGTACTTCACTTTATCATTATTTTATTTACATGTTTTATTTATTTGGCTGCCTCCGGTCTTCGTTGTCCTGTGGGATCTTCTGTTGCAGCGCGCGGACTCTCTTGCCGTGGTGCGTGGGCTCAGTTGCCCCGAGGCACGTGGGATCTTAGTCCCCCAGTCAGCGATCGAACCCTTGTCCCCCGCGTTTCAGAGTGGATTCTTGACCACTGGGCCACTAGGGATGTCCCATTTTATTATTATTTTTTAATGGAAGTTCTAATGTGCTGTATCCCTGAAACTAACACAACATTGTACATCAACTGTACTTCCATTAAAAAAATAAATAAATAAAATGGGACATATATATATATATATTTCAGATTCTTTTCCCTTATAGGTTATTACAAAATATTGACTATAGCTCCTTGTGCTATAGAGTAGGTCCTTATTTTATATATATTAGCCTGGAGAATCCCAGGGATGCGGGAGCCTGGTTGGCTTCCATCTATGGGATCGCACAGAGTCGGGCACGACTGAAGTGACTTAGCAGCAGCAGCAGCAGCACATATCTTTTAATCCCAAACTCATATAATTTATCCCATCCCCTCCTCTTTCCCCTTTGGTAAACTGTAAATTTGTTTTCCACGCTCAGTACTTTATTTCCAACGTGTTATATTAAATTGTAGTGGAATAAATATGTCGATTGATTCTAATCTTCTGTATTTGGAACGTGTGGCTGTCGCCCTCAATTTGCAGATTCGGGAGGAAAGTGAAGGTCAGTGCTTCAGGAGAGTGTCTCATTCCATGTATGCAGGGCTGACAGGTGGCCTGGCGAGCGTGAGGGTTACACGGCTGTGCTGGCGGCCCCAGCGCGGGGCAGTAACAAGTGTTGCTAGTGGCTCAGTCGTGTCTGACTCGTTGTAACCCCGTGGACTGTAGCCCACCAGGCTCCTCTGTCCATGGGATTCTCCAGGCAAGACTACTGGTGTGGGGTGGCCATTCCCTTCTCCAGGGGATTTTCCTGACCCAGGGCTCGAACCTCGGTCTTCTGCACTGCAGGCGGATTCTTTACCACCTGAGTCCCCAGGGAAGCCGGGGAGCGAGAAACTCAGTTCTAACCCTGGCTACACCTCTTTGTCGTTTTATGAAATTGAAAGTTACTTAATCTCCCTCTCTGAGTTTCTTTCTCTGTAAACTGTGCCGTTTTATAGATGATAATAACAACTCACACTCTGTGGATTTATTGGGGAAGAACGAATGAGTTAAGACTTGCAAAGTGTTTAGGATGATGGTTGCTATGCCCCCTGTAACAGCAGAAAACGGGGCACTGAGGCTGGGACGTGCGCACCCCGGGCCCCTCTTGTGAAGTCTGCCTTGGTCAGACCACGGCCGGGTGCAGGGCTCACCGTGGGGCTCTGCTTTATCTTAAAGAGCGCCGTGGCATTTTGCCCCCATCTGTGACCTGCTTTCCTTTCAGTATGAACTGAGAGAGGAAAAGCAAAGTAGAACGAAGGTGAACGGCTGTCCTTCGTTACACACCCAGCACAGGAGCAGTCAGCGGTTGGGCCCCGGGGGCGTCCCCAGCCTGAATGGGGGTATTGGTCTCAGCTTCTGTGTTTTTCTCGAGAGCTGCCCTAAGGAGGAGCCACAAACTGCGTGCCTTCAATGACAAGCGTGCTCCCCCCGGTTCTGGAGCTGGAAGTCCAGACCCGGTGTCTCAGGCTCCTGGTCCAGGCCTTTCCCCCAGCTCCTGGGTGCCCCTCGGCCTGGGGCAGCCTCACTCCTGACGTCAAAGGGTGTCTCCCCGTGTATGTCTGTCTCTGTGTCCACATCCCTCCCTTTTAGGATATGGAGTTTATTGAAAATCACGCTAACCTGTGACATGGGCATTTGGAATGAAAGACTGGAAAACGAGCTGAGTGCATCTGAGAAAGCATTGGAACTGGCGTCACTTTAGACGCGAGGCAGCCAAGCCCCCGAGGGAAGGTCCTGGCTGGGTCAGACAGTGTCAGCGGCAAGTCTGTGTGAGAATTCGGATTCCCTTCTTCCCACCCTGGGGCTCCTCCTCATGACAAATGCGAGGCCGACTTGGTCTAGAACCCTCGACCCCTCTCCTCCAGCCTCTAGGAGACGGCGAGATGTGGGAGGAAGGAAGGGGAGCCGCCGTGCCTGGGTCCGTGACACCCGAATCCAGCATTCTCTTTCCCTTTCCACCCCATGCCCTGGTGCCAACCCAGTGCCTGCCCAGAGATTCCGGCAGGAACTTCCAAGCTGGTCTCCATGTTCCCCCTTTAATAAGGACAGAAATCATGCTGGATTGGGGTCACCCTACTGCTATGAAACCTCATTTTAATAGTTGCATCTCAAAGGCCCTGTTTCCACATGAGGTCACTTTCTGATAAGCTGGGGGTCAGGGCTGTCTTGTACGAGTTTTGGGGTCCGGTGGAGGGCATGCAGTCGCTGAATGAAGGTGGCAGGAGCTGCAGTCTGCCCTACCCCGTCCCCACCGCCTGCGAAGGGTGCCTCCGAGCTCCCTCCTTAGGGGCACTAGTCCATCCTCTCCAGCCTGGGGTGCAGTCGGATCGCTGGGGCGCTGGGGCTGTGCTGTTTCTGACCTGCTTGCTTTCAGCTGGCTCGCGAAGAGGACTGTGCATAATAACTCTGACCCCTGAAGTTCCAGGTCCCGTGTTTTGGCCTCTGGCCATTGTTTAAGGGGGCGGGATTGTCATCACTCCAATCTCCCCTTGTTGCCATGGAAACCTGAGGAGGAAAACAGGTTTGCCAGGCATCGGGGTTCAGTGATGGAACCTCTGAG